>NC_140996.1:99015635-99078135 GCF_052327205.1 Somniosus microcephalus | reverse complement strand
GCAAACACACACACACACACACACGCACATACACACACACACACCACACACATACACCCGCACATACATCCACAAACACTGGCACACAGACACACACACACACATGCACACACACCACACTCACGCACATACACACACACACACATACACACACTCGCACATACACACACACACCAAACACATACATGTGCACACACACACACTACAAACACACACATGCACACATGCCATATAAACACACTTACACACGTACACCACACACACACACACCACAGACACCACACATACACACCACACACACGCACATACACACTATCACACATACACACACACACCACACATACACACACCACACACATGCACATACACACAATCACACAAACACACACCACACACACGCACATACCCTCACACCACACACATACACACACACACACACACACCACACCTGCACATACACACATACCACATACACACTCATAGACACACACACACTCACGCACATACACACCACACTCACGCATGTACACACGCACACACCACACACACACACCACACAGATGCACAAACACACACACACGCACATACACACACACATACACACACACATACACACAAAACATACACACACATGCATACACACACATGCATATACACTCACATACACACACACATGCAGACACACCACACACATGCAGACACACACACACACATACACACACACAACCCATACACAAGCACACACACACACACACCACACACATGAAAAAACACCACACACACGCACAGACACACACACGCACCACACACACACCACACACACATGCACACACACCACACACACGCACATACACACATACACATACACACCACACCTGCACATAAACACATACCACACACACACACATAGACACACACACACTCACGCACATACACACCACACTCACGCACATACACACACACGTGCAGATACACACACATGTACATACACATACACATACACGCACATACATACACATGTACAGGCACACACACATGTACATACACATACATGTACATACACACACACATACACACACTCATACACACACATGCAGAAACACCATACACACAAACCATACACAAGCACACACACACACCACACACATGCACACACACCACATACAAGCACAGGCACACATACACATACACACACATGTGCAGATACACACACATGCACATACACATACACACACATACACACACACACACACACACATACACACACATGCATACACACCACACACATGCAGTAACACACAAACACACACATACACACATACGCACATTCACACAGAGACACACGCGCACACACACACGCACAAACACCACACACATGCAAGCACACCACACACCACACACACACATAAACACACACATTCACACACATGCACATACACACACACACATACACACACACACACACACACACACACACACACAAGCACATACACCACACACAAGCAAACACACACACAAGCATAGACCACACACACATTCACACACAGCACACACACACAATCACATACACACACATGAACATACAGACATGCACATACAGGCACATGCACATACACACACACATGCACATACAAACACTCGCACATACACACACAAGCACACCTACACACACAAACACATACATGCACATACACACACACACCACACACACACGTACACACACATACCACACACACTCATACATGCACACACACAATACACACACATACGCACACACATGCGCACACATACATTCACATACACAGACACACATACACACACTCACATACACATGCACATACACACAAACCACACACACATGCACACACACCACACACACACATGCACTTGCACACACACAATACACACATGCACACGCACATGCACACATGCACTCACACACACATACACACACACACACATACACACCACACAAACACATGTGCACACACAAACACGTACACACCACACACATGCACATACACGCACACACACAGAAACACAGGCCCGCACACACACACACAGACACATGCACAAAAACCACACATGTGCACACACACCGTACATACACACTCACACATACACACACATATGCACATACACACACACACGTACATACAGACACATACACACACACATAAACACACATGTACATACACACACACATACAGACACATACACATGCACATACACACACACACATACAGACACACACATACACACACATACACACACACATACACACACATACACGCACATGCATACACACCACACACATGCACAAAAACACAAACACAAACATACACACACACACGCACATACACACACACCACACACACCACACATACATGCACACCACACACACACACATATTGCACACACACACCAGAAACATATACATGCACAAACACCACACACATGCAATTACGCACACACTTCACACACACACACACATATACACACACTTACACACACACACACATGCACACATACCACACACACACATACACACACACAACTGACACGCACATACACATGCAAATGCGCACACACAATACACACACACATAAAAACACACACGCCCATACAAACACTCAAGCACATATACACACACATACACATGTACGTGCACAACCACACACGCACATACACACACACACCACACATACACAGGACCCTAACACATGCACATACCAATAGGGGTCAATTTTCCTGCAGGTGCGCAAAATTGTCGGGTTCCCCGAATGTCGGGGTTCCCACACGAATGTAAATGGGTTTGCCAGATTGATGCAATTTTCCCTCAATTGGCCAATTCATTTCCAGCGTGTGGGAACCCTTGCTAATTGACTATTCCCAGTCAGAAAGCCCCACAGTATGATGTCATCATTCGCGGTGCTTTTAAAGTCTATAGCAAGCATTGCAACCTCGGCAGGCTTCCATACGAACAACACAGGATGGCAGAGGAGCCTGCAGCAGCTGTGGCTAGTGCCAGACCCCGAGCTGGCAGCAAATTTGACGAGGCTTCACTGCAGGCATTATTGGATGGGGTGAGGGCCCACAGGGAGGTCCTCTTCCCTAGGTCAGGGAGGAAGAGGCCTCCCACTGAGACCAAGGCTGCATGGGTGCAGGTGGCAGCAGATGTCAACTCACTGGGAGTCACCAGAAGAACGTGGATACAGTGTCGGAAGCAATTTCATGACCCTCACCGTACAGGAAAAGTAAGTATGAAGTTTCCATCACCATCGAACGGATCCCCATTGCCTTTCCCCACCAGCACTCAGCTTTAGCACTCTCTTCCTCCACATTCCACTTCACAGTCTCATCCATGCACCCTTACCCATTCCCTCTCTCTCTATGCTCACGTTCGCATAAGTATTCCACCATGCAGCCCTCACACTCCCTCTCACTCGGATGCTTTGAACACAACTGACAACACACAGGGAAGGCCCTTGGTCTTGCAGCCTCACACTATCTTTGTCTCCCGCCAAGCATCTGTGCTATGCAATCTCTACACTCACTCCTTCATTCTCACTCAAACTCCACTTGTCTCCCTCATTGCGGGAAAAGAGAGCTCACAACAACAGAGAGCAAGCAAGGACTAGAGGAGGACCACCCTCAATAGCTCACCTGACCCCCTGGGAGGAAGGAGTCCTGGAAATTGTCGGGGCTGATGTGGCTGCGGAAGCTGGGGAAGGAGAGACAGGGGCAGGACCGCAAGCTGGTGACAGAATAGTTTTCCATCTCTCTCATTGACATAGCATGAGTCGCTGTTATGATTCTGAAGCTACATCATTTGGAATTATGAAAATCTGCAAAATCCAATGTGCATGTAACCTTGGCATCACATCTCTAACTCTTTCCTTTGCTCCCCCACAGGACCATCCGAAGCCCCCGCCCCCACTGCGGAGGAGGAAGAGGCTGAGCAGCCAGATGCCTCAGAGGAAGCTCCCACCTCTGAGGGCGCAGTGTCAGCAGAATTCAGCGCACCCAGCACCAGCGCAGACACTCACAGCTCGGTGGGACCTTCGCGAGATAGAGTAAAGTTGTCACCTGGTGTATCACAGCTCACAAGTGAGCATCAGCAGATGGTGGAGACAGGGACAGCAGTGGAGAGTCCTCGTCGGAGGGCGCAGGACTCTGCCAGCTCAGCTCTGCTGCATGTCGACCCTCTGCCTCTGGGTCCATGCGCAAGAGAAGCGGTGATAGATCTCCATGCACAGATGCAGGAGTCTCTGGCAGGTTTTGTCTCCAGGGTCACTGCGAGTGTGGAGCGAATGGAGAAGCCAATAGCGAACATGAGCAGAGCCTTTGTGGAGTCATTTGCGCATGAACGCATCACCACGGAAAAGATGGCAACCTCCGCGGAAAGGATGGCTACAGTAGAGGAGAGGATGGCTATGGCCATGGAGGAGCTAAGTCGCCAGAGTGCTGAAAACATGGTGAGTGTTCAGAATAGACTGACATCTCTGGAGGAGCGATGGTCAGCTATTGAGCAGAGAAACCAGACCATCATGGCAGGCCCTCTGAGTAGGACTGCCATTGTAGAAATGGGTCCCCATGGCCCCCCTGATGTGCAGCAAGCTGCTCTCAAGCCACTTGCAGGCACTGAGGGGGAGGTTGGTGGCAGACCTCAAGGAAGTGGGGGCTCCTCTCCAAGTGCTCACACTTCCATACCACTGCAGAGCTGCAGAGTCCTCAGTCAGAGCCCCGCCGGAGTCCACACCCAATGGAGATAGACGTCTCAACCCCTGCACAGCCACAGGAGCAGCAGACTGCTGGCGAGCCCTCACAGGCTCGCCACTCCAGAGGACGCCCGCCAAAGGTGTCGAGATAGGAGCAGCAGGAAAGTGAGCAAGGGGCCTTCACATCTGCTGAAGCCACAGAGGAGCACACGTAAGAGAAAAATAAAGCACCACTAATCACAAGGGTAGTCACTTGGGTGAAATGTTGTGTTTAGTTTAAAAATGCCATCAGTTGGTTATTGTAAATAAAATTTCCAGATGGCAACTTCTGCAGTTGTGGCGTGTGTCATTTCGCGATTGGGGCTGGCGGTCCTCTAATGCCAAGGGGGGAAGGAAAAAAAGGCCTCCCATGCTTCTGGTAGGTGCCTCAGTTGAGGAAGCGCTGAGTGAGGGTGGCGAGAGGAGCTTCCCAGGAGCTCACACTGGAGAAGTGTGTGAGGCTCCAACCTTCCACAGCTGTGCCTAAGCCTTGAACAAGTTGCCCCAAGCATGAAACAACAAGGTCCTGCAACCTACAAATGCTGTCTGATTAAATCTCTTCTTTCCTGAATGACCTGCAGCTGAAAGTAAGCAAGTCGACATTGTTCACGCCAGGTTTCATCAACGGGGTTCCCACCAGGCGTGTTTAGCGTGGGAAAAGGCTGAAAATAGCAAGGCCCCCTTTAAATGGCATTAAAGCTGCCAACTATTGGTGATTAGGCTCCCGACGACCAGTCCCGCCAGCTGCGGGCGGGACTGATTCGGGTCGGATTGAAACGCCGGGGTGAAAGTCGGACAGAGCGGGGAATCAGGCGGGGGGGCGTCGCGACCCCCTATTTTTGCGATTTCCCCCCCCCCACACGGCTGAAATCCCGCCTGACGGCTCCAGGAAAATCAACGTCATACAATCACACACCACAAAGACACACATGCACTCACAGCACACACACACTATTACACACACGACCACACACACATGCACATGCACATACACTCACATGCTCATACACACTCATGCACACACACACAAACACACATGCACATAAACCACACACCACACACATGCACACACACCACACAACCGCACATACACCCACACACGCACATACACACTCATACACATACACACACATGCACATACACACACACACAGACTTACACACACACATATGCACATACACACATACATGCACACACATACATGCACACGCACACACAGACACAATGACACACACACACCACAATTACATGCACATACATGTTGTGTATGTAACCTGTTCCACCTTAAGAGAGCTTAAGCCTGTTCCACCTTAAGAGATGTACTACTTTCTCAGGCTGCTGTAGACGTAATACCGGGGGTGAACACACCGGTATATAAGCACTGTGCAGTAATCTTGCATTCAGTATAGTCCCTACCTCCAACCAGTAAAGACCTGTTTGAGTTATACGTTTAAGTCTTTGTGTTAATTGTTCAATACAATACACATACTTAACACTGGCGACGAGTCAGGTTCTTACCCTGCGGCAGTTATTCCACGGCGGTTGAAGAGAGGTTTCAAACCACACCACCCCACTGGAAGCGACAGGCATTAGGACCCTGAAGCCTCCATCAGCTTGTGAACCGGAGTAGAAGACAGGACTGGGGAAGAGAGAGGTACAGGGCGATAGCGATCGGTAGATAAGGGCCGGGCCGCTTTGAAGTGAGGGGCGCAGCCGGGCCATCGATCGCAAGCACTGATAAGGGCCGGGCCGCTTTCAAGTGCGAGGCGCAGCCGGGCCATCGATCGAAATCCCTGATAAGGGCCGCACTCGGGCTGAAAGGCGCAGCGTCGGCAGACACTGAAGGCGCGAGAGCCGCGGTGAAAAGCGCGGGCCATCGATCGCGGCGGAGATAAGGGCCGCACTCGGGGCTGAAGGGAGACGGCGTCGGGGGACGGGTGAAGACCGCCAAGCGTGGGAAAACCGCCATTTTGTGGGCGGAGGACGACGGCAAGAGCGGGAAGCCGCCATCTTGGATAGCAGAAAAAAAAAATCTGAGAAATTGCAAATCTGATAAAGTACTACAATGCCTAAACACGGGAATATTAGCAACTTTGATAGTGACATCGAAGATTCGGCCATATATGTTGAACGAGTTAAAAATTATTGTAAGGCCAATAAAATTCGTGAGGCTGATAAAGCACTAACATTATTAAATTTAATGGGTGCGAAGACATACGGGCAATTGAAACACCTGTTATCACCAGATGAACCGGCGGATAAGACGTTCGATGAAATTGTTACTGTCCTGAAAGATCATCTAAACCCCACGCCGCTGATGCTAGCGGAACGATTTAAATTTTACGACAGAAGGCAGCTACAGCATGAAAGCAATGCTGAATATTTGCTGGAATTGCGTAAATTAGCGAAATATTGTCAGTTTGGAACGGGACTGACAGATGCACTACGAGACAAATTTGTGTGTGGTTTATTTAAACAGGATACACAAAAGCGACTGCTCGAGGAGAATGAGCTGACGCTTGAGAAGGTGGTCACTATGGCAGCAGCACACGAAGCCGCAGCGAGAGGCACGGCAGTAATGCAGCTACGGTCACCGGAGCTCAGTGCACACAAATTGGGTGTGAGTTCTGTTAAATGTTATCGTTGTGGAAAGACAACGCATGATCAGAACCAGTGTTGGTTTAAAAACCAAGAATGTAGAACTTGTGGTAGGCTTGGACATATAGCTAGAGTGTGCAGGTCAGCGAAGAAGACCAGCAACAAGAAGTCACCGCAAGGGAAATACGCAAAGGTACACAAGGTGGCCGAACAGGAGTCCGATTCAGACGCAAGCAGTATTGAACTGGCTAGCTTAAGGGTACTCAACGTTGGTAAGGGTGCAGACCTCCAGACAATTTGGGTTACTCTTCAGATAGAAGGAGTCCAAGTAAAAATGGAATTGGACACTGGATCGGCATTGTCGGTCATGAATAAGAAAGATTACAGAAGGTTATTCCAACATATTCCCCTACAGGATACGGAGATTATATTGACAACCTACACGGGGCAGAGAGTGTACCCCATCGGGACAATAAAGGTTGCAGTGGCCAACAAGGGCGAAGGAAGTCAAATAATGGACTTATATGTGCTACCGGAGGGAGGTCCACCACTACTAGGCCGGGAGTGGTTTAGAAACATAAATATGGACTGGCATTCGCTAAAAGCCATAAAGAGTGAGAACTCGGTGCAGATAATCAGCCCAGACTCTAGAACTGATGATGGTAAGACCAACCCATGTGCAAAAGACAAAGTTTCAGCACAGAATTCCACTGAGCAACAACAACATAGTTTAACAGAGAATTCTGAGTCTGTCAAGTCTACTGATATGCACATTTTTGAGGGACACTGGGCTCGAACTCAACTCCATTTCAAACTACAACAGCAATTAGAACAAATGATTCGCCGTTTTGAGCAAGAGATGAATGAAATAAAAAAGTTCTTTGTTACAGAGTGGGAGAATCTGGAAAGGCAACAGAAGCAACTGATGGAGAAAATGGAGCAGGAGCACACCAACCATCTGCGCGAGGAGGCCGAACGAATCAAAGCTGATTCAGGTTCTGAAGGTGCGTGCCATAATCTGGTGTCAGAAGAGTTAACGGTCAGCCAACTCCTTCATATGCTGAGGGACAAGACTCTGAAATGGGAAAAACTTGAACACGAGCTGCGATCTTCAAAGGAAAAGGGTTCGGAGCTCTCAAAAGTCATTGAGATGGCTGATGTGATGACACAGACTGAAACGACTGCAACAGAGCAGCCATTGGATGCCAAAAGTACGCTGACTCACGTCAATGTAGAACAACAGACCGCTGAAACAGCTGCTCCGGTAGAGGGATTGCATAGTCCGAGCAATCAATCTCCAAAGGAAGTTGAAGTATTAAAATCACAAATGAGGTCACTAGTAAACGACTTGCTGAAAGCCCAGAAAAAGCTGGATGCAGAGGTACACATGAAGAAGTCTCTTCAGGAAAGATGTCTGGATTTGGAACAAGAGCTGGCTAACGTCCAGCTGGGTATGGAGGAAATAGACGACCCTCTCGCTGGCCTAGCTCAGGACGACACCGAATATTACCATGACCTGTCGGACGACTCCGAATATTACGATGTCCTGTCCTGCCCAGCTTGTAACTTCGACCCCCAAAGTGCAGAAATCATGGAGGAGCACCAAAAGTCTACGGAACATCGGAAGAAGGTGGCTCTACTACGGGAAGTAAGAGAGATAGAGAAGGAACAGCAGTCGGATAGCGTCCAGTTGGGTAAGGAAGAAGTAGAAGGGCCTCTCGACCTGTTGAGTGATATTGAATACTACGAGGATGTGGTATGCCCAAATTGTGATGGAAACTCCCAAAGTGCTGAAATCCGGAGGAAGCACTTAAGGTCTAAAGAACATAGAGAGTTGGTAGCATTACAGATGTCCGCCGAGAAGATGGGAACGACAAGAGTTGTAAAAAGGCAGAAAAGAAAAAGAAGAGGCCGAAAATAATAATTGTTTAAAATATTGTTACTTCTACTACCTCCGGCCGAACACTACGAAAAGATGCTGTCTGGAACGAATTAAGATCAGAGACTGAATTTACGAACTGTTCCCACAGAGACTGAACCTGTAAACTGTTCCCACTAAGAGTATGTTGCAACTGTTCATAGAGATTGAACCTGTGAACTGTTTTCCGCAGAGACTGAATCTGTGATATGTTACGTTAAACATGAAGTTATATATGTATATATGTTATTACGTTATGTTAAATGGGGGGGATGACTATAAAGCTAAGAAGGGAGGAGTGTTGTGTATGTAACCTGTTCCACCTTAAGAGAGCTTAAGCCTGTTCCACCTTAAGAGATGTACTACTTTCTCAGGCTGCTGTAGATGTAATACCGGGGGTGAACACACCGGTATATAAGCACTGTGCAGTAATCTTGTATTCAGTATAGTCCCTACCTCCAACCAGTAAAGACCTGTTTGAGTTATACGTTTAAGTCTTTGTGTTAATTGTTCAATACAATACACATACTTAACAATACACATGCACTCACATGCACATACACACATTCATATATACACACACATACACACACATGCATATACACACTCACAAACAACACACACATGCACACACACCACAGTCACGCACAAAAACACACATCGCACACACAAGCACATACACAAGCACATGCACACACAATATACACGCACACACACACATGCACATAAAACTTCACACGCACACACACACCCACCCACACATGAACACACACCACACACATGCACATACACACACACACATGCTCGCACACACACACGCATGCACACACACCACACACACACACACACAGACAGACACGCACATACACACACACATGCAGCACACACATCATACATACACACACCCTACACACACACACATACACACGCATGCACACACATGACACACACACAATTACACACACACCACACACACATGCACACACACCACACATACACACACACACCACAAACACACACATACACCACACACATGCAATTACATACACAAACCACATGCACACATGCACATACATATACACACACACCGCACATACACATGCACGCATGCACATACACACACACCCACTCACACACACACACACATACACACACGCAGACACACACACCACACATTTACATAAATACACACACATGCACATACGCACACGCACATACATGCACATACACACACATGCACATACACACACATACACACGCATGCACACACAACACACACACATGCACACACAGCGCACACATGCACACACACCACACACAGGCACATACACCCACACACAAACATACAACACATGCACATACACATACCCCCACATACACGCACACACATACGTGCTCATACACACAGTCACGCACATACACATGTATATACACACACATAATACACAAGCACGCAGACACGCATACACACACACACACACAAGCACACACACCACTCGCACACAATTACACACACACACATACACACACACATACATGCAACTACACACACATGCACATGCACACACCCACACTCATGCACACACACACATACATGCACACATACATGCACACACACGCACATACGCACTTATGTACATACACTTAATCATACATTCACATACACACACATACACACACCCACGCACATAGACATGCATACACATGCAAATACACACACACATACACACACACATACATGCGCACACACACATACACATGCACACACACCCATACACAGACACACACACACCACACAAATACAAGCACAGACGAGACACACATGCACACACACCGCAAACAGGCGCACCTACACACACACAGGAACATACAGGCATGCACATAAATGCACATGCACATATATACACTCATGCACATACCCTCACCTGCACATAAACACACATACGCATACACACAAACGTAGATGCTCATACACACACACACACATATACACACACACACGCACATGCACATATACACTCACATGCTCATACACACTCACACACACAGACACACACAAATGCACACACACCACCCACATGCACACACACCACACACATGCACACACACACAAACACCACACACAGGCACATACACACACCTGCACAGATGCACACACACACACGCACGTACACAGACACACATACCACAGACCACACACACACTCACGCACATATACACACACGAAAATACAGACATGCCCATACATGCACATGCACATACTCACACATACACACATACAAAGACACACACACATACATGCACATATACACACGCATACACAAACACAAACATGCATATAGACACACCACAAACACATGCAGAGACACAACACACACACATGCACATACAAACACACAGGCACACACACAATACACATGCACATACATACACACACATATATACAAACACACACGCAAATACACACACACACCACACACATGCACTTACATGCACACATACCCCAAACACACACATGCACGCACACCACAGACACACAATTACACAGACACACACACACACATACACATACACTCACATGCTCATACACACTCATGCGCACACACACACACATGCACATACACCACACACCACACACATGCACACACACCACACAACCACACATACACCCACACATGCACATACACACTCATACACATACACACACATGCACATACACACACATACATGGACTTACACACAAATTTGCACATACACACATACATACACACACACACACACGTATATGCACACACACACACACACACCACACCTGCACATACACACATACCACATACACACTCATAGACACACACACACTCACGCACATACACACCACACTCACGCATGTACACACGCACACACCACACACACACACCACACAGATGCACAAACACACACACACGCACATACACACACACATACACACACACATACACACAAAACATACACACACATGCATACACACACATGCATATACACTCACATACACACACACATGCAGACACACCACACACATGCAGACACACACACACACATACACACACACAACCCATACACAAGCACACACACACACACACCACACACATGAAAAAACACCACACACAAGCACAGACACACACACGCACCACACACACACCACACACACATGCACACACACCACACACACGCACATACACACATACACATACACACCACACCTGCACATAAACACATACCACACACACACACATAGACACACACACACTCACGCACATACACACCACACTCACGCACATACACACACACGTGCAGATACACACACATGTACATACACATACACATACACGCACATACATACACATGTACAGGCACACACACATGTACATACACATACATGTACATACACACACACATACACACACTCATACACACACATGCAGAAACACCATACACACAAACCATACACAAGCACACACACACACCACACACATGCACACACACCACATACAAGCACAGGCACACATACACATACACACACATGTGCAGATACACACACATGCACATACACATACACACACATACACACACACACACACACACATACACACACATGCATACACACCACACACATGCAGTAACACACAAACACACACATACACACATACGCACATTCACACAGAGACACACGCGCACACACACACGCACAAACACCACACACATGCAAGCACACCACACACCACACACACACATAAACACACACATTCACACACATGCACATACACACACACACATACACACACACACACACACACACACACACACAAGCACATACACCACACACAAGCAAACACACACACAAGCATAGACCACACACACATTCACACACAGCACACACACACAATCACATACACACACATGAACATACAGACATGCACATACAGGCACATGCACATACACACACACATGCACATACAAACACTCGCACATACACACACAAGCACACCTACACACACAAACACATACATGCACATACACACACACACCACACACACACGTACACACACATACCACACACACTCATACATGCACACACACAATACACACACATACGCACACACATGCGCACACATACATTCACATACACAGACACACATACACACACTCACATACACATGCACATACACACAAACCACACACACATGCACACACACCACACACACACATGCACTTGCACACACACAATACACACATGCACACGCACATGCACACATGCACTCACACACACATACACACACACACACATACACACCACACAAACACATGTGCACACACAAACACGTACACACCACACACATGCACATACACGCACACACACAGAAACACAGGCCCGCACACACACACACAGACACATGCACAAAAACCACACATGTGCACACACACCGTACATACACACTCACACATACACACACATATGCACATACACACACACACGTACATACAGACACATACACACACACATAAACACACATGTACATACACACACACATACAGACACATACACATGCACATACACACACGCACATACAGACACACACATACACACACATACACACACACATACACACACATACACGCACATGCATACACACCACACACATGCACAAAAACACAAACACAAACATACACACACACACGCACATACACACACACCACACACACCACACATACATGCACACCACACACACACACATATTGCACACACACACCAGAAACATATACATGCACAAACACCACACACATGCAATTACGCACACACTTCACACACACACACACATATACACACACTTACACACACACACACATGCACACATACCACACACACACATACACACACACAACTGACACGCACATACACATGCAAATGCGCACACACAATACACACACACATAAAAACACACACGCCCATACAAACACTCAAGCACATATACACACACATACACATGTACGTGCACAACCACACACGCACATACACACACACACCACACATACACAGGACCCTAACACATGCACATACCAATAGGGGTCAATTTTCCTGCAGGTGCGCAAAATTGTCGGGTTCCCCGAATGTCGGGGTTCCCACACGAATGTAAATGGGTTTGCCAGATTGATGCAATTTTCCCTCAATTGGCCAATTCATTTCCAGCGTGTGGGAACCCTTGCTAATTGACTATTCCCAGTCAGAAAGCCCCACAGTATGATGTCATCATTCGCGGTGCTTTTAAAGTCTATAGCAAGCATTGCAACCTCGGCAGGCTTCCATACGAACAACACAGGATGGCAGAGGAGCCTGCAGCAGCTGTGGCTAGTGCCAGACCCCGAGCTGGCAGCAAATTTGACGAGGCTTCACTGCAGGCATTATTGGATGGGGTGAGGGCCCACAGGGAGGTCCTCTTCCCTAGGTCAGGGAGGAAGAGGCCTCCCACTGAGACCAAGGCTGCATGGGTGCAGGTGGCAGCAGATGTCAACTCACTGGGAGTCACCAGAAGAACGTGGATACAGTGTCGGAAGCAATTTCATGACCCTCACCGTACAGGAAAAGTAAGTATGAAGTTTCCATCACCATCGAACGGATCCCCATTGCCTTTCCCCACCAGCACTCAGCTTTAGCACTCTCTTCCTCCACATTCCACTTCACAGTCTCATCCATGCACCCTTACCCATTCCCTCTCTCTCTATGCTCACGTTCGCATAAGTATTCCACCATGCAGCCCTCACACTCCCTCTCACTCGGATGCTTTGAACACAACTGACAACACACAGGGAAGGCCCTTGGTCTTGCAGCCTCACACTATCTTTGTCTCCCGCCAAGCATCTGTGCTATGCAATCTCTACACTCACTCCTTCATTCTCACTCAAACTCCACTTGTCTCCCTCATTGCGGGAAAAGAGAGCTCACAACAACAGAGAGCAAGCAAGGACTAGAGGAGGACCACCCTCAATAGCTCACCTGACCCCCTGGGAGGAAGGAGTCCTGGAAATTGTCGGGGCTGATGTGGCTGCGGAAGCTGGGGAAGGAGAGACAGGGGCAGGACCGCAAGCTGGTGACAGAATAGTTTTCCATCTCTCTCATTGACATAGCATGAGTCGCTGTTATGATTCTGAAGCTACATCATTTGGAATTATGAAAATCTGCAAAATCCAATGTGCATGTAACCTTGGCATCACATCTCTAACTCTTTCCTTTGCTCCCCCACAGGACCATCCGAAGCCCCCGCCCCCACTGCGGAGGAGGAAGAGGCTGAGCAGCCAGATGCCTCAGAGGAAGCTCCCACCTCTGAGGGCGCAGTGTCAGCAGAATTCAGCGCACCCAGCACCAGCGCAGACACTCACAGCTCGGTGGGACCTTCGCGAGATAGAGTAAAGTTGTCACCTGGTGTATCACAGCTCACAAGTGAGCATCAGCAGATGGTGGAGACAGGGACAGCAGTGGAGAGTCCTCGTCGGAGGGCGCAGGACTCTGCCAGCTCAGCTCTGCTGCATGTCGACCCTCTGCCTCTGGGTCCATGCGCAAGAGAAGCGGTGATAGATCTCCATGCACAGATGCAGGAGTCTCTGGCAGGTTTTGTCTCCAGGGTCACTGCGAGTGTGGAGCGAATGGAGAAGCCAATAGCGAACATGAGCAGAGCCTTTGTGGAGTCATTTGCGCATGAACGCATCACCACGGAAAAGATGGCAACCTCCGCGGAAAGGATGGCTACAGTAGAGGAGAGGATGGCTATGGCCATGGAGGAGCTAAGTCGCCAGAGTGCTGAAAACATGGTGAGTGTTCAGAATAGACTGACATCTCTGGAGGAGCGATGGTCAGCTATTGAGCAGAGAAACCAGACCATCATGGCAGGCCCTCTGAGTAGGACTGCCATTGTAGAAATGGGTCCCCATGGCCCCCCTGATGTGCAGCAAGCTGCTCTCAAGCCACTTGCAGGCACTGAGGGGGAGGTTGGTGGCAGACCTCAAGGAAGTGGGGGCTCCTCTCCAAGTGCTCACACTTCCATACCACTGCAGAGCTGCAGAGTCCTCAGTCAGAGCCCCGCCGGAGTCCACACCCAATGGAGATAGACGTCTCAACCCCTGCACAGCCACAGGAGCAGCAGACTGCTGGCGAGCCCTCACAGGCTCGCCACTCCAGAGGACGCCCGCCAAAGGTGTCGAGATAGGAGCAGCAGGAAAGTGAGCAAGGGGCCTTCACATCTGCTGAAGCCACAGAGGAGCACACGTAAGAGAAAAATAAAGCACCACTAATCACAAGGGTAGTCACTTGGGTGAAATGTTGTGTTTAGTTTAAAAATGCCATCAGTTGGTTATTGTAAATAAAATTTCCAGATGGCAACTTCTGCAGTTGTGGCGTGTGTCATTTCGCGATTGGGGCTGGCGGTCCTCTAATGCCAAGGGGGGAAGGAAAAAAAGGCCTCCCATGCTTCTGGTAGGTGCCTCAGTTGAGGAAGCGCTGAGTGAGGGTGGCGAGAGGAGCTTCCCAGGAGCTCACACTGGAGAAGTGTGTGAGGCTCCAACCTTCCACAGCTGTGCCTAAGCCTTGAACAAGTTGCCCCAAGCATGAAACAACAAGGTCCTGCAACCTACAAATGCTGTCTGATTAAATCTCTTCTTTCCTGAATGACCTGCAGCTGAAAGTAAGCAAGTCGACATTGTTCACGCCAGGTTTCATCAACGGGGTTCCCACCAGGCGTGTTTAGCGTGGGAAAAGGCTGAAAATAGCAAGGCCCCCTTTAAATGGCATTAAAGCTGCCAACTATTGGTGATTAGGCTCCCGACGACCAGTCCCGCCAGCTGCGGGCGGGACTGATTCGGGTCGGATTGAAACGCCGGGGTGAAAGTCGGACAGAGCGGGGAATCAGGCGGGGGGGCGTCGCGACCCCCTATTTTTGCGATTTCCCCCCCCCCACACGGCTGAAATCCCGCCTGACGGCTCCAGGAAAATCAACGTCATACAATCACACACCACAAAGACACACATGCACTCACAGCACACACACACTATTACACACACGACCACACACACATGCACATGCACATACACTCACATGCTCATACACACTCATGCACACACACACAAACACACATGCACATAAACCACACACCACACACATGCACACACACCACACAACCGCACATACACCCACACACGCACATACACACTCATACACATACACACACATGCACATACACACACACACAGACTTACACACACACATATGCACATACACACATACATGCACACACATACATGCACACGCACACACAGACACAATGACACACACACACCACAATTACATGCACATACATGTTGTGTATGTAACCTGTTCCACCTTAAGAGAGCTTAAGCCTGTTCCACCTTAAGAGATGTACTACTTTCTCAGGCTGCTGTAGACGTAATACCGGGGGTGAACACACCGGTATATAAGCACTGTGCAGTAATCTTGCATTCAGTATAGTCCCTACCTCCAACCAGTAAAGACCTGTTTGAGTTATACGTTTAAGTCTTTGTGTTAATTGTTCAATACAATACACATACTTAACACTGGCGACGAGTCAGGTTCTTACCCTGCGGCAGTTATTCCACGGCGGTTGAAGAGAGGTTTCAAACCACACCACCCCACTGGAAGCGACAGGCATTAGGACCCTGAAGCCTCCATCAGCTTGTGAACCGGAGTAGAAGACAGGACTGGGGAAGAGAGAGGTACAGGGCGATAGCGATCGGTAGATAAGGGCCGGGCCGCTTTGAAGTGAGGGGCGCAGCCGGGCCATCGATCGCAAGCACTGATAAGGGCCGGGCCGCTTTCAAGTGCGAGGCGCAGCCGGGCCATCGATCGAAATCCCTGATAAGGGCCGCACTCGGGCTGAAAGGCGCAGCGTCGGCAGACACTGAAGGCGCGAGAGCCGCGGTGAAAAGCGCGGGCCATCGATCGCGGCGGAGATAAGGGCCGCACTCGGGGCTGAAGGGAGACGGCGTCGGGGGACGGGTGAAGACCGCCAAGCGTGGGAAAACCGCCATTTTGTGGGCGGAGGACGACGGCAAGAGCGGGAAGCCGCCATCTTGGATAGCAGAAAAAAAAAATCTGAGAAATTGCAAATCTGATAAAGTACTACAATGCCTAAACACGGGAATATTAGCAACTTTGATAGTGACATCGAAGATTCGGCCATATATGTTGAACGAGTTAAAAATTATTGTAAGGCCAATAAAATTCGTGAGGCTGATAAAGCACTAACATTATTAAATTTAATGGGTGCGAAGACATATGGGCAATTGAAACACCTGTTATCACCAGATGAACCGGCGGATAAGACGTTCGATGAAATTGTTACTGTCCTGAAAGATCATCTAAACCCCACGCCGCTGATGCTAGCGGAACGATTTAAATTTTACGACAGAAGGCAGCTACAGCATGAAAGCAATGCTGAATATTTGCTGGAATTGCGTAAATTAGCGAAATATTGTCAGTTTGGAACGGGACTGACAGATGCACTACGAGACAAATTTGTGTGTGGTTTATTTAAACAGGATACACAAAAGCGACTGCTCGAGGAGAATGAGCTGACGCTTGAGAAGGTGGTCACTATGGCAGCAGCACACGAAGCCGCAGCGAGAGGCACGGCAGTAATGCAGCTACGGTCACCGGAGCTCAGTGCACACAAATTGGGTGTGAGTTCTGTTAAATGTTATCGTTGTGGAAAGACAACGCATGATCAGAACCAGTGTTGGTTTAAAAACCAAGAATGTAGAACTTGTGGTAGGCTTGGACATATAGCTAGAGTGTGCAGGTCAGCGAAGAAGACCAGCAACAAGAAGTCACCGCAAGGGAAATACGCAAAGGTACACAAGGTGGCCGAACAGGAGTCCGATTCAGACGCAAGCAGTATTGAACTGGCTAGCTTAAGGGTACTCAACGTTGGTAAGGGTGCAGACCTCCAGACAATTTGGGTTACTCTTCAGATAGAAGGAGTCCAAGTAAAAATGGAATTGGACACTGGATCGGCATTGTCGGTCATGAATAAGAAAGATTACAGAAGGTTATTCCAACATATTCCCCTACAGGATACGGAGATTATATTGACAACCTACACGGGGCAGAGAGTGTACCCCATCGGGACAATAAAGGTTGCAGTGGCCAACAAGGGCGAAGGAAGTCAAATAATGGACTTATATGTGCTACCGGAGGGAGGTCCACCACTACTAGGCCGGGAGTGGTTTAGAAACATAAATATGGACTGGCATTCGCTAAAAGCCATAAAGAGTGAGAACTCGGTGCAGATAATCAGCCCAGACTCTAGAACTGATGATGGTAAGACCAACCCATGTGCAAAAGACAAAGTTTCAGCACAGAATTCCACTGAGCAACAACAACATAGTTTAACAGAGAATTCTGAGTCTGTCAAGTCTACTGATATGCACATTTTTGAGGGACACTGGGCTCGAACTCAACTCCATTTCAAACTACAACAGCAATTAGAACAAATGATTCGCCGTTTTGAGCAAGAGATGAATGAAATAAAAAAGTTCTTTGTTACAGAGTGGGAGAATCTGGAAAGGCAACAGAAGCAACTGATGGAGAAAATGGAGCAGGAGCACACCAACCATCTGCGCGAGGAGGCCGAACGAATCAAAGCTGATTCAGGTTCTGAAGGTGCGTGCCATAATCTGGTGTCAGAAGAGTTAACGGTCAGCCAACTCCTTCATATGCTGAGGGACAAGACTCTGAAATGGGAAAAACTTGAACACGAGCTGCGATCTTCAAAGGAAAAGGGTTCGGAGCTCTCAAAAGTCATTGAGATGGCTGATGTGATGACACAGACTGAAACGACTGCAACAGAGCAGCCATTGGATGCCAAAAGTACGCTGACTCACGTCAATGTAGAACAACAGACCGCTGAAACAGCTGCTCCGGTAGAGGGATTGCATAGTCCGAGCAATCAATCTCCAAAGGAAGTTGAAGTATTAAAATCACAAATGAGGTCACTAGTAAACGACTTGCTGAAAGCCCAGAAAAAGCTGGATGCAGAGGTACACATGAAGAAGTCTCTTCAGGAAAGATGTCTGGATTTGGAACAAGAGCTGGCTAACGTCCAGCTGGGTATGGAGGAAATAGACGACCCTCTCGCTGGCCTAGCTCAGGACGACACCGAATATTACCATGACCTGTCGGACGACTCCGAATATTACGATGTCCTGTCCTGCCCAGCTTGTAACTTCGACCCCCAAAGTGCAGAAATCATGGAGGAGCACCAAAAGTCTACGGAACATCGGAAGAAGGTGGCTCTACTACGGGAAGTAAGAGAGATAGAGAAGGAACAGCAGTCGGATAGCGTCCAGTTGGGTAAGGAAGAAGTAGAAGGGCCTCTCGACCTGTTGAGTGATATTGAATACTACGAGGATGTGGTATGCCCAAATTGTGATGGAAACTCCCAAAGTGCTGAAATCCGGAGGAAGCACTTAAGGTCTAAAGAACATAGAGAGTTGGTAGCATTACAGATGTCCGCCGAGAAGATGGGAACGACAAGAGTTGTAAAAAGGCAGAAAAGAAAAAGAAGAGGCCGAAAATAATAATTGTTTAAAATATTGTTACTTCTACTACCTCCGGCCGAACACTACGAAAAGATGCTGTCTGGAACGAATTAAGATCAGAGACTGAATTTACGAACTGTTCCCACAGAGACTGAACCTGTAAACTGTTCCCACTAAGAGTATGTTGCAACTGTTCATAGAGATTGAACCTGTGAACTGTTTTCCGCAGAGACTGAATCTGTGATATGTTACGTTAAACATGAAGTTATATATGTATATATGTTATTACGTTATGTTAAATGGGGGGGATGACTATAAAGCTAAGAAGGGAGGAGTGTTGTGTATGTAACCTGTTCCACCTTAAGAGAGCTTAAGCCTGTTCCACCTTAAGAGATGTACTACTTTCTCAGGCTGCTGTAGATGTAATACCGGGGGTGAACACACCGGTATATAAGCACTGTGCAGTAATCTTGTATTCAGTATAGTCCCTACCTCCAACCAGTAAAGACCTGTTTGAGTTATACGTTTAAGTCTTTGTGTTAATTGTTCAATACAATACACATACTTAACAATACACATGCACTCACATGCACATACACACATTCATATATACACACACATACACACACATGCATATACACACTCACAAACAACACACACATGCACACACACCACAGTCACGCACAAAAACACACATCGCACACACAAGCACATACACAAGCACATGCACACACAATATACACGCACACACACACATGCACATAAAACTTCACACGCACACACACACCCACCCACACATGAACACACACCACACACATGCACATACACACACACACATGCTCGCACACACACACGCATGCACACACACCACACACACACACACACAGACAGACACGCACATACACACACACATGCAGCACACACATCATACATACACACACCCTACACACACACACATACACACGCATGCACACACATGACACACACACAATTACACACACACCACACACACATGCACACACACCACACATACACACACACACCACAAACACACACATACACCACACACATGCAATTACATACACAAACCACATGCACACATGCACATACATATACACACACACCGCACATACACATGCACGCATGCACATACACACACACCCACTCACACACACACACACATACACACACGCAGACACACACACCACACATTTACATAAATACACACACATGCACATACGCACACGCACATACATGCACATACACACACATGCACATACACACACATACACACGCATGCACACACAACACACACACATGCACACACAGCGCACACATGCACACACACCACACACAGGCACATACACCCACACACAAACATACAACACATGCACATACACATACCCCCACATACACGCACACACATACGTGCTCATACACACAGTCACGCACATACACACGTATATACACACACATAATACACAAGCACGCAGACACGCATACACACACACACACACAAGCACACACACCACTCGCACACAATTACACACACACACATACACACACACATACATGCAACTACACACACATGCACATGCACACACCCACACTCATGCACACACACACATACATGCACACATACATGCACACACACGCACATACGCACTTATGTACATACACTTAATCATACATTCACATACACACACATACACACACCCACGCACATAGACATGCATACACATGCAAATACACACACACATACACACACACATACATGCGCACACACACATACACATGCACACACACCCATACACAGACACACACACACCACACAAATACAAGCACAGACGAGACACACATGCACACACACCGCAAACAGGCGCACCTACACACACACAGGAACATACAGGCATGCACATAAATGCACATGCACATATATACACTCATGCACATACCCTCACCTGCACATAAACACACATACGCATACACACAAACGTAGATGCTCATACACACACACACACATATACACACACACACGCACATGCACATATACACTCACATGCTCATACACACTCACACACACAGACACACACAAATGCACACACACCACCCACATGCACACACACCACACACATGCACACACACACAAACACCACACACAGGCACATACACACACCTGCACAGATGCACACACACACACGCACGTACACAGACACACATACCACAGACCACACACACACTCACGCACATATACACACACGAAAATACAGACATGCCCATACATGCACATGCACATACTCACACATACACACATACAAAGACACACACACATACATGCACATATACACACGCATACACAAACACAAACATGCATATAGACACACCACAAACACATGCAGAGACACAACACACACACATGCACATACAAACACACAGGCACACACACAATACACATGCACATACATACACACACATATATACAAACACACACGCAAATACACACACACACCACACACATGCACTTACATGCACACATACCCCAAACACACACATGCACGCACACCACAGACACACAATTACACAGACACACACACACACATACACATACACTCACATGCTCATACACACTCATGCGCACACACACACACATGCACATACACCACACACCACACACATGCACACACACCACACAACCACACATACACCCACACATGCACATACACACTCATACACATACACACACATGCACATACACACACATACATGGACTTACACACAAATTTGCACATACACACATACATACACACACACACACACGTATATGCACACACACACACAGACACAAGGATACACACACACCAAAATTACATGCACATACACATGCACTCACATGCACATATACACATGCACATAGACATACACATACATGAACATACACACACATACACACACGTGCATATACACACTCACACATCACACACACATGCACACACACCACACTCATGCACAAAAACTCACACTGCACACACGCACATACACAAGCACATGCACAAACAATACACATGCACACACACATGCACATAAAACTTCACACGCACACACACACACACATACACACGCACACCCACACATAAACACACACCACACACATGCACATACACACACACACACACACATGCTCGCACACACACACACATGCACTCACACCACACACACACACGCACACATACACACACAAACAGTCACACAAATACACACACACATGCACCACACACAGCATACATACACCCTACACACATGCACCTACACACACATGCACACACATGACACACACACAATTACACACACACCACACACACATGCACACACACCACACATATGCACACACACCACAAACATGCACACCCACCACACACACACACACATACACCCAGACACGCATATACACCCACACACATGCACACACACACGTACACACACACTCACTCCTCACACACATGCATACACACACACATGCACACACACTACACACACGCACACACATACACACACCACACACACACACAAACACATACACCCAGACACACATATAAACCAACACACATGCACACATACACACATGTACACACACACTCACTCCTCACATGCGTGCATACACACACACATGCACACACGCTACATGCACGCACACACATACACACACACCACACACACACACACACACACATGCACACACATCACACACACACGCACATGCACACACATAATACACACACACATACACACACACACACCACACACACATGCACATACACACACATACATACACATACACACACTCACATACACACATACACACATACACACACATGCACACACGCACATACACACTCAAACACAACACACACACATACACGCACACTGCACACACGCACATACACATACACGCACATGCACACACACATACAAACACACACACATGGTCATTTGCATACACATACACGCACACACACACACACTCACACACATACACACACACACACACACACACAGGCACACACCTACACACACATGCACAAACACCACGCACACACATACACACACATGCACATACACACACACATACATGCATACACACAGACACAAGCACACACCACACACGCACACAAGCAGAGAGCACACACACATGCACACACACTACACGTACACACATCCACACACACACATCCACACACATGCACATACATGCACACACACACACATACATACACATACCCACACACGCACACACGCACATACACACACATGCAATCACACACACACACACACAAGCACGCACACACACAAGCACACACACACAAGCACAGAGAACCCACACATGTACACACACCACACACACACGCACATACTCACGCATGCACATACACACACAATTGCACATAAACACACATGCACACACATACACATGCTTATAGACACACATACATACACACGCACATGCACACACACAATACACACGCACATACACATGCGCACATACAAACACACACGCACACATACACACATACATGCACATACACACACACACATACACACACACACCACAAACACACACATACACCACACACATGCAATTACATACACAAACCACATGCACACATGCACATACATATACACACACACCGCACATACACACACACACTCACAGACATACACACATGCACATACACATGCACGCATGCACATACACACACACCCACTCACACACACACACACATACACACACGCGGACACACACACCACACAGTTACATAAACACACACACATGCACATACGCACACGCACATACATGCGCATACACACACATGCACATACACACACATACACACACATGCACACACAACACACACACATGCACACACAGCGCACACATGCACACACACCACACACAGGCACATACACCCACACACAAACATACAACACATGCACATACACATACCCCCACATACACACACACACATACGTGCTCATACACACAGTCACGCACATACACACGTATATACACACACATAATACACAAGCACGCAGACACGCATACACACACACACACACAAGCACACACACCACTCGCACACAATTACACACACACACATACACACACATACATGCAACTACACACACATGCACATGCACACACCCACACTCATGCACACACACACATACACGCACACATACATGCACACACACGCACATACGCACTTATGTACATACACTTAATCATACATTCACATACACACACATACACACACCCACGCACATAGACATGCATACACATGCAAATACACACACACATACACACACACATACATGCGCACACACACATACACATGCACACACACCCATACACAGACACACACACACCACACAAATACAAGCACAGACGAGACACACATGCACACACACCGCAAACAGGCGCACCTACACACACACAGGAACATACAGGCATGCACATAAATGCACATGCACATATATACACTCATGCACATACCCTCACCTGCACATAAACACACATACGCATACACACAAACGTAGATGCTCATACACACACACACACATATACACACACACACGCACATGCACATATACACTCACATACTCATACACACTCACACACACAGACACACACAAATGCACACACACCACCCACATGCACACACACCACACACATGCACACACACACAAACACCACACACAGGCACATACACACACCTGCACAAATGCACACACACACACGCACGTACACAGACACACATACCACAGACCACACACACACTCACGCACATATACACACACGAAAATACAGACATGCCCATACATGCACATGCACATACTCACACATACACACATACAAAGACACACGCACATACATGCACATATACACACGCATACACAAACACAAACATGCATATAGACACACCACAAACACATGCAGAGACACAACACACACACATGCACATACAAACACACAGGCACACACACAATACACATGCACATACATACACACACATATACAAACACACACGCAAATACACACACACACCACACACATGCACTTACATGCACACATACCCCAAACACACACATGCACGCACACCACAGACACACAATTACACAGACACACACACACACATACACATACACTCACATGCTCATACACACTCATGCGCACACACACACACATGCACATACACCACACACCACACACATGCACACACACCACACAACCACACATACACCCACACATGCACATACACACTCATACACATACACACACATGCACATACACACACACACATGGACTTACACACAAATTTGCACATACACACATACATACACACACACACACGTATATGCACACACACACACAGACACAAGGATACACACACACCAAAATTACATGCACATACACATGCACTCACATGCACATATACACATGCACATAGACATACACATACATGAACATACACACACACATACACACACGTGCATATACACACTCACACATCACACACACATGCACACACACCACACTCATGCACAAAAACTCACACTGCACACACGCACATACACAAGCACATGCACAAACAATACACATGCACACACACATGCACATAAAACTTCACACGCACACACACACACACATACACACGCACACCCACACATAAACACACACCACACACATGCACATACACACACACACACACACACACATGCTCGCACACACACACACATGCACTCACACCACACACACACACACACATACACACACAGACAGTCACACAAATACACACACACATGCACCACACACAGCATAAATACACCCTACACACATGCACCTACACACACATGCACACACATGACACACACACAATTACACACACACCACACACACATGCACACAAACCACACATATGCACACACACCACAAACATGCACACTCACCACACACACACATACACCCAGACACGCATATACACCCACACACATGCACACACACACATACACACACACTCACTCCTCACACACATGCATACACACACACATGCACACACACCACACACACACACACACATACACACCACACACACACACACACACACACACATGCACACACACCACACACACATGCACACACACATGCACACAAATGATACACATGCACATACACACACACATACAGATGCACATACACACCACACACACACACATACCCACACACATGCACATGCACACACAAATACACACCACACAAACACATGTGCACACACAAACATGTACAAACACCTCACACATACACACACACATACAAACACGTGCACATACACTCACACACAACACACACATGCACACACCACACTCACACACATACACTCACAACGCACACACACGCACATACACAAGCACATGCACACACATACATACATGCTCATACACACAGTCATGCACATACACATGCACATGCAAGCACATAATACACAAGCATGCAGACACACATACACACACACAAGCACACACACAACTCGCACACAATTACACACACATACACACACATACATGCAACTACACATACATGCACATGCACACACCCACACACATGCACACAAGCACATACACACACATACATGCACACACATGCACATATGCACATACACACATATATAAATACACAAAATCATACACGCACATACACACACATACACACACCCACGCACATAGACACACATATACATGCAAATACACACACACATACATGCACACACACACATTCACATGCACACATGCACATATGCAGACACACACAAACAAGCACACACACCACACACAAGCACACACACATACAAGCACAGACGACACACACATGCACACACACTGCAAACAGGTGCACATACACACACAGGAACATACAGGCATGCACATACACGCACATGCACATATATACACTCATGCACATACCCTCACCTGCACATAAACTCACATACGCATACACACAAACGTAGATGCTCATACACACACACACATACACACACACACCACACACACACACGCACGTGCATATATACACTCACATGCTCATACACACTCACACACATAGACACACACAAATGCACACACACCACACACGTACACAGACACACAGACCACAGACCACACACACACTCACGCACATACACACACACACAAAAATACAGACATATCCATACATGCACATGCACATACACACACATATGCACATACACAGACACATGCACATACACACACACATACATGCACATATACACACACATACACAAACACAAACACGCATATACACACACCACAAACACATGCAGACACACCACACACACACACCACACACATGCACATACACACACACAGGCACACACACAATACACATGCACATACACACACACACACATATACAAACACACACACAAATTTCACACACACACATGCACACACACACACACACACATGCACACACACCACACACACCACACACACACACACACACACACCACACACATGCACTTACATGCACAGTTACCACAAACACACACATGCACGCACACCACAGACACACAATTACACAGTCAAACACACACGCACATACACAGGCACATACACAAACCCACACACAGATACACACACCACACACACATGCACACAAATCACACACACACATACACACACACCACACACACACATACACACGCACATGCACACACACAATACCCACACACATGCAAACACACACGCACATACAAACACACTCGCACATATATATACGCACACATGCACATGCACACACACAAATGCACATACACACTCACGCACACACACTATACATACACACACCCCACATACACAGCCCCACACAAACCAAAAACACACACACGCACACACAACAGACACATACAATTACACAAATGCACGCAACACACACACATATGTGCATACACACATACACACACACACATGCACACACATATGCACATACACTCACACGCACATACACACACACGCATACACACCACACACAAGCATACACACACACTCACATACATGCACAAACCCACATGCAATCACACTCACACAACACACTCACATGCACATACACATATACATACACACACACATACACACCCACATGCACACACATGCACATACACACATGCACATACACACTCAGACACCACACATACATGCACACACCACACAATTGCACATTCACATGCACATGCACACACATGCACATACACAGACATACACACTCACACACACAAACATACACACAAACATACACCTCACACATATGCAAACAAACCACACACACACATATACACACAAACACACACATACACACATGCACGTGCACACACATTCACACTCACACATACATGCACACACACCACACACACACATGCATACACACACATATGCACACACACACACACACACACGTACACACACACACATGCACACACATGCACATGCACACACATGCAGAGACACACACAGATATATCACACACACATGCACACACACTGCACACATGCCCACATGCACACACACACATGCACATACACACACACTGCACACACGCACATACACAAGCAAATGCACACACACAATTCACATGCACATACACACACATGCACACACACACACACACATACACACACATGCACATACACACAGATACGCACACAGACACAACACACACACATGCACACATACCACACCCATGCACTTACATGCACACACGCTCATACACACACACATGTACACACACACTCATGCACACACACACCACACACACGCACACATGCAATTACACATGCACACACACATACACACACACTGCACAGACGCACATACACAAGCACATGCAGACATACAATACACATGCACATACGCACATACATGCACATACACACACACACACATATACACACACACATGCACACTCACACACACATGCACATACACACACATGCAATTACACTCATGGACATGCAATTACACACACACCACACACACACACATGCACAGACACACACACACTCATACACACTCATGCACGCACATGCACACATGCCACACACATGCACACAGACCACACGCACATACACACACAAACGCACATACACACACATATACATACACACACATGCACATACATACACACAGACACACACACACACGCACATACGCACACCCACAAGCTCACACACCACACACAAGCACACACACACACACCACACATACATGCACACACACCACACACAAGCACACACACAGAGGCACATACAGACACACACACACACACACATGCACACACACAACACCCATGCACATACACTCACACATGCACATACACACACATGGACACACACACACACATGCACACACAAACCTCACACATGCGCATACACATACACATGCACACACAGCACACACATGCACACACTCATATACATACACCACATGCACATACACACACATACACACACATACACATGCAAATAAACACACACACATACACACACAGATACATGCACACACACACATACACACACATGCACACATGCACATACACAGACATACACACACACACTTGCACCCACACCACACACAAGCACACCACCCAAGCAGAGACCACACACACATGCACACACACCACACACACATGCACATACACACACAAACCTCACACATGCGCATACACACACACACATGCACACACAGCACACATGCACACACTCATATACATACACCACATGCACATACACTCATATGCACACATACACATGGAAATAAACACACACACATACACACACAGATACATGCACATGCACACATACACACACATGCACATACACAGGCATACACACACACAAGCACACACACCACACACAAACACACACCCCAAGCAGAGACCACACACACATGCACACACACCACACACACACACACATACACACACACACACACAGATACAGAGATGCACATACACACATGCACATACACACACATGTACATACACTCACCCACACATACACACAGACACACACAGATACACACACACACAGACACACACACTCATTCATGCTCATACACACACACACACATGCACATACACACACACCGCACACACATGCACACACCACACACACACATACACACACCACACCACACACATGCATATACACACGCACATGCACACACACAATTCACACGCACACACACACACACATACAAAAACACACATATACACACACAGATGCACACACACACACTCTCGCACATAGATACACACATATCACACTCACCACACATACACACGCACCACACACATGCATATACAGGCACACACACACTAAAACACACACATGCACACACACACAATTACACACACACACCACACACACACATGCACACACACACACACATACACACGCACACATGAACATACACACACACCACACACACTTGCACACACACCACACACACACACAAACACACACGCACAAACACAAACACACTCACATATAGACACACACACATCACAAACACCACACATACACACACAGCTCACACACACGCATACACGCACACACACACCAAAAACACATACATGCACACACACCATACACACACAATCACACACATACACTGCACACACACATGCACATACACACACATACACACGCACACACACACAAACACGCCACACACAAATGGGCATACACCATACACACACGTACACACAGACCACATACATGCTCATAAACACACACATGCACACACACAATACTCACACATACAAACACACATGCACATACAAACACACACACACATATACACACGCACGCACATGCACACACACACAAACATGCAGATACACACACACCACTCACACCACGGATATACACACACACAAAGATACAGACACGCATCTTATGTTCATTAATAAATAAACATTCTTATTATGAACACAGCTGCTTTTGCTAGTTACTTTATTGAGCACATGTGGACTGGTACAGTATCTGTAGAGGCTTCCATCTTGACTGCTGCCTTGTGGGTAGCCTAGTGCCTCATGTGTAATGTAGTCTTAATATACATACAGCTGGGTAGTGTAGTCTTAATACATACAGCTATATACAGCTCTACGGCTCCACCTAGTGTCCACTATAGAATGACATGTTACTGATTATTACATCCCCCTTTCTTTGAGGTTTAACAAAATCAATATCAATCAGCTTTCAAGAAAACAATAAAGATAATATCAGTAACACTTTTGTTAGTGCTCTATAAACATAAACATTTTCAAAACAGTCAACACATTTTCAAAGCTTTACATTGTACTCAAAGATTAAGTCTATCAGGCTCTTTTACTTCACGTGTGGATCTTCTCAACACGGGTAAGTCTGATGTGCCTTCATGAGATTGTTCTGGCGGTGAATGACAAGATGCAGTTGCGGCATTGTCATCGATCTGCTCTTGTATAGATCGAGGTCTCCTTGCGATCTTTGCTTGGAGAGGGTTCCAGTGTTTCCTTCACTCTTCATGCCATAACTCTCAATGTAGTCAATGCACTCTCGACAAACTGCTGGCAGCTGGATCCCATCATACAGCATAGTCCTCTCAGCAGCCTCGGCTAATGGAACACCAAAGATTGGCCTGAGGGAAGAAGGAGTATCCATCGGAACTGCTTCCTGCTCTGGTGCAGGCTTCTTCTTTTTCTTTTTCTCTTTCCGCTGCTTAACACCATCTGCTGCGGTTATATCTTTGGACTTTTTCTCCTTGTGTTTTTCCTCTTTGTGCTTGTCTTCCTTTGGCTTTTCTTTGACCTTAAAGTCTTTTTCTTTCTTCTTGGAGAAACTAGGCTTTTTGAAGACATGGATACCCTTTGGCCTTTTCATCCTTGATGGGCTCTCTGCTTCATCACCTGAGTCATCTGGTCTGCTTATGGCACAGTTTATGCGGTAGACTCTCTTGACCAGTTCTAAGTCTTCACAAGCTTTGTCACCTAGTATCGAATCAAGTCTTTCAGCCACAACAGAAAACATGAGATGATGCACTTTGTCTTTCACTGTCACTTTAAGTCTGCATACACCTAAGCTGTCTATTTTCTGTCCATTATAGCTCTTCAGTAGTACTGACTTTTTCTGTATTTTGGGCTTTTCTTTCATATTTTTTATGTCACTCATACTGATTAAGTTTGCTTTTGCCCCAGTGTCCAGTTTCAATGTAACTAATGCTCCATTTATCTGCAGTGGGATCATCCATTTGTCCACTTTTACTGCATTGACTTTATGTTCAGCATTGTCAATTTCTGAGGGCTGCACATTTTCTGTATCTTTTTTGATATCGTCACATGACACCATTCCTACAAAAAATGTCTCACTATAATCAGTGTCCTCAATCACATTAACCTGTTGCCCTTTCGTTGTTTTTACTTTTGAAAAGCATTGTTTGGCAAAGTGATTCTTTCCATTACACTTTGTGCACATTTTTCCAAACGCTGGGCATTGTCTTAACTGGTGTTTGTAACCACAGCGTTTACAATTAAAAATGTCATCCTCCGATTGCTTTTCATTTCTGTTCTGCCCACGTTTCTTCCCCTTGTAGGACACAGCACCGACAGCAGCATTATCACTCATTACAATCGCATCATTATTGATTTCACTGAAAGTCTTCGCGTGCTTTCGAGCTAGTCACTGGCTTGGCATATTTTCACAGCATTTTCCAAATTTAGTTCGGTTTCTCTCAACAGGCGTTCCCTGACTTTTTTATCATGAATACCAAACACAATCTGGTCACGAATCATGGACGCTTTGAGCTCAGAGAAATTACATGTCTGTGCTTTCAGTTTCAGATCAGTTATAAAGCTATCAAAAGTCTCATTTTGCTGCTGTGTCCGGCCTGTGGGCCTGCAACCGTAAGCAGCAGCGCTATCTTCCTTGCATCTGGCTTCGTACCGAATCCGATGGCTGCAATATAGAGTTCGAATTGCTGTTTAAAAGTCTGCCAGTTGTAGTCGATTTTTTCTGTGAGATTCAAACGCTCTGGTGGCTTCAAATTCTCCATGTCGCTTTTCACAATTTTCAGCAGATCTTCACCACCCTGGTACCATCTTATGTTCATTAATAAATAGACATTCTTATTATGAACACAGCTAGCTTTTGCTAGTTACTTTGTTGAGCACATGTGGACTGGTACAGTAGCTGTAGAGGCTTCCATCTTGACTGCTGCCTTGTGGATAGCCTAGTGCCTCAGGGGTAATGTAGTCTTAATATACATACAGCTGGGTAGTGTAGTCTTAATACATACAGCTATATACAGCTCTACGGCTCCACCTAGTGTCCACTATAGAATGACATGTTATTGATCGTTACAACGCACATACACGCACATGCACGTACACACACACACATGCACATACACTTATCCGCACATACACAAATTCATGATCATACACACACACACATACACACACACACATACACACACAGCACACACACATGCACACACACAATACACAAATATACACACACACCAGACAAAAACACATACACATGCACATGCACACACACAATACGCACACATATACACACACAAACAAACACACACTCACATACACACACATGCACATACACACACATGCACATACACACACACGTACATACACACATATACACACACAAGCACACACACCACACACAAGCACACACAACACACATATGCACACACACCACACACAAGCACACACACATGCACATACACACACACTGCACACATGCACATACACAAGCACATTCACACACAAAACACACATAAATACAAACACACAGACATACAAACACACACACACATATACACACACACATGCACATGCACACACACACATGCACATACACACACACCACTCACACCATTCATACACACACCCCACACACACGTACATACATGCACACACATGCACATACACACACGCCACTCATACACACACCCCACACACACTCCCATACACACACACAAACCACAAACACACACATGCACACTACATACACATGCAATTACACACACACCACACACACATACACGCACATGCACATATACACACACATGCTCACACACACTCATGCACACACATATACATAGACACACACATGCACACACACCACACACATGCACACACACCACACTCACCACAAATACACACACCCCACACACACACACATACACATGCACACACACACCACCACCACACACACACATGCACACACACCACACACACAATCACACACACACACACACACACACACCACACATGCACACACACCACACTCACCACACATACACACACCCTACACACACACACACATACACACGCACACACACCACGACACTGCACATACATGCACACACACCACACAATTGCACATACACATGCACATGCACACACATGCACATACACACACATACACACTCACACACACACACATACACACAAACATACACCTCACACACATGCAAACAAACCACACACACGCACACACACACACACACATACACACATGCAGATGCACACTCACCACACATACACACACACCACACACATGCACATACACGCAAACACACACCAAAAACACTCACATGCACATACACCACACACATGCACTTACACACACACACCACACACACACATGCACACACACACATACACACGCACACACGAACATACACACACACCACACACACATGCACATACACCACACACACACACAAACACACACACCACACACACACACACACATACACATACACACTCACACACATAGACACACACACATCACACACACCACACATACACACACACCTCACACACACACATACACGCACACAAACACACACCAAAAACACACATATGGACACACACCATACACACACAATCACACACACACACACACACCACACAAACCACACACACACACATGCACATACACACTGTGAGCTATGGGGGTGGTTTGTGGTGGATGGACGGTATGTGGCCACCAGATGGAGACAATGTCCCCCTCTCGCTCCAATTCAGGTGAAGGCCACACCCACCTCCAACACACCTGAGGCAAATCTACCCCTTAGCTCAGGAGTTCAAAAGGCAAACTAGTGCATCCCTTCAGGGCCAGTGCCTGAGGAGAGGGCCACGACAGGGCCAGTGCCTGAGGAGAGGGCCAGGACAAGGCCAAGGCTGCTGTTGGGGCCCAGCTTGCAGCTGCCACAGAGAGGTCTGCTGTTGAACCCGGGTGGAATATTGTTTAGTTCTGAGAGCCTGATGTGATCCCTGGACCGGCTGAGAAAGATCCAGTGGTAAAGTAACCCTGGCTTATTGTTTTTGGAGAAAACTGATTTAAGGACTGCCTTCCTAACCACCTGGGGCGGGTGATGGTTCTGTTCTTCATTTTTCTTTTTTGAACATCATATGGTTTTTTGGATTTTGCCAGACGTGAACCTTTTTTCCCCGTTTTCTAAAAATAAAACACAGCTAACTGCTGTTTTTAATTTACCAATCTTTTGACTGTGCTTGTTTCCTCCACCCCCGCATCAACACACACTTCGGTCTAGGTGGTGGTTGATTACAACACACATACACACGCACACACACACATACACACGCATACACATAGACCACATACACGCTCATACACACACACAATACTCACACATAAAAACACACATGCACATACAAACACACATGCACATATACACACACACGCACATGCACAAACACGCAGATACACACACACCACACACTCCACGGATATACATACACACAAAGATACAGACACACACATACACACAAATGCACATACACACACACACACATGCACATACACTATCCGCACATACACACACACATAAATTCATGATCATACACACACACACACACACACACATGCACACATACCACATATAAAAATACACACACACCACACAAACGCACATACACATGCACATGCACACACACAATACACACACATACACACACACGAACAACCACACACTCACATACACATGCACATACACACACACGCACATACACGCGCACATACACACACACACACTCACATACACACACATGCACATACACACACATGCACATACACACACGCGTACATACACACATATACACACACAAGCACACACACCACACACAAGCACACACAACACACATATGCACACACACCACACACAAGCACACACACATGCACATACACACACACTGCACACATGCACATACACAAGCACATTCACACACAAAACACACATAAATACAAACACACAGACATACAAACACACACACACATATACACACACACATGCACATGCACACACACACATGCACATACACACACACCACTCACACCATTCATACACACACCCCACACACACGTACATACATGCACACACATGCACATACACACACGCCACTCATACACACACCCCACACACACTCCCATACACACACACAAACCACAAACACACACATGCACACTACATACACATGCAATTACACACACACCACACACACATACACGCACATGCACATATACACACACATGCTCACACACACTCATGCACACACATATACATAGACACACACATGCACACACACCACACACATGCACACACACCACACTCACCACAAATACACACACCCCACACACACACACATACACATGCACACACACACCACCACCACACACACACATGCACACACACCACACACACAATCACACACACACACACACACACACACCACACATGCACACACACCACACTCACCACACATACACACACCCTACACACACACACACATACACACGCACACACACCACGACACTGCACATACATGCACACACACCACACAATTGCACATACACATGCACATGCACACACATGCACATACACACACATACACACTCACACACACACACATACACACAAACATACACCTCACACACATGCAAACAAACCACACACACGCACACACACACACACACATACACACATGCAGATGCACACTCACCACACATACACACACACCACACACATGCACATACACGCAAACACACACCAAAAACACTCACATGCACATACACCACACACATGCACTTACACACACACACCACACACACACATGCACACACACACATACACACGCACACACGAACATACACACACACCACACACACATGCACATACACCACACACACACACAAACACACACACCACACACACACACACACATACACATACACACTCACACACATAGACACACACACATCACACACACCACACATACACACACACCTCACACACACACATACACGCACACAAACACACACCAAAAACACACATATGGACACACACCATACACACACAATCACACACACACCACACAAACCACACACACACACATGCACATACACACTGTGAGCTATGGGGGTGGTTTGTGGTGGATGGACGGTATGTGGCCACCAGATGGAGACAATGTCCCCCTCTCGCTCCAATTCAGGTGAAGGCCACACCCACCTCCAACACACCTGAGGCAAATCTACCCCTTAGCTCAGGAGTTCAAAAGGCAAACTAGTGCATCCCTTCAGGGCCAGTGCCTGAGGAGAGGGCCACGACAGGGCCAGTGCCTGAGGAGAGGGCCAGGACAAGGCCAAGGCTGCTGTTGGGGCCCAGCTTGCAGCTGCCACAGAGAGGTCTGCTGTTGAACCCGGGTGGAATATTGTTTAGTTCTGAGAGCCTGATGTGATCCCTGGACCGGCTGAGAAAGATCCAGTGGTAAAGTAACCCTGGCTTATTGTTTTTGGAGAAAACTGATTTAAGGACTGCCTTCCTAACCACCTGGGGCGGGTGATGGTTCTGTTCTTCATTTTTCTTTTTTGAACATCATATGGTTTTTTGGATTTTGCCAGACGTGAACCTTTTTTCCCCGTTTTCTAAAAATAAAACACAGCTAACTGCTGTTTTTAATTTACCAATCTTTTGACTGTGCTTGTTTCCTCCACCCCCGCATCAACACACACTTCGGTCTAGGTGGTGGTTGATTACAACACACATACACACGCACACACACACATACACACGCATACACATAGACCACATACACGCTCATACACACACACAATACTCACACATAAAAACACACATGCACATACAAACACACATGCACATATACACACACACGCACATGCACAAACACGCAGATACACACACACCACACACTCCACGGATATACATACACACAAAGATACAGACACACACATACACACAAATGCACATACACACACACACACATGCACATACACTATCCGCACATACACACACACATAAATTCATGATCATACACACACACACACACACACACATGCACACATACCACATATAAAAATACACACACACCACACAAACGCACATACACATGCACATGCACACACACAATACACACACATACACACACACGAACAACCACACACTCACATACACATGCACATACACACACACGCACATACACGCGCACATACACACACACACATGAACATACAGACACATGCAAGTACACACACCACACACAAGCACACACACATGCACATACACACACTGCACACATGCATATACACAAGCACATTCACACACACAAAACACACATATATACAAACACACACGCACATACAAACACACACGCACATATACACACACACACATGCACACACACAGACATGCACATTCACACACACCACTCACACCACTCATACACACACCCCACACACACGCACATACACACACACACAAACCACAAACACACACATGCACACACCATACATACACACACACTTAAATACATACCACACACACATACATGCACATGCACATATACACACACTCACGCACACACATACACACAGACACACACATGCACACACACCACACACATGCACACACACCACACATACACACACCCCACACACACGCACATACACATGCACACACACACCACAAACACACACATGTCACACACCACACACACAATCACAAACACGCACACACACATACACACACACGCTCATACACACTCATGCACACACACACAAACTTGCAAACACACACACATACACACACCAAACACATGCACACATAACACACACACACACACACACATATACATACACACACATGCACATACACACACACACACATGCACATGCACACTCACATGCACACACACACATATACACACACACCTGCACACACAAAATACACATGCATACACACACACATACACACACACAAGCACACACACCACACACATGTGCACATACACACACACATGAAGATACAGACAGACACATACACGCACATGCACATACACACATGCACATACACACACACATGCACATACACACACCACACACACATGCACACACACACCACACAAATGAACATAAACATGCACATGCACACACACAATACACATGCACATACACACGCACATACAAACGCACATGCACATACACACACACGCACATGTACACACACTCATGCACACACACATATACACACACATGCACATCCACACACACATGCACACACACCACACACACACATGCACACACACCACACACACATACACACACACCACACAACACACATACACATGCACATGCGCACACACAATACACATGCACATACACACACATACACACACACATACACACACACATACATACACACACCACACACAAGCACACACACCACACACATGTGCACATACATACACACACATGAAGATACAGACACACACATACACACACACACATATACACACATGCACATAAACTTATCCGCACATGCACACACACATACATGCTCATACACACTTGCACATACACACACCACACACACATGCACACACACCACACACACACAAACACACACACACCACACAAATGCACATAAACACGCACATGCACACACACAATACACATGTACATACAAACGCACATACAAACACACATGTACATACACACAAGCACACACACCACACACATGCACATACATACACACACATGAAGATACAGACACACACATACACACACACATATACACACATGCACATAAACTTATCCGCACATGCACACACACATACATGCTCATACACACACACACACACACATGCACATACACACACCACACACACATGCACACACACCACACACACACAAACACACACACACACCACACAAATGCACATAAACACGCACATGCACACACACAATACACATCTACATACAAACACACATACAAACACACATGTACATACACACACGCACATGTACACACACTCACACACATAGAAACACACACATCTCACAAACAACACATACACACACACCACACCCATGCACATACACACATTCACAACAAACACATACATGCACACACACCACACACATGCAATTACATCCAAATACATACACAAATGCACACAAGCACACGCACGCACACACACACACCTCACACACACATGCACATACACACACACACAAGCACACACACACACCACCCATACATGCACACACACCACACACAGGCACATACACACACACACCACACACACATACATACACGCACCACACACAAGCAGACACACACACACACGCACATACTCACACACACCACACATACACATGCACACACATATGCACATGCACACACACACATGTACACACACCACACCCATTCGCATACACATACATGCACATACACACCCACATGCACACACACACATGCATGCACACACACACCTCACACACGCACATACACACACACGCAGACACACTACACACGCGCACGCACACATACATATACACCACACACGCGCACCTACACACAATCACACGCTCACACTCACACCAAAAACATGCACATACACTCACAACACATACACATACACACACACACCACATAAACACCACACAGACACACATGTACATGCACACATACACACATTCACACACACCACGCACACACACACACTCATACAGACACACACGCACATACAGAAACATACACACACGGACATACACACACACATGCACATACGCACATGCACCACACACACCACACATGCACACAAACCACACACGCACATACACACAAACACATGCACATACTCATGCCAAACACACGCACATACTCTCACACCACACACACACACCACATACTCACACACACACAATTACACACACACCACACACAAGCACACTCACACATACACCACACATACACGCACATACACACTCACATGCACATACACACACTTGCACATGCACACATATGCACATACACACACATACAGCACACACATGCACACACACCACACACCACACACACACATGCACATACACACCCACGCACATATACACTCACACACATGCACATACACACACACATGTCACCTGCATGCAAACAAACCACACACACACATACACACACATGCACATGCACACACACATGCACATACACACTCACACTCACTCACACATGCACACACACAAACATGCTCATACACACACACATACACACACACACCACACACTTACACACACACATACAAACACACACGCACATACACACACACGCACATGCACACACACACTCACGCACATAGAAACAAACACATCCCACAAACCACACATACACTCACAAACCACACACACGTAATTACAAACACACACCACACACACACATGCACACACACACGCACGCACACACACCTCACACACACATGCACATACACAGGCACGCTCATACACACTCATGCACACACACACACATGCTAACACACATGTACACACACCAAACACATGCATACATAATGCACACACACATATACATACACACATGCACAAACACACACTCACATACACACACATACAAACACATGCACATAAACACACATGCACATGCACACACACATGCACATGCACACACATGCTCATACACACACACATACACACACACCACACACACTTACACACACACATACAAACACACACGCACATACACACACACGCACATGCACACACACACTCACGCACATAGAAACAAACACATCCCACAAACCACACATACACTCACAAACCACACACACGTAATTACAAACACACACCACACACACACATGCACACACACACGCACGCACACACACCTCACACACACATGCACATACACAGGCACGCTCATACACACTCATGCACACACACACACATGCTAACACACATGTACACACACCAAACACATGCATACATAATGCACACACACATATACATACACACATGCACAAACACACACTCACATACACACACATACAAACACATGCACATAAACACACATGCACATGCACACACACATGCACATGCACACACACCACACAAACGCACATACACATGCACATGCACACACACAAAACACATGCACACACATACACACACACACATACACACACACCACACACACATACATGCACACACCACACACAAGCACACACACCACACACACATGCACATACACACACATGAAGATACAGGCAAACACATACACGCACATACACACATGCACATACATTTATCCGCACATACACACACACATACCCACACACACACCACACAAATGCACATACACATGCACATGCACACACACAATACACATGCACATACACACGCACATACAAACACACACACATACACACACGCACATGCACACACACTCACGCACATAGACACACACATCACACAAACCACACATACACACACACCACACACACGTACATACACACACACAACAAACACATACATGCACACACACTGCACACACACGCATACACACACACAATCTACACACGTGCACACACACATAGATATACACCACACACATGCACATACACACAATCACACACATACAGTCATGCCAAACACACGCACATACACTCACAACACACACACATACACACACACACCACATACACACACATGCACATACATGCGCACACACACACATTCACACACACCACGCGCACACACACACACACACACACACACACACATACACAAACATACACACATGGACATACACACACATGCACATACGCACACACACCACACATAAACACACAGCACACACACGCACATACACACAAACACACGCACATACTCACGCCAAACACACGCGCATACAGTCACACCACACACACATATACACAGACCACATACTCACACACACATAAGCACACACATTACACACAAGCACACACACACATACACCTCACATACACGCACATACACACTCACACGCACACACACACACATACACACACTTGCACATACACACATATGCAGATACACACTCACACACAGCACAAACATGCACACACACCACACACACGCACAAACACACACACATGCACACACACACGCACATACACACCCATGCACATATACATTCACACACATGCACATACACACACACATTCCACATGCATGCAAGCAAACCACACACACATACAAACACATGCACATACACACACATGCACATACACACATACATGCCCATACACACTCACACACACATGCACACACACATACATGCTCATACACACACATGCAATCACACCACACACACTCATACACACACACAACACAAATGCTCATGCACATGCACATGCACACACACAATACACATGTACGTACACACACACATACAAACTCACATGCACATACACACATACACACATGCACACACACTCTCATGCACATAGAAACAAACACATCTCAAAAACCACACATACACTCACACACCACACACACACAATTACACAGAAACACTCACCACACACACACATGCACACTCACACACACGCATACACACACCTCACACACGCATGCACATACACACACACAAGCACACACATATGCGCATACACACATACATATACACCACACACATGCACATAAACACAATCGCACGGACACACTCACGTCAAACACATGAACATACACTCACAACACACACACTTGCACACACACACGAACATACACACAAATGCACATATACACACACACACACACACACACGCACATACACAAACACTCACACATGGACATACACACACACATGCACATACGCACACACACCACACACCACACATACACACACATCACACACATGCACATGCTCACAAACACACGCACACACTCATGCCAAACACATGCACATACACACACTCCACATACTTACACACACAAACACACACATCACACACAAGCACACACACTCTCACACACACATACACACACATACACACACTTGCACATATACACACACCACACACACACACATACACAGAAACGTGCACATACACACTCACAAACATTCACACACACCATGCACGCACATACACACAAACCCACGCACATACTCACGCCAAACACACGCACATACACTCACACCACAGACACACATACACACATCACATATGCACATACGCACACACACCACATACACATACGCACATGCACAAACAAATACAAGCACACATATGCACACATGCACATACACACACACGCACATACACAGACACACACACACACAAGCACACATACCACACACAAGCACACACACACACACACAAGCACAGACCACACAAACATGCACACAGACCACACACACATGCACACACCACACACACATGCACATACACACACACACGAAGATACAGACACACACATACACGCACACACACATACACACACATGCACATACACTTATGTGCACATACACACATACACACACATGCACACACACATAGATGCTCAAACACACACACACACATGCACAGAAATGCACATACACACACACATGCACACACACAATACACAGGCACATACACACACACACACAAACACACACACACACATACCTCAAACACACACATGCACACACACCACACACATGCAATTACACACAAACACACAGGACACACACATATACACACAGACATACACACACACACACATGCACACACACCACACACACACAATTGCACACAAACACACACCACACAGACATACACACACATGTGCACACACACATGCACACACACTCACACCTCACATACACATGCACATACACACACAAGCACACACACACACCACACATACATGCACACACACCATTTAAGCACACACACACAAATGCACACACACCACACACACACATGCACACACACACGCAGATACACACACACCCACATGTACACCAAACCCATGCACATACACATACACGCACATACACACACATGCACATGCACACACACCTCACACACATGCATACACACATACACTTGCACACACACCACACACATATATATATATATATATATACACCACACACACGCACATACACCACACACATGCAAGTACGCGCACACACACATTCACACATACCACGCTCACACATACACATGCATATATACACACACACATACACAAAGACACACACATGGACATACACACACATGAAGATACGCACACACACCACACATGCCACACATACACACACACCACACACACGCACATACACACAAACACACACACACACTCACGCCAAACACACACACATAAACTCACAACACACACACATACACACACCACATATGCACATACGCACACACACCACATACACAGATGCACAAACAAATGCATGCACACATATGCAGACATGCACATGCACACACACACATATACACAGACACACACACACACAAGCACACACCATACCCAAGCACACACACACATGCACACACACAATACACAGGCACATACACACACACATACAAACACACACGCACATACACTCACCACAAACACACACATGCACACACACCACACACATGCAATTACACACAAACACACACCACACACATATACACACAGACATACACACACACATGCACACACAAGCAATTACACACAAACACACACCACACAGACATACACACACACATGCACACACACACATGCACACACACTCACACCTCACATACACATGCACATACACACACACACAAGCACACACACACCACACACACACACACACCACACATACATGCACACACACCATTTAAGCACACACACACTCACACATACACACATACACACACACAAATGCACACACACCACACACACACATGCAAACACACACGCAGATACACACACACCGACATGTACACCACACCCATGCACATACACATACACTCACATACACACACATGCACATGCACACACACCTCACACACATGCATACACACACACACATGCACACACACCACACACACACATACATATACACCACACACATGCACATACACACACACACCACACACATGCACGTACGTGCACACACACATTCACACATACCCCGCTCACACATACACATGCATATACACACACACACACATACACAAACACACACACATGGACATACACACACATGCAGATACGCACACACACCACACATACACACACACCACACACACGCACATACACACAAACACACACACACACTCACGCCAAACACACGCACATAAACTCAAAACACACACACATATACACACCACATATGCACATACGCACACACACCACATACACACATGCACAAACAAATGCATGCACACATGCACATGCACACACACGCAAAATCAGACACACACAAGCACACACACCACACCCAAGCACACACACACGCACAGACCACACACACATGCACACAGACCACACACACATGCACACACACCACACACACATGCACATACACACACACATGAAGATACAGACACACACATACACACACATGCACATACACACACATGCACATACACTAATCTGCAGATACACACACACACACACACACATACACACATGCACACACACATACATGCTCAAATACACACACACACACACATGCACAGAAACACACATACACATGCACATGCACACACACAATACACAGGCACATACACACACATGTAAACACACACGCACATACACACGCACACACTCACGCCAAACACACGCACATACACTCACACCACACACACACACACCCACACACACCACATATGCACATACACACACACGCCACATACTCACACACATATGCACATACACACATACATGCACACGCACAACACACACACACAAGAAAACACACCACACACAAGCACACACACAGACACCACACATACATGCACATACTCTCACGCACACACATACACATGCACATACAAACACACACACGCACATAGACAAACACACACACATGGACATACACAAACATGCAGATACGCACACAGACCACACACCAGCACACACACACAAGCACAGACCACAAACACATGCACACACCACACACATGTGCACATACACACACACACAGATACAGACATGCACATACATGCACACACACACTATCATGCACTAGTACATGCAATTACACACAAGCACACTACACACATAAACACACAGCACATACACACACACGCTCATACACACTCAGACACACACCACGCACACACACACACACATACATCTACACATACCACACACATGCACACATAACACACTCACACATACACACAGTCGCACATACACACATGCACATTCACACGCACACACAGCAGACACATGCACACACACCAGACACCACACACACACATGCGCACATGCACACACACACACACATACACACATACGCACATATACACTCACACACACACATACACACAAACACATGCCACATGCATGCAAACTAACCACACACACGCACATACACACACGCACATACACACACACATGCACATACACACCAATACACACTCAAACATACATGCACACACATTACGCAAATACACACACACGTACAAACACACACATACACACACACAAATACACACACTCATGAACACACATATGCGCGCACACACCCACTCACACCTCACACACGCACATACACAAACATCCACACACACCACACACACGTACACACACACCACACATATGCACACATGCACATACACTTATCCACACATACACACACATGCATATACAAACACATGCACACAGACATGCATGCTCATACACACACACGCATATACACATACATACACACACCACACACACATACACACACACCACACTCACATAGACTCACACCACACACACATACACACACACACCACACACACAATAACACACACACACCACATACACCACATATACACACACACCACACACACGCACATGCACCTATACACACACACGCTCATAGACACTCACGCACACACATACACACACACACACATGCATGCACACCACACACATACACACACACCACACATACACACACCCCACACACATGCACATAAACGCACACACCACAAACACACACATGCACACACACCACACACATGCACATACACACACACATGCACACACAGAATACAAGCAAATAAAACACACACACACATACAAACTCACATGCACATATAGACACACACATGCACACACATACGCAGATACACACAGACCACACACACGCATTTTCACGCACACACACATACGCACACACAAGCACATACACACACAAGCACATACACAAACACACACACATGGACATACACACACACATGCACATACACACAACCACACACACCACACATACACACACACTACATATGCACACACACACACATACACCACACATGCACACAGATACACACACACACAAGCACAAACACTGTACACAAGCACACACACATACACCACACATACACACACGTACACCACACAGACACGCACACACACATACACACTCACACGTACACATTCATGCACATACACACACACAGCACACATGCACACACACCACACACACACTCATACACACATACACTTGCACACACACACAAACATACACACAAATGCACATATACACTCACACACATGCACATACACACACACATGCCACACACACACAAACAAACCTCACAAACCAACATAGACACATACGCACATGCACACACATGCACATAAACACCTACATGCCCATACACACTCACACACATGACGCACATACACACACACCACACACACGCACATACACACAAACACACGCACACTCACGCCAAACACACGCACATAAACTCAAAACACACACACACATGTACACACCACATATGCACATACGCACACACACCACATACACACATGCACAAACAAATGCATGCACACATATGCACACATGCACATGCACAGACACGCAAAATCAGACACACACAAGCACACACACCACACCCAAGCACACACACACACACGCACAGACCACACACACATGCACACAGACCACACACACATGCACACACACCACACACACATGCACATACACACACACATGAAGATACAGACACACACATACACGCACATGCACATACACACACATGCACATACACTAATCTGCAGATACACACACACACACACACATAAACGCATGCACACACACATACATGCTCAAATACACACACACACACACACACATGCACACACACCACATCCACGCACATACACACACACATACACACACTCATGCACACACACACTCACACCTCACACACGCACATACACACACACATGCACACACACCACACACACACGTGCAACACATGCACACACACACACACATACCACACACATGTACATCCACACACACACACGCACATACATGCACACAAACACACATGCACACACACATGCACATACCCACACACCAGACACACCACACACACACCACACACATACACACAAACACACGGACAGACACACACCACACAGGCACATACACACACACACACCACATACACCACACATACACACACGTGCGCACATGCATATGCACACACACACACTCATACATACTCATGCACACACATACACACAGACACACACAGCACACACATGCACAAACAGTACAAACACCACACACAAACACACCCCACACAGATGCACATACAGACGCATACACACCACAAACACACACATGCACACACAGCACAAACACACAATCACACACTAGTACATTGAATTACACACAAGCACACTACACACACACAAACACAGCACATACACACACACGCTCATACACACTCACAAACACATCACACACGCACACACACACACATCTACACACACCACACACATGCACACATAACACACACACACATACACACAAACACACATTCATACACATGTACATACACACATATGTACAGACACACACACATACACACACATACACACAGTCGCACATACACACATGCACATTCGCACGCACACACAGCACACACATGCACACACACCAGACACCACACACACACATGCACACATGCACACACACATGCACATACACACACATGCACATATACACTCACACACACACACATACACACAAACACATGCCACATGCATGCAAACTAACCACGCACACGCATATACACACACACGCACATACACACACACACATGCACATACACACCCATACACACTCAAACATACATGCACACACATTACGCACATACACACACACATGCACATACACACACATACACACACACAAATACACACACTCATGAACACACGCATGCACACACACACACTCACACCTCACACACACACATACGCAAACATCCACACACACCACACATGCGCACACACACATACACACACACTACACACGCGCACATACAATCACACCACACACACATACAAACACACACCACACACAGCACACATACACACACACATGCACATGCACATACACACACACACACACTCATACACACACACGCACACACATACACACAGACACTCACACACATGCACACACACCACACACACCACACATAAAAACACCCCACACACATTGCACATACACACGCACACACACCACAAACACACACATGTACACACACCACACACACAATCGCTCACTCGCACACACAATTACTCACAAACAAACCACACACGCACACGCACATGCACATACACACACACTTTCATACACACTCACACACACACACCACACACATGCACACACACATGTACACACACCACACACAGGCACACATAACACACACACATACACACACAAACGCACATCCACACACATATACATACACACATATGCATATACACACAAACACTCACATAGATACACATACACAAACACACATACACACACTCGCACATACACACATGCACATACACACTCACACACAGCACACACGTGCACACACACCACACACATGCACATACACACACATGCACACAAACATGCACATACACACACACACACATATACACTCACACACACATGCACATACACACACATGCCACACACAGGCAAACTAACCACGCACATGCACATACACACACACACATACACCACACATACACACAGATACACACACACACAAGCACACACACCATACACAAGCACACACACATACACCACACATACACACATGTACACACACACATACACACTCACACACACACATTCATGCACATACACACACACAGCATACATGCACACACACAACACACAGGCTCATACACACACACATGCACACACACACACGAACATACACACAAACTCACATATACACTCACACACACACGCACATACACACATACATGCCACACACACAAACACACCTCACAAACCCACATAGACACATTCGCACATACACACACATGCACATACACACCTACATGCCCATACACACTCACACACACATGCACACACACTACGCACATACACACACACTTATGTACATAAACACACACGCACATACACACACACATGCACACACACCACACACGCACATGCACACACATGCATATACATGCCCATACACACTCACACATACATGCACACACACTAAGCACCTACACACACACACACGTACTTACACACACACACACATACACACACACACATAAATGCACACCACACACATGCACATGCACACACACGCAGATACACACACAACACACAAATCTGCACACACCACATCCACACACATAAACACACACACACACTCATGCACACACACAAATGCGCACACACACACTCACACCTCACACATGTGCATACACACACACGCACACACACCACACACACTCACGCACACATACACACACACCACACACACACACACACACACACACACCACTCACATGCACTTGCACATACACACACACACATGCACATACCCACACACAAACACACATGCACACACACCACACACACATGCACATACCCACTCACGAGACACACCGCACATACACATACACCACACACACATACACACACCCATACACACACACCACATACACCACACATACACACACACCACACACACGTACTTACACCTATATACACACATGCTCATACACACTCACGCACACACATACACACATACACATGCACGCACACCACACACATGCACACACACCACACATACACACATCACACACACATGCACATACACATGCACACACCACAAACACACACATGCACACACACCACACACACACAATCACACACTCGCACACAGAATTACACACAAACACACCACACACGCACATGCACATGCACACACACACGTTCATACACACTTACACACATACACACAAATGCACATCCACAAACATATACATACACACACATGCACATACGCACACACACTCACACTCACATATACACACACATACAAACACATGCACATACACATACATGCGCATGCACACACATGCACATACACACACACGCACACACACACACCACACATACATGCACACACACCACACACAGGCACACACACGCACACATGCACATGCACACACAGATGCAGGTACACACACACATGTACACACACCACACCCATGCACATACACACAGACATGCACATACACACACACATGCACACACACATGCAAACACACACCTCACACACGCGCATACACACACAAGTCCACACACACCACACACATCCACATGCACACACACATGCAGATACACACACCCACCCACATGTACACACACCACACACATGCACGTGCACACACATGCAGATACACACACACATGTACACACACCACACGTACGCGCACACACACATTCACACATACCACGCTCACACATACACATGCATATACACACACACACATACACAAACACACACACATGGACATGCACACACATGCAGATACGCACACACACCACACACACCACACATACACACACACCACACACACGCACATACACACAAACACACGCACACACTCACGCCAAACACACGCACATAAACTCAAAACACACACACATATACACACCACATATGCACATATGCACACACACCACATACACACATGCACAAACAAATGCATGCATACATATGCACACACATGCAAAATCACAGACACACACACAAGCACACACACCACACCCAAGCACACACACACGCACAGACCACACACACATGCACACAGACCACACACACATGCACACACACCACACACACATGCACATACACACACACATGAAGATACAGACACACACATACACGCACATGCACATACACACACATGCACATACACTAATCTGCAGATACACACACACACACACACACATACACACATGCACACACACATACATGCTCAAATACACACACACACACACACATGCACAGAAACACACATACACATGCACATGCACACACACAATACACAGGCACATACACACACATGTAAACACACACGCACATACACACGCACACACTCACGCCAAACACACGCACATACACTCACACCGCACACACACACACACACACACACACCCACACACAGCACATATGCACATACACACACACGCCACATACTCACACACATATGCACATATACACATACATGCACACACACAACACACACAAGAAAACACACCACACACAAGCACACACACAGACACCACACATACACGCACATACACTCACGCACACACATACACATGCACATACAAACACACACACGCACATAGACAAACACACACACATGGACATACACAAACATGCAGATACGCACACAGACCACACACCAGCACACACACACAAGCACAGGCCACAAACACATGCACACACACCACACACATGTGCACATACACACACACACAGATACAGACATGCACATACATGCACACACACACAATCACACACTAGTACATGCAATTACACACAAGCACACTACACACATACACACACAGCACATACACACACACACGCTCATACACACTCAGACACACACCACGCACACACACACATAACACACTCACACATACACACAAAAACACACATTCACACACATATACATACACACATATGTACAGACACACACACATACACACACATACACACAGTCGCACATACACACATGCACATTCACACGCACACACAGCACATGCATGCACACACACCAGACACCACACACACACATGCGCACATGCACACACACATGCACATACACACACACGCACATATACACTCACACACACACACATACACACAAACACATGCCACATGCATGCAAACTAACCACACACACGCACATACACACACGCACATACACACACACACATGCACATACACACCAATACACACTCAAACATACATGCACACACATTACGCAAATACACACACGTACAAACACACACATACACACACACAAATACACACACTCATGAACACACATATGCGCGCACACACACTCACACCTCACACACGCACATACACAAACATCCACACACACCACACACATGCACACACACATACACACACACCACACATATGCACACACGCACATACACATATCCACACATACACACACATGCATATACAAACACATGCACACACATATGCATGCTCATACACACACATGCATATACACACACATACACACACCACACACACACACACCACACTCACATACACTCACACCACACACACATACACACACACACCACACACACAATAACACACACACACCACATACACCACACATACACACACACCACACACATGCACATGCACCTATACACACACACGCTCATAGACACTCACGCACACACATACACACAGACACACACACACACATGCACGCACACCACACACATACACACACACCACACATACACACACCCCACACACATGCACATAAACGCACACACCACAAACACACACATGCACACACACCACACACATGCACATACACACACACATGCACACACAGAATACAAGCACATAAAACACACACGCACATACAAACTCACATGCACATATAGACACACACATGCACACACATACGCAGATACACACATACCACACACACACATGTTCACGTACACACACACATATGCACACACAAGCACATACACACACAAGCACACAAACACACACACATGGACATACACACACATGCACATACACACACACACCACACATACACACACACACTACATATGCACACACACACATACACCACACATGCACACAGATACACACACACACACAAGCACACACACATACACCACACATACACACACGTACACCACACAGATACGCACACACACATACACACTCACACGTACACATTCATGCACATACACACACACAGCACACATGCACACACACCACACACACACAATCACACACACAATTACACACAAACACACCACACACGCACATGCACATACACACACACACGCTCATACACACTTACACACATACACACAAATGCACATCCACACACATATACATACACACACATGCACATACGCACACACACTCACACTCACATATACACACACATACAAACACATGCACATACACATACATGCGCATGCACACACATGCACATACACACACAAGCACACACACACACCACACATACATGCACACACACCACACACAGGCACACACACGCACACATGCACATGCACACACAGATGTAGGTACACACACACATGTACACACACCACACCCATGCACATACACACAGACATGCACACACACACACACATGCACACACACACGCAAACACACACCTCACACACGCGCATACACACACAAGTCCACACACACCACACACACCCACATGCACACACACATGCAGATACACACACACACCCACATGTACACACACCACACACATGCACGTGCACACACATGCAGATACACACACACATGTACACACACCACACGTACGCGCACACACACATTCACACATACCACGCTCACACATACACATGCATATACACACACACACATACACAAACACACACACATGGACATACACACACATGCAGATACGCACACACACCACACACACCACACATACACACACACCACACACACGCACATACACACAAACACACGCACACACTCACGCCAAACACACGCACATAAACTCAAAACACACACACATATACACACCACATATGCACATACGCACACACACCACATACACACATGCACAAACAAATGCATGCATACATATGCACACACACGCAAAATCACAGACACACACACAAGCACACACACCACACCCAAGCACACACACACGCACAGACCACACACACATGCACACAGACCACACACACATGCACACACACCACACACACATGCACATACACACACACATGAAGATACAGACACACACATACACGCACATGCACATACACTAATCTGCAGATACACACACACACACACACATACACACATGCACACACACATACATGCTCAAATACACACACACACACACACATGCACAGAAACACACATACACATGCACATGCACACACACAATACACAGGCACATACACACACATGTAAACACACACACACATACACACGCACACACTCACGCCAAACACACGCACATACACTCACACCACACACGCACACACACACACACACCCACACACAGCACATATGCACATACACACACACGCCACATACTCACACACATATGCACATACACACATACATGCACACACACAACACACACAAGAAAACACACCACACACAAGCACACACACAGACACCACACATACACGCACATACACTCACGCACACACATACACATGCACATACAAACACACACACGCACATAGACAAACACACACACATGGACATACACAAACATGCAGATACGCACACAGACCACACACCAGCACACACACACAAGCACAGGCCACAAACACATGCACACACACCACACACATGTGCACATACACACACACACAGATACAGACATGCACATACATGCACACACACACAATCACACACTAGTACATGCAATTACACACAAGCACACTACACACATACACACACAGCACATACACACACACACGCTCATACACACTCAGACACACACCACGCACACACACACATAACACACTCACACATACACACAAAAACACACATTCACACACATATACATACACACATATGTACAGACACACACACATACACACACATACACACAGTCGCACATACACACATGCACATTCACACGCACACACAGCACATGCATGCACACACACCAGACACCACACACACACATGCGCACATGCACACACACATGCACATACACACACACGCACATATACACTCACACACACACACATACACACAAACACATGCCACATGCATGCAAACTAACCACACACACGCACATACACACACGCACATACACACACACACATGCACATACACACCAATACACACTCAAACATACATGCACACACATTATGCAAATACACACACGTACAAACACACACATACACACACACAAATACACACACTCATGAACACACATATGCGCGCACACACACTCACACCTCACACACGCACATACACAAACATCCACACACACCACACACATGCACACACACATACACACACACCACACATATGCACACACGCACATACACATATCCACACATACACACACATGCATATACAAACACATGCACACACATATGCATGCTCATACACACACACACATATACACACACATACACACACCACACACACACACACACACACCACACTCACATACACTCACACCACACACACATACACACACACACCACACACACAATAACACACACACACCACATACACCACACATACACACACACCACACACATGCACATGCACCTATACACACACACGCTCATAGACACTCACGCACACACATACACACAGACACACACACACACATGCACGCACACCACACACATACACACACACCACACATACACACACCCCACACACATGCACATAAACGCACACACCACAAACACACACATGCACACACACCACACACATGCACATACACACACACATGCACACACAGAATACAAGCACATAAAACACACACGCACATACAAACTCACATGCACATATAGACACACACATGCACACACATACGCAGATACACACAGACCACACACACACATGTTCACGCACACACACATATGCACACACAAGCACATACACACACAAGCACACAAACACACACACATGGACATACACACACACATGCACATACACACACACACCACACATACACACACACTACATATGCACACACACACATACACCACACATGCACACAGATACACACACACACACAAGCACACACACATACACACACGTACACCACACAGACACGCACACACACATACACACTCACACGTACACATTCATGCACATACACACACACAGCACATATGCACACACACCACACACACGCTCATACACACATACACTTGCACACACACACAGAAGCATACACACAAACGCACATATACACTCACACACACGCACATACACACACACATGCCACACACACACAAACAAACCTCACAAACCAACATAGACACATACGCACATGCACACACATGCACATAAACACCTACATGCCCATACACACTCACACACACGACGCACATACACACACACACATATGTACATAAACACACATGCACATACACACAAACATGCACACACACCACATCCACGCACATACACACACACACATACACACACTCATGCACACATACACTCACACCTCACACACGCGCATACACACACACATGCACACACACCACACACGCGCACACACATGCCACACATGCACACACACACACACACACACATACCACACACATGTACATCCACACACACACACACACACATATATGCACACAAACACACATGCACGCACACATGCACATACCCACACACCAGACACACCACACACACACCACACACATACACACAAACACACGGTCAGACACACACCACACAGGCACATAAACACACACACACACCACATACACCACACATACACACATGCACACACATGCATATGTACACACACACACTCATACATATTCACGCACACACATACACACAGACACACACACACATGCACACACAGCACACACATGCACAAACAGTACAAACACCACACATAAACACACCCCACACTCATGCACATACAGACGCATACACACCACAAACACACACATGCACACACAGCACAAACACACAATCACACAATAGTACATTCAATTACACACAAGCACACTACACACACACACACAGCACATACACACACACACACACGCTCATACACACTCACAAACACATCACGCACACGCACACACACACACAGCTACACACACCACACACATGCACACATAACACACACACACATACACACAAACACACATTCATACACATGTACATACACACATATGTACAGACACACACACATACACACACATACACACAGTCGTACATACACACATGCACATTCGCTTGCACACACAGCACACACATGCACACACACCAGACACCACACACACACATGCACACATGCACACACATATGCACATACACACACATGCACATATACACTCACACACACATGCATACACACAAACACATGCCACATGCATGCAAACTAACCGCACACACGCATATACACACACACGCACATACACGCACACATGCACATACACACCCATACACACTCAAACATACATGCACACACATTACGCACATACACACACACATGTACATACACACACATACACACACACAAATACACACACTCATGAACACACACATGCGCACACACACACACTCACACCTCACACACACACATACGCAAACATCCACACACACCACACACACGCACACACACATACATACACACTACACACGCGCACATACAATCACACCACACA
>NC_140996.1:98565635-99010635 GCF_052327205.1 Somniosus microcephalus | reverse complement strand
TAACCACCTGCTGCACCTGCATGCTTACCTTCAGCGACTGGTGCACAAGGACACCCAGGTCTCGTTGCACTTCCCCTTCTCCCAATCTATTGCCATTCAGATAATAATCTGCCTTCCTGTTTTTGCCACTGAAGTGGATAACCTCGCATTTATCCACATTATATTGCATCTGCCATGCTTTTGCCCAATCACCCAACCTGTCCAAATCATTCTGGAGTTTCTCCACATCCTCCTCACAGCACACACGCCCACCCAGCTTTGTGTCGTCTGCAAATTTGGAGATATTACATCTATTTCCCTTGTCTAGATCATTAATATATATTGTGAATAGCTGGGGCCCAAGGGCCGATCCCTGCAGTACCCCATTAGTCACTGCTTGCCACTCGGAAAAAGACCCGTTTATTCCAACTCTTTGCTTTCTGTCTGCCAACCAGTTCTCTATCCAAGTCAATACCTTGCCCCCAATCCTATGGCCTAGAAATTCAGTGGGCTTTGCGCCCAGTTACCACCCAAATAGGGTTTCTGCACCAGTGTAAGAGGGTGCGCTGATATTCAGCGCTGCGGTAATGGCGGCGGTAGCCGGTAGCGCTGCGCCGACACCAATGACGTCATCGGTGTGCGCAGTGCCCCGGTTCCGCCCCGCCTCCGGCCCAAACCCCATATTTAGTTGCGGCCGCCTCTTCTGCAGCAGCCGCAAACAGCGCTGGAAAAACGGGGCCGTACTGCTGCGCTACTGGGGCGCTTTAAAGTGGAGGTGCGGCCGGCCGCTTTTTCGGCGGCCGCCTGCCCGCCCCTCCTTCCCCGGCCTCCTCCACCACCCCCCCCCCCGCGGCATTGCTGGCTGCTTTCCGCGAGCCCGGCACTTCTCTGTGGTGCCGGGCTCATTTGCCGGCACAATCCAGCGGCGATCTCGCTGTTGCAGGCACCTCCCCCTTAAGAGAAGGAGGAGGCCTGCAGTACTGCAGCCTGCCGCTCCGCAGCGGGTGGCGCTGCGGCACCTAGAGCGCCGATATTCAGTTTCAGCGCCCCAAGCGGGCGCGCCGAAACCCTTGAATAGCGGCCGCCTTTGAGTTGGGGCGCTGAAACTGAATTTCTGGTGGGCGCAAGTGGCTCCGCCCGCAGCGCTAACTTTTGGGCGTTAGCCTGCTGGCGGGCCTTAACTGAATTTCTAGGCCTATGTGCCTTAACTTTACACGCTAATCTCTTATGCGGGACCTTATGAAAAGTCTTCTGAAAATCCAAATACACCACATCCACTGGTTCTCCCTTATCTATTTTACCAGTTACATCCTCAAAAAATTCCAGTAGATTAGTCAAGCATGATTTACCTTTTGTAAATCCATGTTGACTTTGTCCGATCCTGTCACTGTATTCCAAGTGCTCTGCTATTACATCTTTTATAATAATGGACTCTAGCATTTTCCCCACTACCGATGTCAGGCTTACCAGTCTGTAATTCCCCTTATTCTCTCTACCACCTTTTTTGAATAGTGGGGTAACATTAGCTACCCTCCAATCCATGGGTACTGTTCCAGATTCCATCGAATGCTGGAAGATGATCAGCAAAGCATCAACTGTTTCTAGGGCCATTTCCTTTAGTACCCTAGGATGTAGATTATCAGGCCCTGGGGATTTTTCGGCCATCAATTTCTGTAACACCATTTCCCTACAAATACTGATTTCTTTCAGTTCCTCCCTTTCATCAGACCTTACGGCCTAGAAATTGAGTGGGCTTTGCGCCCATTTTGCGGCGCTAGAGGTCATTGCGCTGGACTTACAGCCGGTTCAGAAATTCCCTGGGGCCCTACCATCGGCGGTAGACCGGTTGCGCTGCACCGGCACCGATGATGTCATCGGTGTGCGCAGCATCCCGGTTGCCGTGGTGACGGGCCCCAGCGCCGAAATTGAGTTGCGGCCGCCTCGCCCGTGGCAGCCGCAACTAAGACTCTGGCAACCGAGTCTTACAGGAGTTTGCGCCGGCGCATTAAGGTCGCGCGGCGGCCGGCCGCTTTCCCGCCGGCCACCTGCCCGCACCTCCCTCCCCGGACTCCTCCACCCCCCCCCCCGCAGAACAGATGCTTCTGGGCTGCGAGCCCGGCACTTCCCCGAGGTGCCGGGCTCATTTTTGTGAAGATTTTACCGGCCAGCGGGTGGGTGCAAGCAGCTCCTCCTTAACTGAAGGAGGAGGCCTGCACTTCCCGAGCCTGCCGCACCGCATCGGGCGCCGCAGCGCCGGAATAGCGCCGCAATGCGGCAGGTAGCGCCCATTTTCAGGCGCAAACACCCTTCAGTAGCGCCGGCAGCCGTTTGGGCGCGGCGCTACTGAATTTTTGGCGTGCGCAGGGGGACTTAGCGCCGGCGCTAACTTTCCGGCGCTAAAGCCCTGGCGCGGCGCCAACTGAATTTCTAGGCCTACATCTTTTATAATGGACTCTAGCATTTTCCCCACTACCGATGTCAGGCTTACCGGTCTGTAATTCCCCATTTTCTCTCTACCACCTTTTTTGAATAGTGGGGTAACATTAGCTACCCTCCAATCCATGGGTACCGTTCCAGAGTCTACCGAGTTCTGGAAGATGACCAGCAATGCATCTACTATTTCTAGGGCCACTTCCTGAAGTGCCCTGGGATGTAGCCCATCAGGCCCTGGGGATTTATCGGCCTTCAGTCCCATCAATTTTCCTAACACCATTTCCCTACAAATACTGATTTCTTTCAGTTCCTCCCTTTCATCAGACCCTATGTTCCCCGACATCTCTGGGAGGTTATTTGTGTCCTCCATTGTGAAGACAGAACCAAAATATGTATTTAGTTGTTCCCCATTATAAATTCCCCTGATTCTGACTGCAAGGGACCTACGCTTGACTTCACCAATTTTTTTCTCTTCACATATCTATAAAAGGTTTTACAGTCAGTTTTTATGTTCCCTGCAAGCTTACCCTCATATTCTATTTTCCCTTTCTTAATTAATCCCTTTGTCCTCCTTTGTTGAATCCTAAACTGCTCCCAATCCTCAGGTTTACTGCTTTTTTCTGGCCAATTTATATGTCCTCTCCTTGGATCCTATGCTATCCCTAATTTCCCTCGTTAGCCACGGTTGAGTCACCTTTTTTGTTTTATTTTTATGCCAAACTGGGATGAACAAATTCTGTAGTTCATCCATGCGGTCTTTGAATGTTTGCCATTGCCTATCCACCGTCAACCATTTGAGTGACATTCCCCAATCAATCCTACCCAACTCATGCCTCAGACCATTGTAGTTTCCTTTATTTTAATTTAGGACCCTAGTCTCTGAGTCAACTACTTCATTCTCCATCTTAATGAAGAATTCGATCATATTATGATTGCTTCGACCCAAGGGGCCTCATAAAACAAGATTGCTAATTAATCCTTTCTCATTACATAATATCCAGTCTAAGATGGCGGCCTGATCTCTGGTTGGTTCCTCGACATATTGGTCCAGGAAACCATCCCTTAAACACTCCAGGAATTCCTCCTCCACAGTATTGTTACTAATTTGGTTAGCCCAATCTATATGTAGATTAAAGTCACCCATGATGACTGCTATGCCCTTATTGCATGCTTCTCTAATTTCCCTTTTAATGCCGTCCCCAACCTCTGCCCATACACACTCACACATACATGCACACACACTATGCACATACACACACACATGTACATACACACACACACATGCACACACACATGCACGCACACCACACACACGCACATGCACACACAGGCAGATACACACACAACACACAAACATGCACACACACCACATACACACACATACACACACACCCGCAAATACATACACTCAAGCACACACACACATGCGCATACACACACACCTCACACACGCGCATACACATGCACACACACCATACACACACACACACAACCATACACACACACCACACGTGCACACACACATGCACAGATACCACACACATACACACACACACACATGCACATACACAAACACAAACACGCACGCACACACACCACAAACATGCACATACACAAACACACACATGCACATACCCACACATCAGACACACCACACATACACACACACAGCACACACACATGCACATAAACACATACACATGGACACACACACACCACGCATGCGCATGCACACATACACTCACACCACACACACATACACACACAACACACACACAGATACACACACACCACATACACCACACATACACACACACCACACACACACACACACACACCTATACACACACACGCTCATACACACTCACGCACACACATACACAGACACACACACACATGCACACACACCACACACATGCACACACCACACACACCACACATACACACACCCCACACACATGCATATACACATGCACACACCATAAACACACACATGCACACACGCCACACACACACAATCACACACTCGCACATGCAATTACACACAAACACACCACACATGCACATGCACATACACACACACATGCTCATACACACTTACGCACACACACACACACACACATCACACACACCACACACATGCACACATAACACACACACTCACACACAAATGCATATCCACACACATATACATACACACACATGCACATATACACTCACATACACACACACACGCACATACAAACACATGCACATACACACATGCACATGCACACACACAAGCACACACACACTACACATACATGCACACACACAACTCACACAGTCACACACACACACACCACATACCTGCACACAGCACACACAAACACACACACACGCACATACACACACAAATCCACACACACCACACACAAACATGCACACACGCAGATACACACACACCCACATGTACACACACCACACACATGCACATGCACACACACATGCAGATACACACACACATGTACACATGCCACACCCATGCACATACACACAGAGACGCACATACACACACACATGCACACACACACACACACACCTCACACACGCGCATACACACACACAAATCCACACACACCAGATACACACACACATACATGTACACCACACACATGCACATACACACGCATATACATATACATGCACACACACCACACACACGCGCACATTCACGAACACTCACACATTCACACACACCATGCACACACAGACACACTACACACACTCGCACATACACACAAACACACGCATGCACTCATGCCAAATACACGCACATACACTCACACCACACACACACATACGCACACCACATATGCACATAAACAAACACATCACATACACATACACATGCACATACACACATACATACACACACATACATAAAAACACACACACACAAGCACACACAACAGACACAACACACACACACACACAAGCACAGACCGCACACACTTGCACACACACCGCGCACCTACACACTCACATGAAGATACAGACATGCACACACATGCACATGCACATACACACACACATGCACATACACTTATCCACACATACACACACACACATATACAAACACATGCACACACACATGCATGCTCATAGAAACACACACATACACACACACATACACACATCACACACATACACACACTCCACACACACATACACTCACACCACACACACATACACACACACACATACACACACACGCCACACACACACACACCACACACACAGATACACACACACCACATACACCACACATACACACACACCACACACACGCACATGCACCTATACACACACTCACTCATAGACACTCACGCACACACATACACACAGACACACACACATGCACGCACACCACACACATACACACACACCACACACACCACACATACACACACCCCACACACATGCACATACACACACACACCACAAACACACACATGCACACACACCACACACACACAATCACACACTCACACATGCAATTACACACAAACACACCACACACACACACACTCACATACACACACATACACACACACATACAAACACATGCACATACACACACATGCACATACACACACACAAGCACACATGCACACCAAACATACATGCACACACACCACACACAGGCACACACACACACACCACATATATGCAAAGGCACACAAAAACACACACATGCACATACACACACAAATCCTCACACACCACACACACACACATGCACACACACACGCAGATACACACACACACACACATGTACACACACCACGCACATGCACATACATACAGGTACACACCTCACACATGCACATACACACACATGCACACACACCACACATGCACACACACATGCATAACACCACACACACGCACATACACACACGCATATACATACACATGCACACACACCACACACACGCACAGGCACACACAGGCAGATACACACACAACACAAACATGCACACACACCACATCCACACACATACACACACACCCGCACATACAAACACTCATGCACACACACACACACACTCACAACTCACACACGCGCATACACACACATGCACACACACCACACACATGCACACACATACCCTCACACCACACATGCACACACACACGCACACATACCACACACATGCACATGCACACACACACATGCACATAATCACACACACACATGCACATACCCACACACCAGACACACCACACGTATACTCACACCACACACACATACACACACCACACATGCAGATACACACACACACCACATACACCAAACATACACACACCACACACACGCACATGCATCTATAAACACACACGCTCATACACACTCACGCATACATATACACACAGACACACACACATGCACGCACACCACACACATGCACACACACCACACACACCACACATACACACACCCCAAACACATGCCCATACACACGCACACACCACAAACACACACATGCACACACACCACACACCCACAATCACACACTCGCACACACAATTACACACAAACACACCACACCCGTACACGCACATGCACATACACACACACACGCTCATACACACTTACGCACACACACACACACACACACATCACACACACCACACACATGCACACATAACACACACACTCACACACAAATGCACATCCACACACATATACATACACACACATGCACATACACACACACATTCACATACACACACACACATACAAACACATGCACATACACACACATGCACATGCACACACATGCACACACACACACATGCACATACATACACACAAGCACACACACACCACACATACATGCACACACAGCACACACAGCACACACACACACACCACATACATGCACAGGCTCACAAAAACACACACACACACATACACACACAAATCCTCACACACCACACACACACACATGCACACACACACGCAGATACACACACACCCACATGTACACACACCACGCACATGCACATACACACAGACACACACCTGACACATGCGCATACACACACATGCACACACACCACACACACACACACACATACATAACACCACACACACGCACATACACACTCGCATATACATACACATGCACACACACCACACACACGCACAGGCACACACAGGCAGATACACACAACACAAGCATGCACACACACCACATCCACACAGATACACACACACCCGCACATACAAACACTCATGCACACACACACATGAGCACACACACTCACATCTCACACACGCGCATAAACACACATGCACACACACACCACACACACACACACATACACACATACCACACATGCACATGCACATGCACACATACCACACACATGTTCATGCACACACACACATGCACATACTCACACACACACATGCACATACCCACACACCAGACACACCACACATACACACACACCACACACACGCACATAAACACATACACATGGACACACACACACACCACGCATGCGCATGCGCACATATACTCACACCACACACACATACACACATACACCACACACGCAGATACACACACACACCACATACACCACACATACACACACCACACACACACACATGCATCTCTAAACACATATGCTCATACACACTTACGCATACATATACACACAGACACACACACATGCACACACACCACACACATGCACACACACCACACATACACACACCCCAAACACATGCACATACACATGCACACACCACAAACACACACATGCACACACACCACACACACAATCACACACTCGCACACACAATTGCACACAAACACACCGCTCACGCACATGCACATACACACCCACACACTCATACACACTTACGCACAAACACACATGCACACCCAAACACCTACACACACCACACACATGCACACATAACACACACACATACACACACAAACGCACATCCACACACATATACATACACACACATGCACATACACACATACACTCACATACACGCACATACACACACACGCACATACAAACACCTGCACATACACACACAAGCACATGCACACACATGCACACACACATGCACATACACACACAAACACACACACACACACCACACACACATGCACACACACCCCACACAAACACACACACGCACATACACACACAAATCCACACATAACACACACACACATGCACACACACACACACACAGATACACACACACACACACATGTACACACACCACACACATGCACATGCACACACACATGCAGATACACACACACATGTACACACACCACACCCATGCACATATACACAGACACACATATATACACACACATGCACACACACGCACACACACACACCTCACACGTGCATTCACACACATGCACACACACCACACAAAAACACACATACATATACACCACACACTCGCACATACACACACACATATACATACACATGCACACATACCACACACGCACGCACATACACACACATGTGCACATTCACGAGCACAAACACATTCACACACACCACGCATACACACACACTACACACACCACATACACACACACCACACACTCGCACATACACACAAACACATGCACACACTCACGCCAAGCACATGCACCTACACTCACACCACACACACACATACACACACCAGATACGCATATAAACAAACACACCACATACACACACACACATGCACATATACACATATATGCACACACACACATAAACACACATAAGCACACACACCACACAAAAGCATGCACACACATGCACAAACGCACATACACACACATACACAGACACACACACACACAAGCACAGACCACACACACTTGCACACACACCATGCACATGCACACACACATGAAGATACAGACACACACATATATGCACACACATATACACACACACATGCACATACACTTATCTACACATACACACACATGCATATACACGCACATGCACACACACATACATGCTCATACACACACATATACACACACATACATACACCACACACATGCACACACACCACACACACATGCACACACACCACACAAACACACATACACACGCACATGCACACACATACAAACACACATGCACATAGACACATACACACATACACACACATGCACACACACACACATACACACAGCTCACACACATTCATACACACACATGCACACACACCACACACATACATATACAGCACACACACGCACATACACACACCCGCACATGTTCACACACACACACATTCACACAAACCATGCACACATACACACACACACACACACACACACATATACACACACACACATGCACAAACACACACAAATGGACATACACTCACACATGCACATACACACACACCACATATACACTCACACCGCACACACACGCACATACACACAAACACACGCACACACTCATGCCAAACACATGCACATACACTCACACAACACACACACATACACACACCACATATGCACATAAACACACAGCACATTCACACAAACATGCACATACACACATACATGTACACACTCACATACACTCACACAAGCACACACACCGCACACAAGCACACACATATATGCATCACACATGCACACATACACATACACACACACGCACATACACACACACACACACACACAAGCACACACACCACACACAAGCACACTCACACATGCACTGACCACACACACTTCCACACACACCACACACATGTGCACATACAGATACACATGAAGATACAGACAAGCACATACTTGCATTCGCACATACACGCACACATGCACATACACTTATCTGCACATCCACACAATCACACACACACATATACACACACACATGCACACACATACATGCTCATACACACACACACAAACAAATACACACACACATGCATCACACATGCACACATGCACAAACACATACACACACACGCACATACACAGACACACACACACACACACACAAGCACACACACCACACACAAGAACACACACACACATTCACAGACCACACACACATGCACACACACCACACACAAACATAAACACCACACAAACGCACATACACATGCACATGCACACACACAATACATATGCACACACACACACACACATACAAACACACAAACACACACAGGCACACGCACACACACACACATACACACACCACACACATGCACATACACTCACACCACAAACACACACATGCACACACACCATACACATACAATTACGCACAAACACACACCACACACACATGCACATACTCACACACCACACACATACACACATGCACATACACACACACCACACACACATGCACACACACCACACACACACCACATACATGCACATACACACATACATGCACACACACTATACACACACATAATAACACACACACACACATACAAACACACATGCACATACACACAGACACACATGCACACACACATATGCAGATACGCACACACCACACATACACGCACCCCACACACATGCATATACACATGCACACACACATACACACCACATACAAACACATGCACACACCACACACATGCACATACACACACACACACATTCACACACACCACGCACACACATACACACACACACACACACACAAACACATACACATACACATGGACATGCACACAAACACATGCAAATACACATACACACACCACACACACCACACATACACACACACCACACACACGCACACACACATGCCAAAGACATGCACATACACACACACCACATACACACATGCACACAAGCACACACACCACACACAAGCACACACACATACAACACATATACACGCACATACACACACTCGCACATGCACACACATGCACATACACACTCACACACAGCGCACACATGCACACACACCACACATACACACATATACACTCACAAACAGCACGCACTTGCACATACACCACACACACATGTACACTCACACAACTGCACACACACCACACACACACACATGCACACGCACATGCAGATACACACACACATGTACACACATCACACCCTTGCACATACACACAGACATGCACATACACACACACACACGCACACACACACACCGCACACACGCACACACACTCACACATTCACACACACCATGCACACACACACCATGCACACACACACACACACACATGGACATACACACACACATGCACATACATACACACCACACACACCACATATACACACACATCACACACATGCACATACACACAAATACACGCACACATTCACGCCAAACACACACATATGCACGCACACCACACACACATACACACACCACAAATGCACCTACACACACATGACATACAGACACACATGCACACACACATACATGCACACACACATGCACACACACACAAGCACACACACCACACACAAACACACACACATATGCACACACATGCACACACGCACATACACACACAAGCACATACACAGACACACACACACACAAGCACACATTCCACACACAAGCACACACACACACACAAGCACAGACCACACACACATGCACACACACCACATACACGCGCACATACACACTCACACACACACATAAACACACACACACATGCACACACACTACGCACATGCACACACACGGGTACACACACATACATGCACATACACACACATGCACACACACCACACACATGCACACACACATGCAGATACACACGCACAACACACAAAAATGCACACACACCACATCCACGCACATACTGTAGGGGTTGTTGGTTGGGTGGTCGGTTTGGCCCGGGCCTGACCCAGTGGACGTTTTCGAGGCGTCCCCACACTCCCACTTAGTTGTGACACTGGGATACTACCAGGCAGCTGATGCGCAGAATAACAAGCTTGAGACAGACAAGCAGGTGAAAGGTTAAAATAATAACAGTTTTATTGAAAGAAAAATAAAACAAAACAAGCAAGCAGAGAAATTAATTGGTTCAACGACACTAAACCAAGGCTACAGCTCTATACACTTTAAAAGAAAAAAAAAAGGAATACTATATATTCAAAACAGAGGGCACGCGAGTGCGGGAAGGAGTACGACACATCGAGGGGTATCACACATTAACACTCCCCTTAGCCTTATCCCCACCTCCTACACTATCCCTAACCTAGGTCGAACTAAAGGGGGGGTCAGACTCTCATGCTCACCCAACGCATTGGAACAAAGGCCTTTAGGTTGTCCTGGGACTGCAGCTTTAGTTGGTCTGGCCTGGTAAAGTTCAGTGTGCACTGGCCACACACTCTCCCATCAGTCAGGTAGTGGATCTTCCTCCTTGGCTGGGCGAAAAGGCTTCCCTCCTGGGTCGGGCTGCGCCGTTTAGCGAGGCCCGCCCTGTGCTCCGGTCCGTACCGGGATGGTGCACTCCGTCCCGTGTCTTCCTGGTTCCACTCTGAATCCCTGCCTGAGGTGGTGGGCACGGGGGTGGCGGGGGGGGGGGGGCGGAGGGAACAGTCAGGTTTAAATCGGGAGGCAGTACGGACCGGGAGCTTCGCCTGCTTACCAAAGCATGGGCCTGCTGCGCATAGCCTTCCCTGTCTTGGAGACTGCTTCTCTCAGTAGAGTCCTTGAAGTTTCCCTTTTGCAGCGAAGTCCCAGGATGAAATCGAAGTGAAGTGTAGAAGCTGTCTCTCCCGAAGTGTGTTCCAAGTCGAAGTGTCTCCAACTGCCCTTTCTGTCTGCTTACTAAAAACAGTTATACTCTTTCGATCTGCCTTGCCTCCCCCAGATCGAGAGGTGCCCCAGGTTACTTTGTTAACTGTAAATGGCTGCAAAACGGCCGATTTCCCACTAACGGCCTTATCACCGGCCCTCATTGTTTTTGGTTTCAGTCACACAATGGTGTCTCTGGTGCCTAGTCCTCTAAAACGGTTTCTGATATGATTGGATCTGTTAGGATGGGCCCGATGATGGTTTTAACTAGCTTAACCCTGATTGCAGTGCAACCAGGTTCATTGTTCTTACCGGCCTACTGGCGACTTGCTATTACATATTCAATTCCATGTCTGGCCTGGAATCCACATAGGGGCTGTGGAATTCCAGGCCCTGTCTTCAGTCTTGTTGCTGGAGAGAAAAATGACTCGCTTCCAGCAGCTTTCTGGTCACGTGTCCCAGAACTCCATTTTGTACGTTTAAAAAGTGGCCAACTTTGTTTGATTCGGAAAGCAGGTGAGATGGGGGAATTTTGCAAACTCCCTACAATACACACACTCATGCACACACACTCACATGCACACACACACACTCTCACATGTACACATACATGCATATACACACATGCAAACACACTACGCACATGCACACACACACACGCACATGCACGCACTCACGCATATACACACACACATCCCACACACATGCAAACAAACCACACACATGCACATACACACACACACACACACACACACACATACACACATACATGCACATACACACACACACACATGCACACACACTATGCACATGCACACTCACATGCACACACACCACACACACGCACATGCACACACACGCAGGTACACACACAATACACAAATATGCACACACACCTCATCCAGGCACATACACAAACACACGCACATACACACATGCGCAAACACACACATTCACACCTCACACACACGCACATACACACACATGCACACACACCACACACATGCACACACACTTACAAACACACACCACACACACACACACTCACACACAACACACACATGCACATACACACAAACACGCACATGCACACACACCACACACATGCGCACATACACACACAAAGATACAGACACGTACACACACGCTGACGCACATACACACACACATGCACATACACTCACACGCACATACACACACACACCCACACACACACACATACATGCTCATACACACACACATACACACACACACGCACATACACTCACCACTTACACATGCACACACACTACACACACACATACACACACACCACTCACACGCACATACACAAGCACATGCATACACACAATACACACACATACACACATTCATACAAACACACACACATGCACACACACACTCACGCACATAGACACACACACACCACACATACACACACATGCACATACACACTCACGCACATACACACACACCACACACACATGCACACACAACACACACACACATACACACACCACACACACGCACATATATGCACACACACACCACAAACACTCACATGCACACATACCACACACACACATTTACACACACTCACGCACACATACGCAATTACACATACATGCACACACACCACACACAAGCACACAAACACACACACACCACACAAACATGCACACACACCTCACACATGCACACACACACACACATGCACATACATACACACACACACACACATACACTCACAAACACATACACACACATGCACACACATGCACAAACATATACACATACACACACACACAGGCACACACACCATACAAATACACACACACACCACACACCCTTGCACACACACCACACACAAGCACACAAACACACATAAGCACATAAACACACACACACACCACACAAACATACACACACCACTCAAACACATGCACACACACCACACACACATACACATGCACACACATGCACACTCACATGTACATAGACACACACACCACAGAGCACACACACATGCACACACATGCACATACATACACATGCACACACACCACATACACACACAAACACACACACACACACATACACTCCCACACTCACATGCACAAACATGCATACACACACACCACACACATGCACACACACCACACACACATGCACATACACACACATGCACATACACACACATGCATACACACAACACACATGCACAAACACACACACATACACACACACACAAGCACACACACCATACAAATACACACACCTACACCACACACCTATGGACACACACCACACACACGTACATACACACACATTCACATACACACACACACGCACATACACACACAAACACACACACACATACACTCACACACTCACATATACATTACCAAACACCACACACACGCACATAAACACACACACTCACATACACACACACACACACATACACACACATGCACACACACACACACATACAAACACATACACAAATGCACACACATGCATATACGCAGACACACACACCACAGACCACACACACATGCACACACACCACACACACATGCACATACACACACACGAACATACAGACACACCCATACACACACATGCACATACACACACACACACATGCACCTACACACACACACGCACATACACACACATACATGCACATACACACACACATACACAAACACAAATACGCATATACACACACACCACAAACACATGCACACACACCACACACACACAGATACACACACACCACACACATACGCTTGCACAGGCACACACACAATACACATGCACATACACACACGCATACAAACACACATGCAAATACACATGCAAACATGTACACACACATGCACATACACGCACACACCACACATACACACACACCACACACACATACTTACAGGCACACACGCTACAAACACACACATGCACACACACCACAGACAAACAATTACACACACACACGCACATATACAGTCACATACACTTACATCCACATGCACATACACACACCACAGACACATGCACACAAATCACACACACACATACACAAACACACCACATACACACACACACATGCACATGCACACACACATGCACACTCACATACACATACACACACACACAAGCATACACACCACACACAAGCACACTCACACACACCACACACACACACGCACATACACATAAACATACACACACACACATACACACACACACACACACACAATACACACGCACATAAACACATGCACGCACATACATATACACACACACATAAACACAAATACACACCCCAAACACAAGCAAACAAACCAAACACACGGACGTACACACTCACACACACATGCACACACACCACACACACTCACATACACACACACTTGCACATACACACACACACATGCACACTCACACACACACGCACATACACACAAACACACACCCCACACACATGCAACCAAACCACACACACGCACATACACTCACACACACATGCACACACACCACACACACGCACATGCACACACACATGCACATACACACAAGCACATGCAAAAACACATGCAAATACACACACATGCATGCACACACACAGACATATATGCACATACACACACACATACACACACAAACACTCATATACCCACACAGCACAAACACATGCACACACACCACACACACACAGATACACACACCACACACATGCATATACACACGCACAGGCACACACACAATACTCACACACATACACACACACACCACACATACACACACATCACAAACACACACATACACGCACACCGCAGACACACAATTACACACACACACAACACACACACACACATACACAGGCACATACACACCACACACACATATACACGCACATGCACACACATATTACCCACACATATACAAATGCACACACACATACAACCACACACAAATGCAATTACACACTCACGCACACTCACCACACATACACACACCCCACATACACACACATACACATGCACACACACACACACACACACCACAAACACACACATGCACACACATAGGAACACATGCACACACGCCACACATAGGCGCATACACACACACACACACACACATACACACATACACACACACACACATAAGCACACACACACATGTACACACACACATGCACACACATGCACATACACACATACACACACACAGGCATACACACCACACACAAGCACAAACCACACACAAGCACACTCACACACTCACGCATATACACATACACATATTCACACGCATACACACACACTCATACACACACACACTCACACACCACACACACATGCACACACACCACACACACGCACATACACAAGCACATGCATACACACAATACACATGCACATACACACACACACTTACACACAAGCACACACCCCACACAAATGCAAACAAACCACACACACGCACATACACACATACACGCACATACACACTCACACACACATGCACACAACCACGGACACACACATACACACACACTCGCACATACACACACGCACATACACACACACATGCACACACCACAAACATGCACGTACACACACACATACATACACACACGCACATACACAAGCACATGCACACACTCAATTCACATGCACATACACACACCCATGCAGATACATACACACACTCATACACACACACATGCACATGCATGCACACACACAGATACACACACACAACACACACGCACATGCACACACACCACACACATGCACACACACACGCACACACACACATACACACACACTGCACATGCGCACATAGACAAGCACATGCACACACAATACACATGCACACACACATATGCACATACACACACATGCACATACACACACACATACACACTCACACACACACATACACGCACACACATGCAAACAAACCAAACACATGCACAGACACACACACACGCACACACACACAACCACATACACACATACACACACACACAAGCACATACACGCATACACACACATACACACACACATGCACATACAGACACACCACGCACAACACACATACACACACCCCACACACACATGCAATTACACACACGGACACACAATTACACACACACAAACACATGCACATACACACACATACTCATACACACTTACGCATGCACACACGCGTGCACACATGCCACACACATGCACACAGACCACACACATGCACATAGACACACAAGCACACATACACACATACATGAACACATACCACACAAAAGCACACACACAGGCACATACAGACATACACACACACTGTGGGAGTTGTTAAATCCGTGTATCTTGATGTATGGTGTCCTTCAATAAATAGACAGAGACTGCAGACAACAAACAACAGGTGTTTACTGGATGAGGGTTACTCTAAAAACTAACAGTACAGATCCCTACTCAGGGTTTATATACAGGTGTGGTCACTGCCGGTACTACAGTATACAGGAGCTGTAAAAAGTAGTTCTCCCCTCAAAGGTACATACACTACAATTCCTCCCCTTTTAGATTAACAGTACCATAACATTCATTTAACAATTAACACTTTTAACATGCAACATTAACTGCACATAGTCCATTTATAAATTCAGTCTTTGGGGCGGCTTCATGATCCTTTCTGGATAGCGCCTTTCCTGAGTGTCTTGTTCTTGGTGCGGAGGCGATTCTGGCCCCCTGTCGTCGATTGGTTCATCAGCTTCCGATGCTACTGTTTCTGGGGTAGATGCTACCTGTATGTCGGGTTCATCACCAGGTACGCGAGACCTGGGGTTGACTCGTTCCTGTGACTCTAGGATCTGGTCGACATGGCATCTCACAATGTTCTCCCCAACATCCACTGTGTACATTAGTGGCCCCTGCCGTGTGCATATCGTTCCTGGTTGCCATTTCTCTGTTCGGTAGTCGCGGGCCAAGACTGGTTGCCCTACATTGAAGCTCCTTGTCGGCTTGATGTGCTGGAATTGCTTATTCTCAACATCTCTTCGTACATTTGGCCTGAGCAAATCCAGACGAGATCTCAACCTTCGGTTAAAGAACATCATGGCCGGGGTCTGGTTGGTGACTGCATGTGTCGCATTTCTGTAGGCTAACAGGAAATTGTCCACCTTATGCTGCAGTGGAATGTCGTCATCGCACATGGCCCTTACTGCTTTTTTAAAGGTTTGTACGAACCTCTCAGCCAATCCATTTGTGGCTGGATGATACGGGGCGGATGTGTAATGCCTTACCCCATTCCTTTTCATAAGTCTTCGAAACTCTTCGGACACAAACTGTGGTCCGTTATCAGAGCAAATCTGCTCTGGCAAGCCGTTCCTGGCAAATATGGTCCGTAGGACTGCAATAGTTTTCTCCGTGGTGGTGGAGGACATTTTGATCACCTCAGGCCATTTTGAGTGCGCATCCACGGCTATTAAAAACATTGAGTCCATGAATGGACCAGCAAAATCAATATGCACCCGTTGCCATGGAGAGGAGGGCCACTCCCATGGGTGTAGAGGGGCATGTGGTGGTGCATTTTGGACCTCCTGGCATCCTGAGCAGCTCTTTGTCAGGTCCTCGATTTGCTGATCGATCCCCGGCCATCACACATAAGCCCTAGCAAGGCTTTTCATTTTCACCCCTCCCAGATGGCCTTCGTGAAGCTCATTGAGCACTCTCTCCCTTATCTTGGGTGGAATTACCACTCGGGATCCACACATCAAGGTCCCCTGGCATACTGACATCTGTTCTCTTCTGGATGAGAATGCTGGCAACAATGAGTCGCCATGTGCTGGCCATCCCTTCACTGTCAAGTCATATACCTGAGACAGTGTCGGGTCATTTCGGGTCTCCTTCTCTATATCAGCGTTAGTTACTGGCAAGCATTCAATCATAGTCGAATAAAAATTTTTGACAGGGTCCACTGCTGGTGCTTCCTCCGCAGTAGGCAGTGGCAGGCATGATAGCCCATCAGCGTTTCCATGCTGCTTCGTGCCCTTATACTCGATTTCATATTGGTTCGCCCCTAGAAAAAGGGACCATCTTTGTAGCCGTTGCGCAGTCATCACTGGAACGCCCTTCTTTGGATTAAAGATGGAGACAAGTGTTTGGTGGTCAGTCAGCAAGGTGAACTTCTGCCCGTGCAGATAGTGGTTGAACTTTTTTACTCCCCACACTAGGCTGAGGGCCTCCCTGTCAATCTGGGCATAGTTACGCTCGGCTGAGGTTAGTGACCAAGACGCAAAGGTTACTAGTTGTTGTGTCTGTACCTTTAAGAGAAGAACTGATTTATACTGCAGTACCGGCAGTGACCACACCTGTATAAAAAGCCATAGCAGGTCTCTGTACGTCCGTCTTAAGTTTACCCTCTGTTCAGTAAATACCTGTTTTATTGTTCTCCTGCAGTCCGTGTATTATTGATACTCGGACACTACACTGGCGACGAGCAGGTTCAAACTCACCTGCAGTACTGCATCACCTCACGGGGATCTTTCCCTGAGAAGAAGCTTCTTGGAGGTCGAAGTCAGAGCAACGGGCGTCGACCGCGGGCAACCGCCCAAGGATCCATCGGTGTTCGGAGAATTGCAGGAGAGGCTGTGGAGAGCTGGGCTTGGCTCCCCAGTCAAGGTGTTCCAGCAAATCGTGCTGGTAGCAGGTAGTGCGCTGACCCTTCCGGACTGCGGCGGGCGCGAGCTCGATTGAGCAGCTCTGTAAAGGGGCCGCGCAGCGTCGTCGGGAGGAAAGAGAGAGAGAGAGGGTGGAGCACAAAGGGCGAGGTCGGTGCTCAAGAACCGGGCAGCGTAGAGAACATAAAACGAGGGGAAGGAAAAGTGAGACGCACCGAAGCTGCGGGGCACCGCCATTACCCTGTAGAATGCTAGGAGCAGCGTGGCATCAAGGGGAAGAAGGAAAAGTGCAGGAGGCGCCATTTTATTCCATTGGGGAAGAAGGAAAAGCGCGGGAGGCGCCATTTTATTCCATTGGGGAAGAAGAAAAAGCGCAGGAGGCGCCATTTTAAATCACCCAAGATGCCGAAGAGTGGCAGTATCACTGCTTTCGACAACGAGGTAGAAGACTGGACCACGTATGTGGAAAGAATTGAAGTGTACTGCAATGCCAATGAGGTGGCCGATGGAAAGAAGGCGTCGGTATTATTAAATTTGATGGGCGCGAGAACGTATGGCCTATTGCGGGATTTAATTACCCCAGCTAAACCAATGGAGAAAAGTTTTGAAGAGATTGTTAATATCTTACAGGAACACCTAAACCCTACACCGCTGCTGATAGCAGAAAGATTCAAGTTCCATAAAAGAAACCAGCACAAAGATGAGAACAATGCTGACTATCTTACGGAACTACGCAAGTTATTGAAGCACTGCCAGTTCGGAGCAGGACTGGCAGACACCTTACGGGATAAGTTTGTCTGTGGGCTCCAGAGTGAAGGAACCCAGAAACGACTACTATCGGAAAAGGACTTGACGCTAGAACAGGCTTTCAGCGTGGCAGTATCCTACGAAGCAGCAGCACGGGGAGCTGCGGAAATACAACAGAAACCACAAGAATACAGCGCTAACGAAATGGCGTATGGAGCAGAAAAGTGCTATCACTGCGGCAGAACAACCCATGATCAGAAGGACTGCTGGTTTAAGGACAAAGTATGCAGGCAATGTGGGAAAATGGGACATATAGCAAGAGTCTGCAGGTCAGGAAAGAAAATCAACGCTACAAGAACTACTAAGGAAAAGTACAAGAAAGTAAAAAAAATGACAGACAGTAGTTCGGAAGATCAGGAGAGTGATAATGACTCCGGGAGCAGGAGACTAAGTTGTCTAAAGTTGCACAACGTGATCGCAAAGGAGGATCACTGAACCATTTGGGTCACCCTCATGATAGCAGGGTCCCAAGTAAAGATGGAATTGGATACAGGATCAGCCCTAACTGTCATGAATCGACGAGACTATGAGCGGCTATTCTCACACATACCCTTGAAGGACGCGTCCATTGTATTGAAGACATACACGGGGCAAAAAGTCTACCCCAGAGGAAAAACAAGGGTGCCAGTTAAATACAACAGCAAGGAAACACAGAAACTGTATCTATATATACTACAAGGTGGCGGACCACCATTATTGGGACGTGAATGGATCCGAAAAATACAATTGGATTGGCATTCCATTCAGGCGCTAACTGTGACTGACAAAAAGGATGATGACGTCACACCTGGACGACTGTCAAAAATTCTAACTGACGCGAAAGAGGTGTTCCAACAAGGTCTTGGGACTCTAAAAGGAGTAAAGGCAACGATAAAAATCAAAGATAACGCAAAGCCAAAATTTTTTAAGGCTAGACCGGTACTGTACGCGATCCGCCCAGCCGTTGAAGCAGAACTGGAGAGTCTGGAGTGTTCGGGTGTGCTGTCCAAGGTGGACTGGAGCGAGTGGGCCACACCCATCGTTCCTGTAATGAAGAAATCATTGAGCAGCACGCCTGGGGAGCCGAAGAAGGTTCGTATCTGTGGGGACTTCAAGGTAACTGTGAACCCAGTCCTGCACACAGTACAATATCCACTTCCATGGATAGAAGATATTTTCGCCTCACTATCTGGAGGGAAACGCTTTACGAAGATTGATCTGGCCCAAGCGTATCTACAAATGGAGGTGGAAGAAGCATCTAGGAAATATCTCACAATAAACACTCACAAAGGCCTTTACCAGTACAATCGACTGGTATTCGGGGTAGCATCAGCCCTGGCTATTTGGCAGAGGGCGATGGAACAAGTCCTGCAAGGGATCCCGGGGACCCAGTGTTATTTGGACTACATCCTGATTACGGGCGAAAATGACAGTGAACACCTTGCCAACCTGGAGCAGGTGCTCACTAGATTGCAGGAATATGGGCTACGAGCCAACTGCCCCAATGCGAGTTCTTCAGGAGACAAATCTCGTATTGTGGCCACATGATTGATGAGGAAGGGTTGCATAAGTCGCCAGACAAGATTGAGGCTGTAGTCAAGGCTCCAGCAGCGGAAAATGTGTCGCAACTGAGGTCGTTTCTCGGGTTGGTGAACTACTACCATAAGTTCTTGCCGAATTTATCTACAATTCTGCACCCACTGAACACCCTGCTGCAAACTGGAGTAACATGGAAATGGAGTGATGAGTGTAAGCGTGCCTTTCAGAAATGTAAATGCCGAATCACTTCAAAAAAAGTATTGGCCCACTACAACCCAACACTACCGATTCGGTTGGCATGTGATGAGTCTCCCTACGGCATTGGAGCAGTGCTATCACACAAATTCCTTGATGGTTCAGAGAGGCCAATAGCCTTTGCGTTGCACTCGTTAACCTGAGCCGAGCGTAACTACACCCAGATTGACAGGGAGGCCCTCAGCCTGGTGTGCGGGGTGAAGAAGTTCAATCACTATCTGCACGGGCAGAAATTCACCCTACTGACTGATCATCAGCCCCTGGTCTCCATTTTTAACCCAAAGAAGGGCGTTCCGGTGATGACGGTGCAACGGCTGCAAAGATGGTCACATTTTCTGGGGGCACATCAGTACAACATAGAGTACAAAGGTACGAAGCAACTTGGAAACGCTGATGGGCTATCGCGCCTACCGTTGCCTATGGTAGAGGAAGCACCTGCAGTGGACCCTGTTGAGATATTCCATGCGACCATAGTCGAATGTCTGCCTGTTACAAACTCAAGTATAGAGAAGGAAACCCGAAATGACCCGACACTCCCTCGGGTCTATGATTTGACGGTGAAGGGATGGCCAGCACATGGCGACTCACTGTTGCCAGCATTCTCGCCAAGGAGAGAACAGCCGTCAGTGTGCCAGGGGACCTTGATGTGTGGATCCCGAGTGGTAATTCCACCCAAGTTGAGAGATAGAGTGCTCAATGAGCTTCATGAGGGTCATCTGGGAGGGGTAAAAGTGAAAAGCCTAGCCAGGGCGTTTGTGTGGTGGCCGGGAATCGATAAAGAAATCGAGGATATGACCAAGAGATGCACAGGATGCCAGAAGGTCCAAAACGCTCCACCACAGGCCCCGCTACACCCATGGGAGTGGCCCTCATCTCCATGGCAACGGGTACACATTGATTTTGCTGGGCCATTTATGGACTCAATGTTTCTAATCGCCGTGGATGCCCATTCGAAATGGCCAGAGGTCATCAAAATGTCCTCCACCACCACGGAGAAAACTATTGCAGTCCTACGGACCATCTTCGCCAGGAATGGCTTGCCAGAACAGATTTGCTCCGACAATGGGCCACAGTTTGTGTCCGAGGATTTCCGGAGATTTCTGAGGAATAATGGGGTGAAACATTACACATCTGCCCCATATCATCCAGCCACAAATGGATTGGCTGAGAGGTTTGTTCAGACCTTTAAAAAGGCAATGAAGGCGATGTATAACGACGACATACCACTGCAACACAAGGTAGATAATTTCTTGTTTGCTTACCGGAATGCAACACATGCAGCCACCAACCAAGCTCCAGCCATAATGTTCTTCAACCGAAGGCTAAGATGTCGCCTGGATGTTGAGGATAAGCAATTCCAGCACATCAATGAGAAGCCAACCAGGAGCTTCAAGATAGGGCAACCAGTCTTGGCCCACAACTACCGAACAGAAAAATGGCAGCTAGGAACGATATGCACACAGCAGGGACCACTAATGTACACAGTGTACGTTGGAGAGAGCATCGTGAGACGCCATGCTGACCAGATTCTAGAGTCACAGGAACAAGCCAAACCCATACCACGAGCATGTGCACCTGGTATGAACCCGAAGTATAGATTGCGTCTACCTCAGAAGCAGTGGTATTGGAAGCTGACGAACCAACCAATGACAATGAGCCAGAATCGACTCCGCCGCAAGAACAGGGTACTCGAGAAAGGCGCTATCCAGTCAGGATCAGGAAGCCTCCTCAAAGACTGAACTTATAAATAATTATTTCAGTTGATGTATATAGTACAGAGAAAATTGTAATTGTAATTAGTTATTATTTAGTTGTTAAATGAATGTTATGTACTGTTTATCTAAAAGGGGAGGAATTGTTGTGTATGTTACTTTAGGAGAAGAACTGATTTATACTGCAGTACCGGCAGTGACCACACCTGTATAAAAAGCCATAGCAGTCTTCTGTACGTCAGTCTTACGTTTACCCTCTGCTCAGTAAATGCCTGTTTTATTGTTCTCCTGCAGTCCGTGTATTATTGATACTCGGACACTGCACTGGCCTCTCCGAGCCGTCTGGGAATTTGTGCGACAGCACCGCTCCAATGCCATAGGGTGATGCATCACAGGCCAACCAAATTGGTAGTGCTGGGTTGAAATGAGCCAACACCTCTTTTGATGTAATCAATTCTTTGCACTTCTGGAAAGCTCGTTTACATTCGTCATTCCACTTCCATGGTACCCCCGTTTGCAGTAGGGTGTTCAGTGGGTGTAGTACTGTAGACAAATTCGGCAAGAACTTATGGTAGTAGTTCACCAACCTGAGGAACGACCTCAGTTGTGACACATTTTCCGGTGCTGGAGCCTTGACTACTGCCTCAATCTTTTCAGGGGACTTATGTAACCCCTCTTCATCAATAATGTGGCCACAATACGAGATCTGCTTCTGGAAAAACTCGCATTTGTGGCGATTAGCTCGGAGCCCATAATCCTTCAATCTAGTGAGCACCTGCTCCAGGTTGGCGAGGTGATCACTGTCATTTTCACCCGTGACCAGGATGTCATCCAAATAACACTGGGTCCCTGGAATCCCTTGCAGGACTTGATCCATTGCCCTTTGCCAAATAGCCGGAGCTGATGCTACCCCAAACACCAGCCGGTTGTATTGGTAGAGGCCTTTATGAGTGTTGATCGTGAGGTACTGTTTCGAGGCTTCTTCTACCTCCATTTGCAGGTACGCCTGGGCCAGATCAATCTTAGTGAAGCGTTTCCCTCCAGATAGCGAGGCGAAAATATCTTCAATCCGCGGAAGCGGATAATGTACAGTGTGAAGGATTGGGTTCACTGTCACCTTAAAGTCCCCACAGATGCGAAACTTCTTTGGTTCCCCAGGCGTATTACTCAACGACCTCTTCATTACAGGAATGATGGGTGTAGCCCACTCACTCCAGTCCACTTTGGACCATACTCCTGAACGTTCCAAACCTTCCAGCTCTGCTTCGACGGCTGGGCGGATCGCATAAGGTACCGGTCTGGCCTTAAAAAACTTTGGGCTTGCATTTTCCTCTATTTTGATCGTCGCTGCTATGCCTTTTAGTGTTCCGAGTCCCTCCTGGAACACTTCTTGTGCATCAGTTAGCATTTTTGACAGTCGCCCAGGTGTGACGTCGTCATCCTTTTTGGCTTCTACAGTCAGTGCTTGTATGGAATGCCAATCTAGCTGTATCTTCCGGATCCATTCACGCCCTAGTAGTGGTGGTCCTCCATCTGGCAATACATATAGGTCCATTTTTGGTGTTTCCTTGTCGTTATATATAATGTTCACCCTTATTTTTCCTTTGGGGTAGACTTTTTGCCCCGTGTACGTCTTCAAGACAATCTCCATATCTCTCAAGGGTATATGTGAGAATAGCCGCTTGTAGTCCCTTCGGTTTATGACTGTTAGGGCTGATCCTGTGTCCAATTCCATTTTCACTTGGACTCCGGCTATCTTGAGCGTGACAAAGATAGTTTGGTGATCCTCCGTTTTGATCACAATTTGTAGTTTCAGACAACCCAGCTCCTTGCTTCCGGAGTCTGTGTCACTCTGCAGTTCGTCTGAACTACTCTCCGTCACCTTATGTACATTCTTGTACTTCTCCTGTGGGGATTTCTTGCTGCTGGTTTTCTTTTCCAACCTGCAGACTCTTGCTATGTGTCCTACTTTTTCACACTGCCTGCACACTTGGTCCTTGAACCAGCAATCCTTATGGTCGTGTGTTGTTCTGCCGCAGCGATAGCACTTTACTGATCCGTATGACCTTTCATTTGTGCCATATTCTTGCAGTCTCCGTTGTATCTCTGCCGCGCCCCGTGCTGCTGCTTCGTGTGATACTGCCATGCTGAAAGCCTTGTCCAGCATAAGGTCCTTTTCTGATAGAAGCCATTTTTGGGTTCCTTCACTTCGAAGCCCACACACAAACTTGTCCCTTAAAGTATCTGCTAGTCCCGTTCCAAACTAGCAGTGTTTCGATAGCTTGTGCAGTTCTGTTAAAAACTCAGCATTACTTTCATCTTTATGCTGGTTCCTTTTGTGAAACTTAAATCTTTCCGCTATCAGCAGCGGTGTGGGGTCTAAGTGGTCCTGTAGTATTGACACTATGTTTTCAAAATCCTTTTCCGCTGGCTTCTCTGGGGTTACTAGGTTTCGCAGCAAACCATATGTTTTTGCACCCATTGAATTCAACAATACCAGCACTTTCCTGTCATCTGGCACTTCATTCGCCTTGCAGTACACTTCTAAACGTTCGACATATGTCGTCCAATCTTCGACTTCACTGGTGAACGCTGTGACACTGCCACCCTTTGGCATCCCTGGGTGTGGTTAGACTGGCTCAAAATGGCGTCTCCCGCGCTCTCCTGTCTTCTCTGCTGCGGCTCAAAAAAAATGGCGTCTCCCGCGCTCTCCCTTCTTCTCCGCTGCGGCTCAAACTAAATGGCATCTCCCGCGCTCTCCCTTCTGCTCCACTGCGGCTAAAAAAAATGGCGTCTCCCGCGCTCTCCCTTCTTCTCCGCTGTGGCTCAGATGGCGTCTTCCGCGCTTCCCTTTCTTCTCCGCGGACGCTGCTCGGCCCTTGATCACTGACTGCGCTCTGCGCGTTTTCCTGCACGCCTCTCTCGTTGACGCCGCTCGGTCCCGAACCCCGGCTGCGCGCTGTGCGCTTTACCCTCTCTCTCTCTTTTTTTTTTTGTTTTCGTCGACGCCGCTCAGTCTTCAACCCCGGCTGCGCCCTGTGCGCTTTACCCTCTCTCTTACCCCGTCGACGCTGCTCGGCCTTTATCTGTGCCGTCGCTGTCCAGGAAGGGTCTGCGCCGTACCTGTTGCCAGCCCGTTGCGCTGGATCATCGTGACTGGAGAACCAAGCCCAGCTCTTAACAGCCTCCTCTGCGATGCTCAAGCCTTCTCTGGCTGGTCGACGCCCGTATTTCTGGACTCGGCCTTCTTTTTTTTTTCTTCTTTCAGGTAGGTTTGAATCCACTTCTCGTCGCCACTGTTAAATCCGTGTATCTTGATGTATGGTTTCCTTCAATAAATAGACAGAGACTGCAGACAACAAACAACAGGTGTTTACTGGATGAGGGTTACTCTAAAAACTAACAGTACAGATCCCTACTCAGGGTTTATATACAGGTGTGGTCACTGCTGGTACTACAGTATACAGGAGCTGTAAAAAGTAGTTCTCCCCTTAAAGGTACATACACTACAGGAGTACCATCACCACACGGACTGCAGCGGTTCAAGAAGGCGGTTCACCACCACCTTCTCAAGGGCAACTAGGGATGGGCAATAAATGCTGGCATTGCCAGCGATGCCCATATCCCATAAATGAATAAAAAAACCACATAAACACCCACCACACTCACATACACACATGCACACACACAAACACACATGCACACACATACACACACACACACACCAAACATATACACACCACACACATGCACATACACACAAACACACACACACACACATCACACACACCACACACACCACACCTACACGCACAGCACACACACACATAGACACACACACGCACACACACCACACACACACATGCACACACACCACACACACCACGCACGCACACACACCACACACACCATGCACACCACACACACACATGCACATAACACACACACACACCACACAGTCACATGCACACACATAGCACACACACACCACATATACACACACACCACACACACATCACACACCACACACATACATACATACATACACACACATGCACACACACCGCACACATACACAACACACATACACACCACACATACATGCACACACATACACATGCATACACACATGCACACACACCACACATACACACATGCACACACACCACACATGCACACACACCACACACACACACATACACACATGCACACACATACACTCTACACATGCACACACATACATACAGACACACACATGCACACACACCACACACACCATAAACACCACACACACCACATACATCACACATAAACACACACCACACCCACATACACACATGCATACACACCACACAACACTCATGCACACACATACTCACCACACATACGCACACACATACATACATACGTAAGAAAACTACTAGGCACTTGGTTTGAGTATTAAACAAGGCTTCAGTCAACTGTTTTTCAACATGGAGATCTAGTTGTGGCCTTCACTAATTCCTGTTAAGGAATGTCCTGAGTAAGCTGGGCCTATGCCCAAGTATTTATACTCTCCCTGGACAGCGCCACCAGCAGGCTGCCCAGTATTTTCACATGAATGACAAGATTCATGTCACCACACATATACACACACAGCATACATGCCACATACACACATATGTACATGCATACACACCACATGTACACACACACACACCACACACACACACCACACACACATACATGCATGCACATACGCACCACAGATACACACACACATACCCACGCCACACACACGCACACACACACACACACACACACCACACACACCATACACACTGCACATACATACATACACACACATGCACACACGCCACAAACACCACACATACACACACACACCAAACACACCATTCACACCACATACACACACACATACACACACATGCACACACATACACATGCACACACACCACACACTCCACACATACACACACACCAAACACACCACACACCACACATACATACATACACACACATGCACATACACCACACACACACACACACATACACACCACACATACACACACACATAAACACCACACACACACACACACAGATACACACACATACACACACACCATACACACCGCACACATGCATACACACACATGCACACACACACATGCACACACACCACACACATACATACATACATACACACACATGCACACACACCACACACACACACGCACATATACACACCACACATGCACACACGCACACACACCACACATACACATGCACCAAACCACACCACACACACCACACACACACATACACACACATACACACCACACATACACACCACACACACACACGCACACACATACACACCATACATATGCACCACACATACACACTACACATGCACACATGCACACACACCACACACATGCACACACATACACACTCACACATACACACACACCACACACACAGATAGTGTACATGTGCTGATGTGTTGTATTTCAATAAATTACATTATAGCAGGTTGTCTCCCATTTGTTAATGATCTTTCACCCAATGTTTTGATTGAATGAGTGCCTCACATCATTCACCGGCTGAGAGTGTGTGCTGCCTTGCTCATAGTCCTCTACCATTGCGGCTCTGCAATCACCTACCAGAAAGCGTATGCGAGCTGCTTCTCTCCCTGATTTTCAGTCCGACCATTTGGTCATTGCCTTCACTCTGCCTCCTGCAGACCTGCCAAGATTGATCTTGTCTCCTGAAGCAGACAAGACCTATCACAGATAGCAATCGTGGATGCATACCTACATCGTATCACTTCATATTATATCGCATCAGTATAGCAAAGAGATATACCGTCGAGCTAATGTCGGCAGCTCAATAGCATAGTGGTTATGTTACTGGACTAGTAATCCAGAGTCCTGGACTAATGGTCCAGAGACATGAGTTCTAAATCCCACCATGGCAGCTGGGGAATTTAAACACAGTTAATTAAATAAACCTGGAATAAAAAGCTATTATCAGTAATGGTAACCATAAAACTATCGGATTGTCGTAAAAACCCATCTGGTTCACTAATGTCCTTTAGGGAAGGAAATCTGCCGTCCTTACCTGGTCTGGCCTACATGTGACTCCAGATCCACAGCAATGTGGTTGACTCTTAACTACCCTATGAACTGGCCGAGCAAGCCATTCAGTTGTACCAAACCGCAACAAAGAATAGCGGTTCAAGAAAGCAGCTCACTACCAACTTCTCAAGGGCAATTAGGGATTGGCAATAAATGCTGGCCTTGCCAGTGATGCCCACATCCCGTGAACGAATAAATTTAAAAAAATCAAATTTATAGATGATTGGTAATTCAAGATAGTGCTCACAGTGAGTGCACTGATCGTCGGATCAGGAAAGTGCATTCGAACGCCAGAATTGCTGTGCTCTGAATTCCCTGATCTCAAACATTTCCAGCTTTTAGAGGCGACACTGAGAACATACAGAGACCTTACTATGCCACCTAATTTGATGAAATTTTATCTAAGTAGGACCCTCCACAAATTCCATGAATTTTTGTGGTCTCTTCACTTCTGTAGTGCTGCTTCCCTGGTATAAAATTATTGCTTCTGCACTTTCATTTCAGAACATTAAGCTGGGACTGACAAGTCTGTAGCACATTATAAGAACATAGGAACATAAGAAGTAGGAGCAGGAGTAGGCCATACGGCCCCTCGGGCCTGCTCCGCCATTCAATAGGATCATGGCTGATCCGAATCTAGACTCACGTCCACTTCCCTGCCCTCTCCCCGTAACCCCTAATTCCCTTATCTGCTCAGAAACTGTCGATCTCCATTTTAAATTAATTTAATGTTGCAGCTTCCGCAGCTCTCTGGGGTAGCAAATTCCATAGATTTACTACCCTCTGAGTGAAGAAGTTTCTCCTCATCTCAGTTTTGAAAGGGCAGCCCCTTATTCTAAGATTATGCCCCCTAGTTCTAGTCTCACCCATCAGTGGAAACATCCTCACTGCATCCACCTGATCAAGCCCCCTCACAATCTTATATGTTTCGATAAGATCGCCTCTCTTTCTTCTGAACTCCAATGAGTAGAGTCCCAACCTACTCAACCTTTCCTCATACGTTAACCCCCTCATCTCCGGAATCAACCGAGTGAACCTTCTCTGAACCGCCTCGAGAGCAAGTATATAATTTGGTTTTATTGATTGATTTTTTTTAATACTGCAGTTCCTGCATTGTTTTTGCCTTTCATTCTTCTGCTGTTTGCTGCTGCACTTCTATAAAAAGAGACTTCTTTCAAATAAACCAGTAGCCACAGCATTGTTTGTGACAACAGCTCCACACCTTAGCTGTCATCGCAATGGTCATTATGGATTTGGAAGAGGAGGAGATCAGGCACCTGGTACCCACTCAGACGCCGGCCAGGAATCTAGGGGGAGAAATTCGGTAGCGCCCTGTTTGGAGCGCTAACTTTTGAAATCTTGAAAAATTAGCGGCAGGCACTAATGATTGTGAGCTTCCGGTAAATTGGCTGTTGGTGCTCCAGGAAGGAAGTGGAGCACTAAATCAAGCATTGCCACTTCCCATGGAGCGCTAAAGCTGGCAAGAGGGACGGTAACGGTGCAGTGCTGCCCAATGTCAAGGGCAGCGCTACTGGGAACGGAGACTGCTTCCCTCCCTTAAAGGGAAGGGCCATTGCTGCAGGCTCTGCTTTGAAACGAGGTCCCTCATCGCCAAAGCAGCTGTGATCTGACACGATCAGCCCCAAACACTCTAACAGAGTGCAGGGCTGATCGATCGCGGCCAAAGAAAATGCTGAAAAATGGACGTAAGGCATTAAGACATTTTATTTTTTCACGCAACTGCTTCCCAAGCGTATGGCCTCCCTGACAACAACTCCTGCAGCTGTTGGTGTTGTCGCCTGGTGATACTGCAGGGGACGGACCCCAATTTGGGTCTGGGGCACTACCGGGGCGATGCGCTGCACGATGAGGTCACGATCTCCGGGCGCAGGAGATTGTGGCGCTAGTCGTTACTGCTGCCACAAACCTCGATGGGAATATCACAGGCATCGGTACTGTTGCTGCGCCCGGTGGAAAAGCTGATAGCGTCCTGTTAGCGCCCCCCAGAGGCGCTAACGGGAGGCACAAAGGAGGCGAATTTCTAGTCCCCAGTATTTAGACCCAGCCGTCTACTTGGATATACTCAGCAGGTCAGGCAAACAGTTCTGGCGAAAGATCATCGACCTGAAATGATTTAACTCCCTTCATCTCTCCACAAATCCCACCTACCCTGCTGAGTGTTTTCCAGCATTTTCTGTTTTTATTTCAGATATCCAGCATCCGCAGTATTTTGCTTTTCCCTACTCAGATATGCCTGATGAAACCTGCCTTCAGCATCTCCACTTCATGAGGAAAGCTGTCACTGAGTTACGCTGTCTCCTGAAGCAGACAAGATCTCATACAAGGACGGCCGTGCCTGTTGCAGTGAAGGTCATCACAGCACTGAATTTTTACATGATTGCCATGGCGATATTTACCAAATTAGTCAGACTTTGGGCTGCTGCTGCTTCAAGCAGGTGACAGAAACCTTCTGATCCAGGTGCACACTATTGTCACATTCTCCATGGAAAAGAGGAAACAGCACAAGAGGGGGCAATGCTTTTACTGAGGGAGGGGTGCAGGCCTTCCTAAAGGGGAGGGTCTCATTGATGGTACTCATGCAGCCATCAGTGCCCCTAGCAACAACCCCATGGCATAAATGGATAGGAAAGGCTTTCATTCCATAAACATATAGATATAGAATAATGCAATCACAGGTGTGATGTGCCATCAATAACTCAAAGACAAGAAGTTAAAGGATTCAACTGAAGGCTTTTAATCGCTAAGAACATTGCACGCCATTCCACATCGGATTCGTCTGGCAGAATGACTCATACAGCTCTTGAGACCTTTATATGACAAAAGACAGGGGCGGAGCCAATACACACAATAGGGGAAAAGGGGGCGGTACACACAATACAATGCAGGTAAAACACAGGAGCTGATGAAGACATATATTTCATCACAAGGTGAATGCTCGATATTCTGACAACAGCCACTGTACCTCATTATGTACCAGTACAGTGTGCCAGCAAGGAGCAAACAGATCGCACTAAGTGACTGCGAGGGCGGGGGAGGTTATATTGGCCAAAGGGTGAAAACAGGAGCTAAATGGGTGCTGTGCTAATAAGAAATGCCTGTTTGAAAATGTGGATTTAGCATGCAATTTTCGGGCTAGTTGCTGATTATCATGATTGCTGGGGCTGAAACTGACAACTGCAGGTTTAGCACTCAAGCACTGATTAGACGCAATTTTCCTGGAGCTGTATATGTAGCCTGCACTCACCCACTTCCACTGAAGGTGTGGAGCGTGCTGGCTGGGAGAGAAGCCAACGTGGAAGGATGTCTCAGGGACCTCAAGAGAGAGAGAGAGAGAGAGAGTGAGAGAGAGGGCACATAGGTTCTCTGAGGTGGCAATGGAGATCCTGGTGGAGCAGGTCCAGAGGAGGAGGGGTGCTCTTTGCCCGCAAAGGGGAAAGAGGTCACAGAGACAGCTAATGCAGCACATGTGAGAGGAGATTGCCCTGGAGGTCACAACCAGGAGCCCTGGCCCTAGGACATTGCTCCAGTGCCGCAAGAAATATGCAGACTTGACATGAGTGGTCAAGGTAAGTTCTCACCTCACAAACACACTTCTCAATAACTGCACCACCACCACCAGCATCACTACCTCAACGCACTTAATCCACCATCTAACTACACACTGACATTCACATATCTCACAATATTGCATCCTTCAGAGGCACTACTCACACTTCAGACACATCTCACAGCTCTTCAACCATGTGAGGCAGCACACACACACAAACACATCTGTCAATACACTCATTCACAATCACCATTCTTTCTCTTTCAGGGCAATATAGCACTTAACAGGCGGCAGCAGGACCTGACTCGGGAGGTCAACCATGCCTGCATGACATTACTCCCATTGAGGAAGCAGTACTGGCCATGATCAGGAGAGGAGTGGAAGACGCCGTGGTCAGAGGCAGAGCAGGGGGCAATTCGCCTAGAGGTATGTGGCCACTCCAGCTTCCATACAGATGCACAACTATTCCTGATCCCTAATCACCTAAACCTATCCTCACTCCCAAGCTCCATATGGTCTCATCACACACATCCTCCTATAGTGGGCACACGCGCTGCACCCTAACCATTTCAGCTTTATCATTGAAGGCTCTCAGGAGCAAGATCCAGCTCGCCCCCGCCCACACCCCCACCCACCCCCCATCACCCTGGAGCAAGTGCAAGACGAGCAAGAGCTCCTCGCCCCCTGGAGGAAGAGGTGGAGGAGGCGAGCAAAAATAAATGCACTGCATCAATGGCTACCACTGTCACAGGCACCAGCTCAGAGACCAGCACAACATGTAACTTAGTTAGAAGAGGGATCCTCATAGTGGGATGCGCCAGGCCCTAGTGGGCAGCAGCCATGTAGGGTGGAAGGGACACCACAGGTGCCACCTTTCCGGGGGGGGGCAAGGTCGCATGTTAGTTCTTCTGTAGAGGAATCAGATGAGGACCTCGCAGGGTCAAGCTTCAGGAGAAGGTTGATGGGTGCAATAAACCAAATGCTTGGCGCAATGGAGAGCCTGCATGAAAGCTTACAGGTTGTTGCTAGGGGAATGGAGGAGTCTGCCACAACCTTGGTCCATGGCTTGATGCACAGGCTGGAACCCATCCTCTCCAGCCTGGAGAGGCTGGCCAATTCCAGCCAGCGACTTGTGGAGCCTGACATCATGCAGTGTCTGATGACCGAGGTCGCAACTTCCAAAGCAGTCATTGCAGCATGGATGAATGAAAAACTGCTGCAGTGGAAGCTTGGGCAGCTGCCATTATGGCTCTGGGCTCCTTGGTTGAAAGTGGCTTGCAGAGTGCCTCCAATGGCTAGAGACCTGTCCTCCACCAGATCACTGGGTGGGCTGAACAGAGGTCCTGAGGTAGTGGCATGGGTATAATGGAGCAGGAACCTACTGACCTCTCTCTGGATGCCAGCATAAGAACATATGAACATAAGAAATGAGAGGAGTAGGCCATATGGCCCCTCGAGCCTGTTCCACCATTCAATAGGATCATGGCTGATCATCGGCCTCAACACCATTTTCCCGCCTGATCTCCATATCCCTTGATTCCCTAGAGTCCAAAAATCTATCTATCTCAGCCTTGAATATATTCAAAGACTCAACATGCACAGCCCTCTGGGGCAGAGAATTCCAAAGATTCACAATCATCTCAGTCTTAAATGGCCTACCCCTTATCCTGAGACTATGCCCCCTATTTCTAGACACTCCAGCCAGGAGAAACAACCTCTCAGCATCTACCCTGTCAATCCCCTTCAGAATCTTGTATGTTTCAATGAGATCACCTCTCATTCTTCTAAACTCCAGAGAGTATAGGCCCATTCTACACAATCTCTCATCATAGGACAGCCCTCTCATCCCAGGAATCAATCTAGTGAACCTTCGTTGCACCGCCTCCAAGGCAAGTATATCCTTCCTTAGATAAGGAGACCAAAACTGTGCACAGTACTCCAGGTGTGGTCTCACCAAGGCCCTGTACAATTGTAGCAAGACTTCCTTACTCTTGCAATGAAGGCCAACATGCCATTTGCCCTCCTTATTGCTTGCTGTACCTGCATGCTAGCTTTCTGTGTTTCTTGCACGAGGACACGAGAACAGCAACATTTGAAAGTTTCTCACCATTTAAAAAAATTCTGTTTTTCTATTCTTCCTACCAAAGTGAATAACCTACTTTTCCCTACATTATACTCCATCTGCCTCCTTATTGCCCACTCACTTAGTCTATCTATATCCCTTTGCAGGCTCTTTGTGTTCTCCTCACAGCTTACTGTCCCACCTATCTATGTATCATCAGCAAACTTGGATACATTACACTTGATCCCTTCATCTAGGTCATTCATATAGATTGTAAATAGCTGAGGTCCCAACACTGATACTTGCGGCACCCCACTAATTACAGCCTGCCAACCTGAAAAAGATCCGTTTATCCCTACTCTCTGTTTGCTGTCCGTTAACCAATCCCCTATCCATGCTACTATATTACCCACAACCCCATGAGCCCTAATCATGTGTAATAATCTTTATGTGGCACCTTATCGAATGCCTTTTGGAAATCCAACTATACTGTATCCATTGGTTCCCCTTTATCTGCCCTGCTAGTTACATCCTCAAAAAACTCTAATAAATGTTTCAAACACAATTTCCCTTTCATAAAACCATGTTGACTCTGCCTAATCATGTTATGATTTTTGAAGTGCCCTGATACCACTTCCTTAACAATGGATTCCAGCATTTTCCCGACGACTGATGTCAGGCTAACTGGCCTGTAGTTCCCTGTTTTCTTTCTCCCTCTTTTCTCTTTTCTTGAATAATGGTGTTATATTTGCAACCTTCCAATCTGCTGGGACCATTCTAGAGTGTAGGGAATTTTGGAGGATCAAAACCAATGCATCCACTATCTCTTCAGCCACCTCTTTTAGAACCCTAGGATGTAGGCCATCAGGTCCAGGGGATTTGTTGGCTTTTAGTCCCATTAGTTTCTCGAGTACTTTTTCTCTACTTATATTAATTACATTAAGTTCCTCACCCTCATTAGACCCTTGGTTCCCTATCATTTTTGGTATGCTTTTTGTGTCTTCTACTGTGAAGATAGATACAAAATATTTGTTCACCGTTTCTGCCATTTCCTTATTCCCCATAATAATTTCTCCTGTCTCAGCCTCTAAGGGACCAACATTTACGTTTGCTACTCTCTTCCTTTTTACATACTTGTAGAAGCTCTTACAGTCTGCTTTTATATTTCTTGCTAGTTTTCTCTCATTCTATTTTTTCCCTTTTATCAATTTTTTAGTCAACCGTTGCTGGTTTCTGAAACTCTCCCAATCCTCAGGCTTACTATTATTCCTTGCAACATTATAAGCTTTTTCTTTCAATCTAATGCTACCCTTAACTTCTTTAGTTAGCCACGGTTGGATCACTTTTCCCGTGGAGTTTTTGTTTCTCAATGGAATGTATTTTTGTTGAGAATTATGAAATATTTCTTTAAATGCTAGCCACTGCTTATCTACTGCCTTACATTTTAATCTATTTTTCCAACCTACTTTAGCCAACTCGCCCCTCATACCAATGTAATTGGTTTTATTTAAGTTTAAGACTTTGGTTTTGGACTTAGGCAAGTCACTCTCAAAATTAATGTGAAATTCTGTCATATTATGATCACTCTGCCCCAAAGGGTCCTTTAATATGAGATTGCTAATTAATCCTGTCTCATTACACAGTACAAGATCTAAAAAAAACCTGTTCCCTGGCTGGTTCCATGACATATTGTTCGAGGAAACTGTCCCGAATGCATTCCAATAACTCGTCCTCCAGACTATCTTTACCAATTTGATTTGTCCAGTCCCACAAGGTTATTGCATTACCTTTGTTGTAAGCTTCCACTATTTCTTGATTAATAATCTGTCCAACATTACAGCTATTGTTAGGGAGCCTATATATTACTCCTACCAGTGTTTTCTGCCCCTTGTTATTCCTTAGCTCCACCCATACCGATTCTACTCCCTGAACTTCCAAGCCGAGATCCTTTCTCGTTACTGTCCTTAAGTCATCCTTTATTATCAGGACTACTCCCCTTCCTTTTCCATTCTGCCTGTCTTTTTTAAATGCGAAGTACCTTGGAACATTTAGTTCCCAACCTTGGCCACCTTGCAACCATATCTCTGTAATGGCTATTAGATCAAACCCATTTATCTCTATTTGTGCCACTAGTTCATTTACAGGAAACTCTTTTTTATCCGGCACCGACGGGACCGGCGTGGTGCCGGTTTATCAAAAAGTCCGGATTACAGAGATATATAGTTAAAAGGTACGAGAGCTCCGTACACAGCAACACATCCAGGCTTCCCTGTTGCTCAGCAACAGGTGCAGGAACTCCGGCCACAGACCAAGCGTGCCTGTTGCTTAGCAACAAGTGTAGGAGCCCCAGTTACGCAGCCACAGATCCAGGAATGGCCACTAATATGAAGCAAAACTTACCTGAACCTACTCCTGAATCTTGCCGGTTAACAGAGATTTTCGGTTATTTAGGTGCCGGTAAATCGAAAGTTTCCTGTATCTTGTTACGAATGCTTTGTGCATTCAGATAAAGTGCCTTTAATTTAATTTTTTTACCATTATTGCGTGCTTTAACCTTATTCTCTGCTGCACTGCTACCGTTAAACTCTCTGTCCCTTCCTGTCACACTCTGCACTCTATTACCTTGATCTTTCTCTTTAGATTTCTAAATTTCCCCTCACCTGACCCCTCCCCCCACTTTTCTAGTTTAAAGCCCTATCTACAGCCCTAGTTATTCGATTCACCAGGACGCTGATCCCAGCCCGATTTAAGTGGAGCCCATCTCGACGGAACAGCTCCCTCTTTCCCCAGTATTGGTGCCAGTGCCCCATGAATTGAAACCCCTTTTTCCCATGCCACTCTTTGAGCCACAAATTTAACTCTCTGATCTGCTTGAACCTATGCTAATTTGCACATGGCTCAGGTAGTAACCCAGAGATTATTACCCTTGTGGTTCTGACTATTAATTTAGACTCTAGCTCCTCAAACTCCCTCAGCAGAACCTCATTCTTAGTTCTATTTATGTCATTGGTTCCTACATGGACCACGACAACTGGATCCTCCCCTCCCACTCCAAGTTCTTCTTCAGCCGCGAGGAGATATCCTTAAACCTGGCACCGGGCAGGCAACACAGCCTTCAGAACTCCTTTTCGCGGCTGCAGAGAACAGTATGTATTCCCCTGACTATACTGTACCCTACTACTACCACATTCCTTCTTTCTCCCCTCACTTGGATGGCCCCCTGTACCACAGTGCCGTGGTCAATTTGCCCATCCTCCCTGCAATCCTTTTCCTCATCCATACAAGTAGAAAGTACCTCATACCTGGTGGACAAGGTCCAGGGCTGAGGCTCCTCCATCACTACATCCTGGGTCCCCATATCTTCCTGACTCGTAGTCACACGCTCCTGTCCCTGACCACTGACAAACTCTAATGTACTACTTAACCTAAAGGGTGTGACTGCCTCCTGGAACAAAGTGTCCAGGTAACTCTCCCCCTCCCTGATGCATCGCAATGTCTGCAGCCGAAGTTCCTCGAGTTCCTCACCTACCTGCTCTCCTGTGACGTCACTCTTTGATGTTGTTTTTGAATTGGAGCCTCGCCGCTGCTTTAATTCAGGTCCGCTCCCGGGACACTCTTTATCCTGTCGCTGCTGCCGCTGCTTTAATTCAGGTCCGCTCTCGGGCCGCTCTTTATCCTTTCGCGGTTGCCGCTGCTTTAATTCAGGTCCGCTCCCGGGATGCTCTTTATCCTCTCGCCGCTGCCACTGCTTTAATTCAGGTCCGCTCTCGAGCCGCTCTTTATCCTCTCACCGCTGCCGCTGCTTTAATTCAGGTCCGCTCCCGGGACGCTCTTTATCCTCTCGCCGCTGCCGCTGCTTTAATTCAGGTCCGCTCCCGGGACGCTCTTTATCCTCTCGCCGCTGCCGCTGCTTTAATTCAGGTCCGCTCCCGGGACGCTCTTTATCCTCTCACCGCTGCCGCTGCTTTAATTCAGGTCCGCTCCCGGGACGCTCTTTATCCTCTCACCGCTGCCGCTGCTTTAATTCAGGTCCGCTCCCGGAACGCTGTTTATCCTCTCGCCACAGCTGCTGCTTTAATTCAGGTCTGCTCTCGGGCTGCTGTTTATCCTCTCACCGTTGCTTTAATTCAGCTCCGCTCTCGGGCCGCTCTTTATCCTCTCACCACTGCCGCTGCTTTAATTCAGCTCCGCTCTCAGGCGATTCTTTAACCTCTCACCGCTGCCGCTGCTTTAATTCAGGTCTGCTCTCGGGCCACTCTTTATCCTCTCACCGCTGCCACTGCTTTAATTCAGGTCCGCTCTCGGACCACTCTTTATCCTCTCGCCACTGCCGCTGCTTTAATTCAGGTCAGCTCCCGGGACGCTCTTTATCCTCTCACCGCTGCCACTGCTTTAATTCAGCTCCGCTCTCAGGCCGCTCTTTATCCTCTCACCGCTGCCACTGCTTTAATTCAGGTCTGCTCTCGGGCCGCTCTTTATCCTCTCACCACTGCCACTGCTTTAATTCAGGTCCGCTCTCGGACCACTCTTTATCCTCTCGCCACTGCCGCTGCTTTAATTCAGGTCTGCTCTCGGACCACTCTTTATCCTCTCACCGCTGCCACTGCTTTAATTCAGCTCCGCTCTCGGGCCGCTCTTTATCCTCTCACCGCTGCCACTGCTTTAATTCAGGTCTGCTCTCGGGCCGCTCTTTATCCTCTCACCGCTGCCACTGCTTTAATTCAGGTCCGCTCTCGGACCACTCTTTATCCTCTCGCCACTGCCGCTGCTTTAATTCAGGTCCGCTCCCGGGACGCTCTTTATCCTCTCACCGCTGCCACGGCTTTAATTCAGCTCCGCTCTCGGGCCGCTCTTTATCCTCTCACCACTGCCACTGCTTTAATTCAGGTCTGCTCTCGGGCCGCTCTTTAACCTCTCACCGCTGCCGCTGCTTTAATTCAGGTCTGCTCTCAGGCCGCTCTTTAACCTCTCCGCTGCCGCTGCTTTAATTCAGGTCTGTTCTCGGGCCGCTCTTTAACCTCTCACCGCTGCCACTGCTTTAATTCAGGTCTGTTCTCGGGCCGCTCTTTAACCTCTCACCGCTGCTGCTGCTTTAATTCAGGTCTGCTCTCGGGCCGCTCTTTATCCTCTCACCGCTGCCACTGCTTTAATTCAGGTCTGCTCTCGGGCCGCTCTTTATCCTCTCACCGCTGCCAGTGCTTTAATTCAGGTCTGCTCTCAGGCCGCTCTTTATCCTCTCACCGCTGCCACTGCTTTAATTCAGGTCCGCTCTCGGGCCGCTCTTTATCCTCTCACCACTGCCACTGCTTTAATTCAGGTCTGCTTTCAGGCCGCTCTTTATCCTCTCACCACTGCTGCTGCTTTAAAAGTGCTCTTCGAGTAGATGACGGCCAGCGTCCCTCTTAGTTGCAGGCAGTCTACCTGGAAACCTCTAGTTCGTCCCCTGCTCTTCCTCCTCCTCCTCTTCCTTCTCCTCCTCCTCTTGCGATTCCTGAACTTGATCCTCTGGCACATTTGCTGGTGGTAAGAGCTGGTCTTTCATGATTGCCAGATTGTTGGAGCGTGCAGCAAATGACCATGAATCAGGAAACCTTCTCAGGTGAGTACCGCAGGGAATCTATTGACCGGGCAAGGCATTTAAACCTCTGCTTGAGGACCCCAATGGTCTGCTCAACAATAATCCTGGTGGCTGAGTGGCTCTCATTGTATGAGTGCTTAGCTGGTGTCTGGGGGTTATTCAGGGGAGTCATGAGCCATGGAATCAGTGGGTATCCCTTGTCGCCTAGTAGCCAGTCATGCACATTGCATTGGAGCTCAAAGATCTGTGGGTCGGATGACTGTCTCATTATAAATGTATTGTGGCAGCTCCCTGGATAGCAGGCATTCACCAGCGTGATGCGCGCTGGTGGTCGCAGACAAGCTGCACATTGAGGGAATGGAAACCCTTCCTGTTCCTGAACACCTTCGAGTTTAAATGAGGGGCTCGCTTGACCACATGTGTGCAGTCAATGGCTCCCTGGACTGTGAGGAATCCCGCAATCCTGTCGAATCCTAGAGCTCTCTGCCCCTGGTCATCCATACAGGTAGAAAGTACCTCGTACTTGTTAGACAAGGTCCAGGGCTGAGGCTCCTCCATCACTACGTCCCATAGAAGTGCACAGAGGATTGTGAGATGTGACTTATATCACCTATGGGAGCCTGAAAGATTCCAGTAGCATAAAAATTAAGTGCTACAGTGACCTTGACTGCCACAGACAATGAAGTTCTGGCTGTGCTGTGATGTCTGAGTCTTTGTTCCATGGTGCCACCGAGCTCTGTGATGACCTCCTTGGTAAAGTGCAGCTTCCTCATACACGTGCCTTGGGTCAGTAGGAGTAGTGCAGTAGCACAGCACTCACTCGTTTTAGGTGAAGTCCTGAGGGAATTTCTGGGAAAAATGTTAATAGAGTGTTGGCGAAGTCTTGACAAAGTGTCCCAGGAAGTCTCCCGATGTGTCTCAAAAGTCCTCTTCAAACGCAGTGTAGTCAGTCGATCTCAATCAGCAAGTGAACAGTGAAAGCTGAGCCTGGCTTTAAGTAGCACTCAAAATCCTCAGCAGCAACTTGTTTACTCCTGTTCAGCTGGTCACTGTTAGGAGAGGTCATTAAATGACGTGTTACCCACCAAAATGGCGTGTAGCCTCTTTAATGAGCGCTAGCAGGCAATTTAATTGCCAATCAACCCCTTAATGATCTTCTGGGCAGTGTTCCTAGCATGCGCTTCAACTCCTTTACCAAGATAACATCTTGCACTAAATGTGGGTTAAACCGGCGTTGCAGCTTAAGAACCCATCTTGGTCACTGCAAAGACTTATTAGCACCTAAGTATCCTGGAAAAGTCATCTTCTAAGACTACCCTTTGGAGTCCTGGTTGTTAATAATCGTGTGGTACCCCCCACCCAACAGAGGCTGTAAGAAAATCCAATGAGGCTCAAACCTTCAACAGAATTCTGGAGTGTGGTGTATGTAACCGTTCCACCTTTAAGAGAACTATTTTAAGAGATGCACTACTTTATCTTGGCTGCTGTATACTGTAATACCGGTGGTGACCACACCGGTATATAAGTGCTGTGTAATGATTTATTGGGCAGTTCAGCCTGATCTTTGACTAGTAAAGACCTGTTGAATTTATTCTTGTGGTCTGTGTGCAGTGATTCTTATTAACAATAACTAGAACACACAGACTTAACAGTGGCGACGATGACGATCTTACCCTGCGGCAGAGATATATCCAAGGCAGTTTAACGGGCGTCGAGAAGAGGCATCCACCCTCATCATCCTGCTGAGAAAAGACTCGGGTCTGAAGAGCAAGGAAGAATCCTGACACGAAGCCTTCCATCAGCAACAGGCAGTGATCATCCCTTCTACCACAGGTGGTGGGTAAGCCGATCAGCGACGAGCAGCAAGTCGGCCACGTTGGCTGTGAAGTAGGGGAGGGAAAAACGGAGGATATAAGGGCGGAGAACTCGACCATGGCCGGGGAAAAGAGCCGGACAGAAGTCGGGGCCAGAGGCGCTGAGACTGGGGCAGCGTAAGGCACGGGAGCTGCGGTGAATGCAAACGCAGCCGGTGTAAAAGACCGGGCTGCAAGCGGGCTGGGAGACGCAACAGCGTCGAGAGAGAGCTCGACCGCAACCGGGGAAAAAGGCCAGGCAGCTACCAAGGCCGCGAGGCGCGGGAGAAAATAAAAATAATTTTTTTAAAAACCGCGGAGAACTCAGCCGCAGCCGGTGGAAAGGACCGGACTGCAAGAGGGGCTGGGAGGCACGATTTGAGAACCGCTGGGGAGGGTGAACGCAGCAATACGGCAATCGCCATTACAGCCAGCGGGGGAGAAAGGCAAACGCGGGAAGCCACCATTTTCGTAGGCGGGGGAAGAAGACAAGCGCGGGAAACCGCCATTTTGAAAAAAGAAAATAAAAGAAAAATTTCTTTTTGTTTCTCAAGAAGATTGCAAGGATGCCTAAGCGTGGTAACATCAACGATTTCGATGCCGATGTTGAAGATTGGGCCACGTATGTAGAACGCATAGAGATTTATTGTAAGGCAAATAAAATATCAGATGAAGATAAAGCACTAACCTTACTAAACTCAATGGGTGCAAAGACATACGGGCTATTGAAGCATCTTCTATCACCAGCTAAACCGGCGGATCAGGCTTTCGCTAATACTGTTGCTGTCCTGAGAAATCATTTGAACCCCACACCACTGATGTTAGCGGAACGATTTAAATTTTATGCGAGAACGCAACTGAAAGAGGAAAGCAACGCGGAGTATTTAATTGAACTGCGTAAGCTAGCGAAATACTGTCAGTTTGGGGAAAGACTGACAGAGGCACTGAGAGACAAATTTGTGTGTGGATTGTCGAAAGAAGGAACACAAAAGCGGCAGCTTGAAGAGAATGATCTTACACTTGATAAGGCTGTCACTATTGCAGCATCGCACGAAGCCGCAGCGAGAGGCACTGCGGAAATGCAGCTGAAGGCAGCGGTACTCAGCGTAGATCAAATGGCTTTGGGTACAGCGAAATGTTATCGTTGTGGAAAGACAACACACGATCAGAACCAATGCTGGTTTAAAAATCAGGAATGTAGAAAATGTGGCAAGCTTGGTCACATAGCTAAAGTATGCCGGTCAGGAAAGAAGACCAGCAACAAAAAGTCACCGCAGGAAAAGTGCAGAAAGGTACATAAGGTGGCTGAGAAGAGTTCGGATGAACAGAATTCGGATTCAGACTCCAACAGCAAGGAACTAGGTAGTCTGAGAATTCACAATGTGAGTAAGGAAGCTGACCTACAAACTATCTGGGTCACACTTCAGATAGCAGGAGTCCAAGTGAAGATGGAATTGGACACCAGATCGGTGTTGACGGTCATGAATAAGCAAGATTACAAAAGGTTATTCACACATATTCCCCTACGGGATACGGAGATCGTATTGCAGACATACACGGGGCAAAGAGTATACCCCATCGGAAAGATAAAAGTCAAGGTGGTACACAAGGGCAAAGAACATGAAGGAATGGACATATATGTACTACCTGAGGGAGGTCCACCACTTCTGGGACGGGAGTGGATCAGGAAAATAAATATGGACTGGCACTCCCTAAAAGCAATAACGTTAGATTCCGGAAAAAAAGATGTCAAACCGGAACGATTGTCCAGAATATTGGATGAGGCTAAAGAGGTGTTCCAACAGGGACTGGGAACACTGAGAGGAATTACGGCAAAAATCAAGATTGCAGAACATGCAAACCCAAAATTTTTCAAAGCCAGACCGGTACCTTATGCGATACGACCTGCTGTGGAAGCTGAGCTGGAAGGGCTAGAACGTTCAGGAGTACTGTCTAAGGTGGACTGGAGTGAGTGGGCCACGCCCATTGTTCCCGTCATGAAGCGGTCATCGAGTAACAAATGTAAGAAGTCACACAACACCAGGTTATAGTCCAACAGCTTTATTTGAAATCACAAGCTTTCGGAGCGCTGCTCCTTCTTCAGGTGAAGTGGAGAAATGCATAAAGACACAGCTTATATAGTCAGAGAATCATGTCAGATGTTTACAGGTAACCTTTCCAACTGCCATTTATCACACCTCGGCAGAGAGATAATCACAGCAGTCAAAGGTGTGAATGGCGTCCAAACAGGTCAGTCAGGGAAACATTACATCAAAGAACAATGAGGTGGGGTCACAAGGGGTCAAATATTGCAGATGCTGGGGTCTGTATGAAAAACAAAAAAACAGACAAAAATCATTTTTTTTGGCTGGAAATCACAGCAGGTCCGGCCGCATCTGTGTAGAGAGAACAAGCCAATGTCGACTCGAGTCTGGATGACCCTGCATCAGGTGGGGTTACATGTAGCGTGACATGAACCCAAGATCTCGGTTGAGGCCGTCCTCATGGGTGCGGAACTTGGCTATCAGTTTCTGCTCGATGATTTTGCGTTGTCGTGTGTCTCGAAGACCGCCTTGGAGAATGACATTCTCCAAGGCGGCCTTCGAGACACACGACAACGCAAAATCATCGAGCAGAAACTGATAGCCAAGTTCCGCACCCATGAGGACGGCCTCAACCGAGATCTTGGGTTCATGTCACGCTACATGTAACCCCACCTGATGCAGGGTCATCCAGACTCGAGTCGACATTGGCTTGTTCTCTCTACACAGATGCGGCCGGACCTGCTGTGATTTCCAGCCAAAAAAAATGATTTTTGTCTGTTTTTTTGTTTTTCATACAGACCCCAGCATCTGCAATATTTGACCCCTTGTGACCCCACCTCATTGTTCTTTGATGTAATGTTTCCCTGACTGACCTGTTTGGACGCCATTCACACCTTTGACTGCTGTGATTATCTCTCTGCCGAGGTGTGATAAATGGCAGTTGGAAAGGTTACCTGTAAACATCTGACATGATTCTCTGACTATATAAGCTGTGTCTTTATGCATTTCTCCACTTCACCTGAAGAAGGAGCAGCGCTCCGAAAGCTTGTGATTTCAAATAAAGCTGTTGGACTATAACCTGGTGTTGTGTGACTTCTTACATTTGTCCACCCCAGTCCAACTCCGGCATCTCCACACCATCGAGTAACAAGCCAGGGGAACCGGGGAAGGTCCGCATCTGTGGAGACTTCAAGATCACGGTTAATCCGATGCTTCACACGGTGCAATATCCGCTTCCGCGGATTGAGGATATCTTTGCTTCATTGTCTGGCGGGAAACACTTCACCAAGATAGACCTGGTGCAAGCGTACTTACAGATGGAAGTTGAGGAAGAGTCGCGCCAGTATCTCACAATCAACACGCACAGAGGCTTGTATCGATATAATAGATTGGTTTTTGGAGTGGCTTCGGCTCCAGCAATTTGGCAGAGGGCCATGGAGCAGGTATTACAGGGAATTCCAAGCACTCAATGTTACTTGGACGATATCCTGATTACAGGAGATGACGATGAGGAACACCTTGCAAATTTGAAACTGGTGCTCACCAGATTGAAGGAATATGGACTTCGAGTTAATCGCCAGAAATGTGAGTTCTTTCAGAAACGGATCTCGTACTGTGGTCATGTCATTGACCAGGAGGGGCTGCACAAGTCACCTGACAAGATCGAAGCTGTTGTGAAGGCTCCCGCTCCGGAAAATGTATCCCAGTTGAGGTCGTTCCTAGGGTTGATTAACTATTACCATAAGTTTCTGCCAAATCTATCCATGGTGCTGCACCCGCTGAACGCTCTTTTGCAGAAAGAAGTACCATGGAAGTGGAGCGAGGACTGTAAGAAGGCCTTTCGCAAAAGCAAGGCATTGATCACCTCAGAGGAAGTGTTGGCTCACTTCAACCCAACGCTACGTATTCGTTTAGCTTGTGATGCTTCTCCTTATCGTATTGGAGCAGTACTCTCACACAAGTTGCCAAATCGCTTGGAAAGGCCAGTCGCATTTGCATCCAGATCATTGACCTCCGCTGAGCGCAACTATGCTCAGATAGATAGGGAGGCTCTCAGCCTTGTGTGGGGAGTAAAGAAGTTTAATCATTACCTGCAGGGCCAGAAGTTTACACTGCTGACAGACCACCAGCCGTTGGTATCCATTTTTAACCCTAAGAAGGGTGTTTCGGTGATGACAGCACAGAGGCTCCAGAGATGGTCCCTTTTCCTAGGGGCACATCAATATCAGATAGAATTCAAAGGTACAAAGCAGCATGGTAATGCTGATGGGCTGTCGCACCTGCCACTACCTACTGAGGAGGAGGCACCGACGGTTGACCCGGTGGAGTTATTTCACTCGACCATCATCGAATGTTTACCTGTCACCAATGCAAATATTGAAAGGGAGGCTAGGAATGACCCGACACTGTCCCGGGTCTACGAATTGACAGTAAAGGGATGGCCAGCCCATGGTGATCCACTGTTACCGGCATTCTCAGCAAGACGAGAACAGCTGTCCATCTGTCAGGGAACATTGATGTATGGAACAAGGGTGATTATCCCTCTTAAGTTAAGAGAGAGAGTTCTAAAAGAACTACATGAAGGTCATCTGGGGGGAGTCAAGATGAAAAGCCTTGCTAGGGCTTATGTGTGGTGGCCGGGTATCGACCAACAGATAGAGGATCTGACGAAAAGCTGCTCAGGGTGCCAAAAAGTCCAAAATGCACCTCCAATTGCACCGCTGCATCCATGGGAATGGCCTTCAACCCCATGGCAATGTGTACATATTGACTTTGCTGGTCCATTCATGGACTCCATGTTTTTAATTGCGGTGGACGCACATTCTAAATGGCCAGAAGTGATTAAAATGACTACCACTACCTCGGAGAAGACGATCGCGTTGCTAAGAACGATATTTGCAAGAAATGGATTGCCAGAGCAAATATGTTCAGACAACGGACCACAGTTCGTGTCAGAGGAATTCCAGAAATTCCTGAAGAAGAATGGGGTGAAACATTATACCTCTGCCCCATATCATCCAGCTACGAATGGGCTGGCCGAGAGGTTTGTGCAGACGTTCAAAAAGGCAATAAAGGCCATGAGTGAAGATCAGATTCCACTGCAACACAAGGTGGACAATTTCCTACTGGCATATCGAAACGCCACCCATGCAACAACAAACCAAAGTCCTGCCATGATGTTCTATAACAGGAGGTTGCGGTCCAGGTTGGACTTGTTAAAACCAAATGTGCGGAGGGAAGTCGAAAACAAACAGTTCCAGCATATCAATAACAAGCCCACTCGGAGTTTTGAAATAGGACAACCGGTGTTAGCCAGGGACTATAAAAACGAGAAATGGCAATCTGGAACAATTCGGGCCAGACAAGGACCCCTGATGTACACGGTAGATGTTGGTGAAAACGTAATGCGACGTCATGCTGACCAACTGGTGGGATCGAGAACAAGGGTCGAGCCCATGGTTACGACAGAGACAACCGTGGAGGAAGTTAGTGAACCTGAAGCATCTACCTCAGAAGTGAATATACCTGATGATGATGTCCTATCCATAGGGGATCAACTAGATGAGTCACCCCAGCAACAAGAACCAGAGACCCCTGAAAGGCGTTATCCGTCTCGGATCAGGAGGCCTCCTCAGAGACTGAATCTGTGAGCTGTTTTTACATGAAGTTGTGTATATATGTTATTCTGTTATGTTAAATGGGGAATATATACTGTTAAGCTAAAAAGGGATGATTGTGGTGTATGTAACCGTTCCACCTTTAAGAGAACTATTTTAAGAGATGCACTACTTTATCTTGGCTGCTGTATACTGTAATACCGGTGGTGACCACACCGGTATATAAGTGCTGTGTAATGATTTATTGGGCAGTTCAGCCTGACCTTCGACTAGTAAAGACCTGTTGAATTTATTCTTGTGGTCTGTGTGCAGTGATTCTTATTAACAATAACTAGAACACACAGACTTAACATGGAGAATATACAATTGGCATCCAATCTGCATGGACAGGTCAGGTGAGGTTGCTGCTCTTCAACCCTAAGGAAGTCTCAAATGATCTGGGTCTGTTGTATCCTGTAGAATTTTGCCATATATAGAGAAAAAAAACCTTCAGCTAGAGGACCAAGAGAGTTGGAATGTAGCTTTGGGAGAGGAAGAACAAAAGGAGTGGAAAGAAGAGAAGCAGCTGAACAGGCAGAGGACCCAGGATTCTGTGGCCCTGCATTCAAAAGAAAAACATTTTCAGACCACGATAGGTGATTGCAGTCATTGTGTGATGTGCCTGGCAACAAGTGTGGAGGAGTCTACATCACACATGTGTGATGCTGATGCACAGAAATAAATGCATGCAGTCATCTTTGGAACCAGTGCCAGCTCCAGGGCCACCTGAAGCCTTAGTCTCATGAGGGCTTAGGCTGCTGCAGTACAAACTTTCAGTTACACTGTGACAACCTCCAGGGGCAGGCTCACAGAAGAGGTAGCTCAAACAAGGAGCGACATATTGCCTACCCATGCACTCCCACCAATCCTGCCATGGGGTCTGACAGCTCTCAGACCTACAGGCAGAGTGGCAGAGAGGCCACAGGAAAGAGAAGGTTGAAACAGAAGGTTTCAACTCCACTGTTATCAGTCTCCCTCCCACCTCGACTACACCGAAGCCTGAAAGCAGGTGGGACCAAGATGACACTGCAGCAGCAGAGGAGCTGTAGCCTGGAGCTGGTCTACCTTATGTGCCAACTCACCGAGATTGAGAGCTGCCTAGGGTCCCGAAGCCCAACAGTGACACACAGCTCCCATCTGACTGCCATCTCCTTGTCTCGGGGGCCTCACTTAGACAGAGTGCCAGAATAATGAGCTGTGCATAAAGGGCAACCACTTCTAGAAAGGGAAGCACAGTGGGGAATGAATTAGGTTGATGGTTACAATTGGAAGAATGTCCAATAAATGTTTTGAGTGCAGAAGATATTTTGTGCAAAATAATATAAATGGGGTGAGATCGCAGCTGTAAGTTGGAAGAAATCGGAAGGTGAGAGAGAGATATCATTGAGCTCAATTGGCTATAACGTGCTGTTCTTCTACAGGAACATCTTAAGTATTCTCAGTGTTGGCTGGTGTTGGATCTGTGATTCTTAGAGTATGATGTTTTCCAATAACTACACAGAGGCTGTAACTTAACAATCAACAGGTGTTTACTGGAGTAGGGTAGTCTCAAGACTGGCAGTACAGAGGCATGCTCAAGCCTTATATACAGGGGTGGTCACTGCCGGTACTACAGTATCCAGGAGCTGTAAAAGTAGTTCTCTCTTAAAGGTACATACACTACAGCTGGGAGTATGGGACCCATCTCCTCGAGGCGGGAAGGGAATTAGAGCCGAGTATTTCCAGCATTTTCTGTTTTTATTTCAGATTTCCAGCATCCGCAGTATTTTGCTTTTGGACACCTATTAGATGTCCGCAGGTCACCAGCTCGATGATAACAAGGCCCAAGGCCCAATATCGGGTGCACCTCAGGCTTCATTATTCAGGCGCAAAAATGGGTGCGCTAAAATTTCTAGACCATATAGTGCGTTTTAATAAGTAGAATAAAGCTCTGCTTTTAAACTTTCAGTGGCAGTTCTCCAGCTGCAATCAACTTACCATAACATCACAGAATCTAACTTTTGTAGCCAAATTAGTACATTATTGAAGCATTCAACTGTCAATATGAACTCTTAGTTGATATTGTAATACAGCCTCTCCACTCTCATGCCAGATTAAAGGTTGTGTCGGATGATTTAGTAGAACCTTGTCCCCTTCTGTTAGTGATGAGTGATTGATACTGGTTTCGGTTCAGCACAGATTGAAGTGCCTTTTCTATCAGCTTGTGGTGCAGACCATCTTATGTAGCTGATAGATCTGATACAGCTAGGATTCTTTACTTCTCTTCTGCTAAAGTGCCTAGTTTTATCTCACTGGAGTCAGGCTCAGCTAGTTCTCTGAAAGGAGAGGTGGATGTTTGTTGAGTTATAGCTATGAGCTGAGACTTCAGTTCGGCTTTCAAAAAAATTGTTCAGAAGTTGTTAAGTATGTGTATTGTATTGAACAATTAACACAAAGACTTAAACGTATAACTCAAACAGGTCTTTACTGGTTGGAGGTAGGGACTGCACGTAGGTCTTTACTTCATGCCCACAGGCGGGAACTGAGGGGAGATCAGTACCCACAGTACTATTTATACCCCTATGGCCAGGAGTGGTACTGCGTATCACTACGCCCTACAAGTAGTGCAGTCCTGTCCATAGGTTCAAAGTAGCACACATATTACATACACAACATTCCTCCCTTCTTAGCTTTACAGTCATCTCCCCATTTAACATAACGTAATAACATATATACATATATAACTTCAGGTTTACATAACAGAATAACATAGATACATAGATAACTTCATGTCAAAACAGATCACAGATTCAGTCTCTGCGGAAAACAGTTCACAGATTCAATCTCTGTGGTGTAGTCGGTTCACGTTGCTGGAGTGACTCATTCAATAGTCCTTCCATGGATTTAACAGTTTGAACTTCTGAACTGAATTGGCTCCGTTCGGAGGGACCACGTGTGTGATCTGGTAGAGGTAATAATGGTTCAGATGGGTCATCTTCTGTTTCGACTTTTCCTTTTCTGCTTCTTGGAGACTCTCTGGGCTCCACTGTCAGCTGCCAGCTGCATGCGCAGTTCCTCCTTCTCTCCCTCCTTTTTCCGTAGTAGAGCCACCTTCTCCCGATGTTCCGTAGACTTTCGGTGCTCCTCCATGATTTCTGTATGGTGGGAGTCGAAGTTACAAGTTGGGCAGGACAGGACATAGTAATATTCGGTGTCGTCCTGATCTCGGCCAGCGAGAGGGTCTTCTATTTCCTCCATACCCAGCTGGGCGTTAGCCAGCTTTTGTTCCAAATCAAGACATCTTTCCTGAAGAGACTTCTTCATGCGTACCTCTTCATCCAGCTTTTTCTGGGCTTTCAGCAAGTCATTTACTAATGACCTCATTTGAGATTTTACTACTTCAACTTCTTTTGGAGATTGATTGATCGGACTATTCAATCCCTCTACCGGAGCAGCTGTTTCAGCGGTCTGTTGTTCTACGTTGACGTGAGTCAGCGTACTTTTGGCATCCAAGGGCTGCTCTGTTGCAGTCATCTCAGTCTGTGTTGCCACCTCAGCTCTTCCAATAACCTTTGAGAGCTCCGAACCCCTTTCGTTTGAATATTGAAGTTCGTGTTCAAATTTTTCCCATTTCAGAGTCCTGTTCTTCAGCATATGCAGGAGTTGGCTGACCGTTAACTCCACTGACATCAGACGTTTTGTGTGCTCCTGCTCCATTTTCTCCATCAGCTGCTTCTGTTGTCTTTCCAGATTCTCCAACTCTATATCAAAGAACTCTTTCGTTGCATTCAACTCTTGCTCAAAACGGCAAAGCATTTGTTCTAATTGCTGTTGTAGTTTGAAATGGAGTTGAGTTCGAGCCCGGTGTCCCTCAGAAATGGGCACATCAGTAGACTTGCCAGACTCAGAATCCACAGTTAAACTATGTTGTTGTTGCTCAGTGGAATTCTGTGCTGAAACTTTGTCTTTTGCACCTGAGTTGGGCTTACCATCATCCGTTCCAGAGTCTGGGCCGACTATCTTCACCGAGTTCTCACTCATTATTGTTTGTAGGAAATGCCAGTCCATATTCATTTTCCTAATCCACTCCCGTCCTAGTAGTGGAGGACCTCCTTCAGATATCACATATAAGTCCATTATTTGACTGTCTTCGCCCTTGTGGACCACTGCAACCTCTATTTTCCCGATGGGGTACACTCTTTGCCCCGTGTATGTTTTCAATATAATCCCCGTATCCTGTAGGGGAATATGTTGGAATAACTTTCCGTAATCTTTCTTATTTATGACCGTCAATGCCGATCCAGTGTCCAATTCCAGTTTTACTTGGACTCCTTCTATCTGAAGAGTGACCCAAATTGTCTGGAGGTCTGCACCCTTACCAGCGTTGAGTACTCTTAAGCTAGCCAGTTCATTACAGCTTAAGCTAGCCAGTTCATTACTGCTAGCATCTGAATCGGACTCCTGTTCGGTCACCTTGTGTACCTTTGCGTATTTTCCTTGCGGTGACTTCTTGTTGCTGGTCTTCTTCCCTGACCTGCATACTCTAGCTATATGTCCAAGCCTACCACAAGTTCTACATTCTTGGTTTTTAAACCAACACTGGTTCTGATCATGCATTGTCTTTCCACAACGATAACATTTGCCAGAACTCACACCCAATTTGTGTGCACTGAGCTCCGGTGACCGTAGCTGCATTACTGCCGTGCCTCTCGCTGCGGCTTCGTGTGCTGCTGCCATAGTGGCCGCCTTCTCAAGCGTCAGCTCATTCTCCTCGAGCAGTCGCTTTTGTGTATCCTGTTTAAATAAACCACACACAAATTTGTCTTGTAGTGCATCTGTCAGTCCCGTTCCAAACTGGCAATATTTCGCTAATTTACGCAATTCCAGCAAATATTCAGCATTGCTTTCATGCTGTAGCTGCCTTCTGTCGTAAAATTTAAATCGTTCCGCTAGCATCAGCGGCGTGGGGTTTAGATGATCTTTCAGGACAGTAACAATCTCATCGAACGTCTTATCCGCCGGTTCATCTGGTGATAACAGGTGTTTCAATTGCCCGTATGGCTTCGCACCCATTAAATTTAATAATGTTAGAGCTTTATCTTGGTCACGAATTTTATTGGCCTTACAATAATTTTTTACTCTTTCAACATATATGGCCCAATCTTCGAGGTCACTATCAAAGGTGCTAATATTCCCGTGTTTAGGCATTGTAGAGTTGCAATTTCTCAGATTTTATTTTCTTTACTTGTTATCAAAGATGGCGGCTTCCCGCTCTTGCCGTCGTCCTCCGCCCACAAAATGGCGGTTTTCCTGCGCTTGGCGGTCTTCACCCGTCCCCCGACGCCATCTCCCTTCAGCCCCCGAGTGCGGCCCTTATCTTCGCCGCGATCACCCGAGTGCAGCCCTTATCAGCGGATGCGATCGCTGGATCGCGAAGTGGCTCCCGACCGAAGCGGCTCTCGGCCCTTATCTTCTGTGCGATCGATAGCCCGCGCTGTGCACCGCGGTTCTCGCACCTTGAGCTTCTGCAGCCGCCGCGCCTTTCAGTCTGAGTGCGGCCCTTATCTTTGGTCCCGATCGCTGGCCCGCGCTGCGCCTCGCACTTGAAGCGGCTCCCGGCCTCTGGCTCACCCGCTCGCGCGGCTCTTGCTCGCTCCCTCCCGGGCTCTGGCTTACCCACGAGGTTATGGAGGCTTCAGGGTCCTAATGCCTGTCGCTTCCAGTCGCTGGAAGCTGTCAGGATTTCTGCTGCCCTTCAGTTTTGAGTGGGGTGTTGAGGATTGAAACCTCTCTTCAACGTCCTATCTTTGGACGAAGCCGCCGTGGAATAACTGCCGCAGGGTTCGAACCGACTCGTCGCCAGTGTTAAGTATGTGTATTGTATTGAACAATTAACACAAAGACTTAAACGTATAACTCAAACAGGTCTTTACTGGTTGGAGGTAGGGACTGCACGTAGGTCTTTACTTCATGCCCACAGGCGGGAACTGAGGGGAGATCAGTACCCACAGTACTATTTATACCCCTATGGCCAGGAGTGGTACTGCGTATCACTACGCCCTACAAGTAGTGCAGTCCTGTCCATAGGTTCAAAGTAGCACACATATTACATACACAACAGAAGTGACCTCCTAAAGTGACTTCAGTTGTTTCTAGAAGTGATTAAAAATGACTTTGAGTATCTATTCTTCTATCTTACCTGCAATAAAAAATAGGGCGGTGAAATTTGTCTTTGATGGTAGTGCAAAATGGCAGCCCGTTTTACACCTTGCCTGAGATTCTTTGTTTTCTGCTGCCACTGAACTCGAATTTCAAACCCAAATAGTTAGTCGGTCACCCTATGTCACAATTCTTTCTTGTAAGCCCACAAAAAATGCATTTTATTTATACTCAATGAAATAAATATTCTGTTGATTGTGCGCTCTCTCACATAGAACTTGCAAAAAGCTTCTATAGGCAGCCATATTCTGTGTAAAAGCTTAACAAGGCAGCTCTTAATTTACTCTTTTCTTGGACAATCCCTGCCCAATGCTAAGCTTGGTCATTTAAATGGGCCTTTAAGGCCTACAAGATTATTTGCTTTTGAGGTCGAGATAAAAAAATACAGGTCCACTAGTTTTCTCCCTCAGTCGTTCAAATCCGAGTCCTGCAGTTTGCATTCAGGGTCCCTCTTACAGGATTTAAGGCAAAAAGTTTTTAAAAAAACAAAGAAAGAAATGCTAGGCAATCTGATGGCATCAGATCCCCAGTGAAAAGCAACAGCAGCATGACAGGGCAGCACAACTTCACTGCGATGCTGGATGTCTCAAGTTGTAGGGGGGTCATTGATGGCATGTATGTGGTTATCATGTGGTTACATGAACAGTGAGGTGTACAGCTTCAATACCGTGTAGCTGGTTGGTGATCACCACTGATGATGTCATGCAGGTAAATATCAACTCCCCAGGCAGCAGGCAGAATGCTTTCATTTTGAAGTAGCGATGTTTGATGAAGACAGACTGCAAGGATGGCTCCTCAGAATGAAAGGTTAACTTCTTCAGCCTAGCTGATCATATCTTTGTGCCAGCCATGGACAAATGTAGAGTACAGATACAACAAGCCCCATGGAGCATACCGTAGACAACAGGAAGCATCACTTTGCATGCTTCATTTCCTACATTACAACAGTGACTACACTTCAGAAGTACTTCATTGGCTGTGTAGGGTTCTCAAAATTCCCACATTCCCCGAAAGTTATGGATAAAGGGACCCTGAATGGACAAGTTATTAAAAAGGGTACACAAAATGGCTTCTATAACCTCGTGACCAAAACTGACAGGATTTTAAAAGCAAGGCCCTGCAGAAAGGCAGGCCCTGAAACGAAACTTAATATGCAGGAATCTATGAAAAGACTTTGTAAAGCCAGACAGATAAGTAAACTCAGAATATGCATTCTTCAGCTTGGAACAGATCAAGCCAGGATGGTTCTAATCTGGAAGCCATCAACTCTTCGCATAAATAATCAGTAACAGCTCACAGGTAGCTGCCAAGCCAGGAAACCCAATTAAGTTTCATAAATGACAAACAGCCAGGATATCAAAGCCATCATACCAGGAGACAACTGCCTCAGAAGTCGTTAAAGTAAATGGCCGTAATCATTTTAAACGAGCATGCCAAAAGTTAGACAAAGGACTGACCTGATTTGGCGCGCAGATAAGGGGCGAAGAACCGGGTATAATTGTAGGCCCATCGGTAGTGATCGCTCAGCTCCTGCCGCTTGCCTCCTGCTCCGGGCTCCTGCCTCTCGCTCTCATGCCTCGTGGCGGGCCCTCTTCTCCCTCTCTGCACTGCTCAACACCAAGGATGCCCATTACACCGGGGCCAGATGTGGGAGGAGAACAAGAACCCGAATCGAAAACGCACAGGACACACGGGGCCACAAACAGACGAGATGAGACGAGGAGAGTGGTAAAACTGGTGAAAGCAGAGAAGCGCAGCAGGAAGACGCGTTGGGGGACAAACGGCCTAGTTATAAGCTGGTGTTTGATAAATAAGTTGGTGTTGTATGCATGGACAGTAAAACCCCAATTTAAGAATAAGTTGGCGTTTGAAGCATGGGTAGCGAAATCAAGACAAACGGCCCAGTTATAAGCTGGTGTTTGGTGCCTGGACAATAATAGCCCAGTTAAGAATAAGCTGGTGTTCGAAGCTTGGATAGGAAAATCATTTAACGGTAAAGACCGCCAACTGAACCCCAACCGCAGCCATACTGTTGGCAACCGCCCGAAGAAGAAGAAGGCCCATCGCGACGAAGTACCCAACGAAGACATTGAGGAAGGAAAAGGAGGGTGCTTCGCACAAACAACTTCAGCGCCGCGCCCTGTGACCACGTGACGACGGCGAACCCCAAAGGACAGAAAGAGTGAACCTCAAAACCCAATCAGTTAAAGCAACAGGTTTTGAATTGGTGAGCATGAATTCCTGGCCCCTCGTAGCTTAATCTAGTTAGGTATTAGGGGGTGGGATAAGGATAAGGGGATCTGTAATGTATTTGTTTCCCTCGATGTGCAGTTTGTTCCCCATTCCCATATAAGTTTAATTGTTTATGCCTGTAACTATATCAATAATTCTCAGTAAGATTGTGTTTTATTCTGCCTTTAATAAAATTCTGGTTTTCTTGCACCAAACCACTTGTCTACTCGATTTTCTGTATCGCCACCTGTACCTAAGTCTGGTGTCTAGAACCCAGGGGTGTGGGAGCGATTTGAACCGCTCAGAGACAGTCAGAGGTGAAGCTGACTGGGCACACGCCACCCGCTACAGAAATGGTGACCGCGGCAAGACTCCGGCAACAGGGGTGCGATAAAGTAGACAATGGTTCGGATGAGCAAACCATGATGGAGGAAAGGATTTCTGATTACGTGTTTAGTAAGGTGAATATCACAAAGAAGTGGATCACCGATCTTTTAAGGGCTGGGCATCCGGTAGATGAAGCAGCTAAGTGGACAGAAGGGAGGGAGCACAAGAAATCCCTAGAGAAGGCAGTCTGGCTGATGTGCTTCCAAAGCAGGTCCAGCTTCTGGACAGGCTCGTTGCAGCACAGGCAGGAGAGAAGTTACTGGTAGCATTGCAGGCCCTGAATCAGGAAAGGGTACATTTAATGGGAGAACATAAGGCCAATTTGGAATACCTACAGTGCCAATTCACCGAAGCCAAGGGTAATGAGTTGAGGTTGCGGGAAAAGAACGCCCGCCAAGCAAGATAAATAAGAGAACAGGAGGAGAAAGTAAAAGAGGTAAAGGCAGCTTACAAGTTAGCGAGCGAACAGGGGTTTGTAGATGCAGATCATGGCCCCTGCAAGGAACAGATAGAGAATCTGAGCCGGGCACTGAGGAAGGCAAAAGGCATGGTGTGCCTCATAAGCCCGAAGGCAGGCCAGGCAGATTTTATAGGGAATGAGGGGAGAACGGTTCAGACATCACTGGTAGTGCCCAGGGACGACCCGGTTGAGGAACAGGAGGTCTCACGACCACTATCCGTAGCGCCAGGTTTCAGCGAGGTCTGGCAGCAAGGGGGGGGTGGAGTCAGGGGTAGAAGCGGAGGTGGAGCAACCCCCGCAAGAGAGGCCGGAGCCGGGACCGATGTGCCCAGACCGGCATCGGAGGTTCGGCCCACCCGTTAATGGCGACGACGAGGGTCCCCTCCAAAACCAGCTCATATTACCCTATATCACCCAACAGCTTAGGGCCATGGTGAGCCATATCCCAAAGCTCTCCGAAAAAGGGGACCCCTCGATCCACTTCAGGGAAGTAGAGCAGGCAGCCAGCGTCATCAACTGCGATGGTGCTGAGCAGGCCAAAAATGCTGCTCTTCTCCCTGGGGAGTAGGCTCCTCCAATTCCTCGCTGACAAGTGTAAGAAGGGGCAGTGCGGGTATGAGGAGCTCAGGGATGAAGTTCTGGAGACCATGGGGATGAATGAGGGAAGTCCTTTCTCCCGTGTGGAGAAGACCATCCAGCTCACAGGATAAACACCGTAGGCTTTCGCGGACAGGTTATGGCTGGTTTTTAGGAGCGCCTGTCCTGGGGCACCTAATCGGGCATTCCTGAACCAGGGTCAGTTGGCCCATTGGCTCCGTTGCCTGGTGGCAAACAGCTTGCCACAGGTCCGGGCCAAGGCGGAAGTCTGGTTCGACCCCAAGAATCCCCTGACCACCGAACTTACGGTGATCAGACAGTTGACCCTAGCCTATAAGAACGATAGGGGAACCGATGCACACCCACCTAAGGGGAAGGTGCATGAGGTAAAACCCGGACAGGGTAGGAAGGAGCGGCATGAGGAAGGGAATAACCCCCCCAACACGAAGATGAATTGCTACGGGTGTGGGAAGGATGGACACTGGAGGAAGGAGTGCAAAAACCCTTGGAAAGCTAACAAGGGAAAGAATTCCACAGCACCAGCCCAAAAGGCAGAGGCAGGAATCCCTCCCGCCGCGGTCGAATCATTTTTGGACACCATGAGGTCCTTATTGACTGGCCACGGTAGAGTAGCAGCCGTTACCGGAGCTCTGACCTCATCAGCCCCATCCAACCCACAGCCCTGACTAGAGCCAGCGCAGCCTGTTTACCTGTGTTCCCTTCTGTACGATGAATGGAAAAGTACCCTCGTGGAGATTAAGGTAGAAAAGGTGAAGGGGACCTATCTGTTGGACACGGGGGCATCATGCACCGTAGTCCATTCAGCTAACCCCACCACCTCACCTCTATCTAACGGGGTCCCATACATTCTGTCGGGATTCACAGACAAAGAACAGGCCGGCTCATTTTCCATCCCGCTCGCCATTCACTTAGGACCACTCCACTCTAAGTGGACCTGTGTCCGAATGAAGTGGGAAGTGGAGGGTGGAAGAGGGGTCCTGGGAGCCAACTTTATTGTAGGCCACGGGATCCTGGTGGGTTTAAGAAATCATTGCCTATGGGGGGCAATTACAGGAAAGGAAGGCGAATTTGCAGTAATCCCAGGGAAAGAAGGGAAGGGGACCCTATGCACCATGAAGCCCAAAGAGGGTTATAACCTCGAGCTCATGGTCAGCAACACCCCAAAAGAGTTCCAGGCATTTGTGCAGGCCCACCTGGCCACATTTGCCACACACAAACACGACTGCGGGAGGGTCAACGGGTTTGAGGTCAGCGTAGACGGGGACCCCATGGCCCGACCACAGAAACAGTATAACTTCCCCAGGGAAGCGGAGCCAGACATGGAAGCAGCCATGTCCTCCTTAGTAGAGCAGGGGGTTCTGAGACCGCTATCCACCCATGTAAACTCTCCACTGTGGCCGGTTAGAAAGCCGGACAATTCCTGGAGGGCCATGGTGGACTATCGGGTGAACATAAGAACATAAGAACATAAGAAATAGGAGCAGGAGTAGGCCAATCGGCCCCTCGAGCCTGCTCCGCCATTCAATAAGATCATGGCTGATCTGATCCTAACTGCCAATCCACTATCACAGAACCATCTCCTGCATCCAACAGAATTAGACACACGAAATAGGAGCAGGATCAGGCTACACGGCCCCTGGGCCCGCTCCGCTACCCACAGGGCCATGACCGATCCGAACCTAGACTCATGTCCAAATTCCTGCCCGCTCCCCGTAACCCTTAATTCCCTTTACTTCTAGGAAACTGTCTATTTCTGTTTTAAATTTATGTAATGATGTAGCTTCTACAGTTTTTTGGGGCAGCATATTCCATGGACCTATCACCCTCTGAGTGAAGTAGTTCCTCCTCATCTCAGTTTTGAAAGAGCAGCCCCTTATTCTAAGACTATGCCCCCTAGTTCTAGTTTCACCCATCATCGGGAACATCTTCCCTGCATCCATCCGATCCAACCCCTTCACAATCTTATATGTTTCAATAAGATTGCCTCTCATTCTTCTGAACTCCAATGAGTAGAGTCCCAATCTACTCAACCTCTCCTCATATGTCCATCCCCTCATCCCCGGGATTAACCGAGTGAACCTTCTTTGTACTGGCTCGAGAGCAAGTATGTCCTTTCTTAAGTATGGACACCAAAACTGTACGCAGTATTCCAGGTGCGGTCTCACCAATACCTTGTACAACTGAAGCAATACCTCCCTATTTTTATATTCTATCCCCCTAGCAATGAAAGCCAACATTCCATTGGTCTTCTTAATCACTTGCTGCACCTGCATACTAACCTTTTGAGTTTCGTGCACCAGGACCCCCAGATCCCTTTGTACTTCAGTACTTTCCAGTTTCTTGCCATTAAGATAATAACTTGCTCTACGATTTTTCCTGCCAAAGTGCATAACCTCACACTTTCCAGTATTGTATTCCATCTGCCAAATCTCTGCCCACTTACTTAGCCTGTCTATGTCCCCTTGCAGGTTTTTTATGTCCTCCTCACTCACTACTTTCCCCCCCATCTTAGTATCATCTGCAAACTTTGATATGTTACACTCGGTCCCCTCCTCCAAATCGTTAATATAGATTGTAAAGAGTTGGGGACCGAGCACTGACTCCTGCGGAACACCACTAGTTACTGATTGCCAGTCTGAGAATGAACCATTTATCCCAACTCTCTGCCTTCTGTTAGATAGCCAATCCTCTATCCATGCCAGAATATTACCCCCAATCCCGTGATTTTTTATCTTAAGCAATAATCTTTTGTGTGGCACCTTGTCAAATGCCTTTTGGAAGTCTAAATTCACTATGTCCACTGGTTCCCCTTTATCCACCCTATATGTTACTTCCTCAAAGAACTCCAGCAAATTTGTCAAACATGACTTCCCCTTCATAAAACCATGCTGACTTTGTCCTATTAAATTATGATTATCCAAATGTCCTGTTACTGTCTCCTTAATAATGGACTCCAAAATTTTACCTACCACAGATGTTAGGCTAACCGGTCTATAGTTTCCAGCCTTCTGTCTACTGCCCTTTTTAAATAAGGGTGTTACATTAGCAGTTTTCCAGTTTGCCGGGACCATTGCCGAGTCCAGGGAGTTTTGGAAAATTATTACCAATGCATCCACAATCCCTACCGCCACTTCCCTCAAGACCCTAGGATGTAAGCCATCAGGTCCAGGTGATTTATCCGCCTTGAGTCCCATTATTTTACCGAGTACCACTTCCTTAGTGATTTTGATCGTGTTTAGCTCCTCCCCCCCTTTAGCCCCCTGTTTGCCCAGTGTTGGGATATTCTTAGTGTCTTCTACTGTAAAGACTGATGTAAAATATTCATTCAGTGTTTTTGCCATCTCCATATTTCCCATCATTAATTTCCCGGTCTCATCCTCTCAGGGACCAACATTTACTTTAGCCACCCTTTTTCTTTTTATATAACTATAAAAATTCTTACTATCTGTTTTTATATTTTTTGCTAATTTACTTTCATAATCTATCTTCCCTTTCTTAATCAATCTTTTTGTTATTTTTTGCTGTCTTTTAAAGTTTTCCCAATCCTCTATCCTCCCACTAGATTTGGCTACCTTATATGCCCTTGTTTTTAGTTGAATACTATCCTTAATTTCTTTACTTAGCCACGGATGGCTGTCTTTTCTTTTACACCCTTTTCTTCTCAGTGGAATATATATTTTTTGGAAGTTGTAAAATAACTCCTTAAATGTACACCACTGATCATGTATCATCTTACCCTTTAATCTATTTTCCCAATCCATTCTACTCAATTCCGCTCTCATACCTTCATAGTCTCCTTTATTCAAGCTTAGCACGCTTGTTTGAGATCCAACCTTCTCACCCTCTAATTGAATATGGAATTCAACCATGTTATGGTCACTCATTCCAAGGGGATCCTTTACTAGGACATTTTTAATTAATCCTGTCTCGTTACACAGGACCAGATCTAAGGTTGCCTGCCCCCTGGTCGGTTCAGTTACATACTGCTCAAGAAACCCATCCCTAATACACTCAATGAATTCATTCTCAAGGCAGCCCTGCCCAATTTGATTTGTCCAATTAATATGATAGTTAAAATCCCCCATAATTATAGATGTTCCCTTATTACAAGCCTCAACTAGTTCCTAACTGATACTCCGTCCAACAGAGTTGCCACAGTTCGGAGGCCTATAGACTACGCCCACTCGTGTTTTTTTCCCCTTATTATTCCTTACCTCCACCCAAACTGTTTCATTGTCCTGATCTTTTGACCCAATATCATTTCTCTGTATTACAGTGATTCCTTCCTTTATTAACATAGCCACCCCACCTCGCCTTCCTTCCTGCCTGTCCTTCCTGATCGTTAAATAACCTGGTATGTTTAATTCCCAGGCATTGTCACCCTGCAGCCATGTTTCTGTAATGGCCACAAGATCATACCCATATGTAGTTATTTGTGCCATTAACTCGTCTATTTTGTTACGAATGCTACGTGCATTCAGATAGAGAACTTTCAAATATGTTTTGTGACACTTAGTTCCTGCTTTTGCCCTTTTTATTACTTTACCTTTTACTCCATACCTTCTGCCCCTTCCTGACATGCTCTGGTTTTTAATTTCCCCACTGTTACCTAAGTCTATGACCTTCTCTGTTGTCATTTGTATTATTTGCTCTCTAGGAACCTCCCCCCCACTAGTTAGTTTAAAGCCCTCTCTACAGCCCTAGTTATATGATCCGCCAGGACTCTAGTCCCAGCACTGGCCAAGTGAAGCCCGTCCCAACGGAACAGCTCCCTCCTGCCCCAGTACTGGTGCCAGTGTCCCAGGAAGCAAAACCCATTTCTCCCACACCAGTCTTTGAGCCATGCATTTAACTCTCTAATTTTATTTGTCCTAGCCAAATTCGCTTGTGGCTCAGGTAATAATCCAGAGATTATTACCCTTGTGGTTCTGCTTTTTAATTTGGCCCCTAGCTGCTCAAACTCCCTCAGCAGAACCTCCTTCCTTGTCCTATCTATGTCGTTGGTACCAACATGGACCACGACAACTGGATCCTCCCCCTCCCACTCCAAGTTTCTCTCCAGTCCAGAGGAGATGTCCTTAACCCTGGCACCGGGCAGGCAACACAGCCTTCGGGACTCTCGCTCTCGGCTGCAGAGAGCTCTATCTATCCCCCTAACAATACTATCCCCTACCACTACAACATTTCTTTTAACTCCCCCCACTTGAATGGCCCCGCGCTCCATGGTGCTGTGGCCAGGTTGCTTATCCTCCCCGCAGTCCCTGTTCCCTTCCTCACAGGGAGTAAGAGCCTCGAACCTGTTGGACAAGTGCAAGGGCTGCGGCTCCTCCAACACTACCTCCTGGATCCCCGTACCTGCCTCATTTCTAGCCACACCATCCTGACCCTGGCCACGGACTACATCTGAATTAATTAATCTAATTGTTGTGACTACCTCCTGATACACAGAGTCCAGGTAACTCTCCCCCTCCCTGATGTGTCTCAGTGTTTGAAGCTCGGACTCCAGCTCTTCAACACGGAGCCGGAATTCCTCGAGCAGCCAACACTTACCGCAAATGTGATCACCGTGAGCATCAATGGTGTCCACCAGCTCCCACATATTGCAGCTGCAACACATCACCTGATCTCCCATTCTATGTAATTAATTAAATTTATTAATATTATTCTTAAATACCCTCTGCCTCGATTCTAGATGGTGAATATCACACCTTAGAAACTATAAACCAAGGAGATTTAAGCTTAAAAAGGGAGAAATACTTACCAACCAATCACTTACCCGCTTTCTGGTGACATCACACCTTGAATACTTTTTACCTCTCTCCTTCCCTGAGATTGGAGATTGGTACGCCTACCTGAGCCTCTGGGGCCTCTTGTAGTCACTCTGCCGCTCAGCTCTGCCTCCACCCGCTGCCGATGCCGCACTGGGGCCTACCTGAGCCTCTGGGGCCTCTTGTAGTCGCTCTGCCGCTCAGCTCCGCCTCCAGCCGCTGCCGATGCTGCACTGGGGCCTACCTGAGCCTCTGGGGCCTCTTGTAGTCGCTCTGCCACTCAGCTCCGCCTCCACCCGCTGCCGATGCCGCACTGGGGCCTACCTGTGCCTCTGGGGCCTCTTGTAGTCGCTCTGCCGCTCAGCTCCGCCTCCACCCGCTGCCGATGCCGCACTGGGGCCTACCTGAGCCTCTGGGGCCTCTTGTAGTCGTCCTGCTGCTCAGCTCCGCCTCAACCCGCTGCCGATGCCGCACTGGGGCCTACCTGAGCCTCTGGGGCCTCTTGTAGTCGCTCTGCCGCTCAGCTCCGCCTCCACCCGCTGCCGATGCCGCACTGGGGCCTACCTGAGCCTCTGGGGCCTCTTGTAGTCGCTCTGCCGCTCAGCTCCGCCTCCACCCGCTGCCGATGCCGCACTGGGGCCTACCTGAGCCTCTGGGGCCTCTTGTAGTCGTCCTGCTGCTCAGCTCCGCCTCAACCCGCTGCCGATGCCGCACTGGGGCCTACCTGAGCCTCTGGGGCCTCTTGTAGTCGCTCTGCCGCTCAGCTCCGCCTCCACCCGCTGCCGATGCCGCACTGGGGCCTACCTGAGCCTCTGGGGCCTCTTGTAGTCGCTCTGCTGCTCAGCTCTGCCTCCACCCGCTGCCGATGCCGCACTGGGGCCTACCTGAGCCTCTGGGGCCTCTTGTAGTCGCTCTGCCGCTCAGCTCCGCCTCCACCCACTGCCGATGCCGCACTGGGGTCTACCTGAGCCTCTGGGGCCTCTTGTAGTCACTCTGCCGCTCAGCTCCGCCTCCACCCGCTGCCGATGCCGCACTGGGGCCTACCTGAGCCTCTGGGGCCTCTTGTAGTCGCTCTGCCGCTCAGCTCCGCCTCCACCCGCTGCCAATGCTGCAGTAACATCCCAGCCTGTGCACCCATGGTAGCAGCATTTGCCGACCTGATAGGAAGTAACCCAGCATCCGCGACCACTTTCACGGTGCTGGTTTTTTCCAATGGGTTTTGGTCCATCCCTTTAAGGAGGGAGGATCAGTACAAGTTTGCCTTTATGTTTAAAGGGCAACAGTACACCTGAAAATGTTTGCCTCAGGGCTTCCACAACAGCCCCAGCATTTTCCATCAGTGCATGGCAAACAGTTTAAAGGATTTCAGCCAGCCCAGACTGTTGGTGCAGTATTTGGATGACCTGCTTCTCTTCACCGATTCGAGAGAGGAGCATGGCCGACTATTGGCCGAACTGCTGGAGCTGCTCGGGCAAAAGGGTTTTAAAGTAAACCCCAAGAAAGCGCAGATCGGCCAGCAGGAGGTGAAATTCTGGGCCTGACCGTATGCGCTGGAGAAAGGGCCATAGATAAGGCTAGGAGAGAAGCGGTACAAGAATTACCAGTCCCCAACACAGTCACGGGTTTGAGGTTATTTCTAGGGCTAACCGGGTACTGTAGAGACTTTATTGAAGACTATGCAGCCACAGCAGCCCCTCTGCTCCAACTCCTGCATAAGGGAGTGGAGTGGGCTTGGGATGAAGGCTGCCAGGCAGCATTTGTCAGGCTCAAGAAGGACTTGCAGACCGCACCAGCTCTAGGGGCCATAGATGGGGGGAAAGAGTTTTTCCTGGAGGTAGCAGCCAGCGGGTACAGCGTGAGTGCTGTGCTGCTCCAAGAGCGGCATGGCTGGCTGAGGCCGGTGGTCTACTCCTCCAGGATACTCACGGAAGTGGAGAAGAGCTACTCCAACTGTGAGGGGCACCTCTTGGCCACACATTGGGCTGTGAAAAATCGCTGATCTTCACAGGCACCTCTCCCATCATCCTCCTCACCCATCACACACCCACCCAGATGCTCCGGGATGGAAGGATCAAGGATGGGACCATGAGCAGTGCCCGCATTGCTCGCTGGACCCTGCTCCTCTCACAGATGGATCTAAAGGTGAAGGGTCTCTGCGAGCCAAAGCTCGCAGCCAACCGATATATCTTGGAACAGCCCACTGGTGTTCCATAGAAGGGGTATTGGGAAGTGGACATATGTTTATGGGCCGGGATACAGCCCACAGGCCGTGAGATCTATGTGGACGGCTCCAGCATGGTATCTGCTGGCGAGCGACGCACGGGATGTGGAATTTATGACCCAGCGGCAGACATTGCCCTGGCAATTAAACTCCCCAGCACCATGAGCACCCAGCAGGCTGAACTGTCCGCTGTAGTGTACATTGTTACACACCCCGAAATCTTCCCCACCCCATACACGATTTGCTCAGACAGCATGTTCACGTGCAATTCGTGTACGGAGTACCTGGCCATCTGGTCCTGCTGCGGATACACCTCCACCGACGGGAGACCCCTCACAGTAAAACCCCTGCTGGAGAAGATCTTAGCAGCAGTGGGGGAGGACGGGGAGGTTTTCATCCATAAGGTGAAAGCTTATTCCTCCACAGAACCCCGTAGTCAAGGCAACCAGCAGGCTGACATGCTCGCTAAGGAGGGTGCCCGCACAGGCACTTTCTGGGATCCATATGGGTCCAGAGCCATAGCAGCAGTCAGCGGTAGGGACTGGGCACAAGGGAGTGCAGGGGTAGCTTTAGCCCCAGACCTTAAGACGATCTAAGCCCAAGACCCCGTCCTCAAGGCAGTCCTCAGCACAGTGACTGAAGGAAAAGGGGTAGAGGGTCCTTAAAGCACAGCAACCCTCTCCGTGAAAGAAGGCATGCTGTTCCGGGGGGAACAATGGGTTCCTTCAACTGGCCCATTAGGGTCCAGCAGCGGGGCATCCCGGGCCTGAGACCACCAGGCAACGGGTGGAACAGGCGGGATGGTGGCTAGGACTCAGGGAAGATGCCCGCGAGTTCTGCGCCGGCTGTCTGGTGTGTGCTGCTAACAACCCTGACCCCCACAAAAGTAAGGTACCTATGGGACACATCAGGAGGGTAGAGGGACCATGGCAGTCGATACAGATCGACTACATCGGGCCCCTGCCCACCGCCCAGGAAGACTAAAAGTACTGCCTAGTCCTGGTAGATGTTTTCACGAAATGGGTAGAAGCCTTCCCCTGCAGAACAGCCACAGCTCTGGGTACAGCCAGGATCCTGGTCCGGGAGGTGTTCTCGCGGTGGGGGCTACCACAGTATGTGGAGTCCGACCAAGGGAGTCATTTTACTGGGCAGGTAATGCAGAATACCCTTATGCTGCTAGACATTGAGGGGAAGTGGCACGTGGCCCACAACCCACAGTCATCAGGGATTGTGGAGAGGATGAATAGGACCTTAAAGGAAAGGTTGAGGAAGGAGATGGTGGACTCTCTTCGACAATGGGCCGAGGTCCTTCCATGGGTCCTGATGGGGATCCGGGACAGCCAGTCAAAAAGCACGGGGTACTCCCCATACGAGCTGATGACTGGCAGGGTTATGCGGACCCCCACCCAAGTACTAGCCCGGGTGCTCACGGAAGGTCAGCTCAGTGAGGTAAACCGAGACAGGGTCGCCCAAAACCTCTTTGAGCACCTTAAACAGGTCCATGAGCAGACGGTTGGGAACATGGGAAAGCAGCATCGGAGTGACCGATTGCTGTTAGAACCCCGAAAACACCACGAGTGAAAGGTAGGGGATCAGGTCATGGTGAGGAATTTTGCTTGGATAGGGAGTCTGGAACCATTATACATGGGGCCTTACAGCATTGTAGACAAGGCCAGCACCATGGTATACGTGATTAAGGTGCCTCGGCGCACCAAATGGTTCCATATTAATCAGTGCAAACTGTTTAACCCCGAAAAGAGAAAACAGCCAGTTGGGGTAGGTTCTGAGGATAGAAATCCTCAGCCTGCAGCGGGAGCAAGTTCACAGACTGCACAGGCAGGCGCTGTGGCTTGCTTAAGGGGAGGGGCCATTCCGTCCACTGCTTGGGACACTCCCCCACTCTTCTGGGATATAGATGAGGAGGGACCCGAGGGCGAAGACCCCGCCTCTCACCCAGGTGTAGAGGAGGGACCCGAGGTCGAAGACCCCACCCCGGACCCAGATTTGGGAACTGAGGGCGAGGACCCCCAGCCAACGGCAGTGGTAAGCCCACAGACCGCACCGGAGGGGGCAGAGGTTCAGGTTAAAGGCCCACCGGCCAAGAAAACGCCACCCGCCAAAGTCCTCAGAAGGTCCCCATGGACGCCTCAGCCAAGGAAACCATGGTCACCAGCTCCCCATTTTAAAGGGACAGCCTCCTGAGTTAGGCGGAAGTCCAAGGGCAGGGGTCCCCAGCTGGCAGCCGCAGGCTGCGAGGGACCGAAAGTACAGGACAGTGCGGCCACACCAAAGGGAGCGGTGTGCCACAGTCCAAACAGAGATTTGCCTGGCCGCCCGGAGTCGGGCGATGGATGTACATAGTTAGGTAGTTTAAGTTTATATTGTTAAGTATGGGTGTTTAGTTTAAGTTTAAACACGGTGATGGGTAGTTTTAATATAGTAGTAGTATTTTTAAGAATGTTTGTATTTGGGTTGAGGTCACAAGACTCGACTGTGCTTCACCCAAGCCAGAGAATCTCCTCAGGACCTGGCTATATGCTCTTGTGTCTATTTGCAGCAAAGGATTTTCAGAATGAAGGGGGGCGTATTCCTACTCGCCCTGATAGGGATGAGCATCGGAAAGCGAGGTGACGTGGAGGACTCCCACATCTACGGCTGCTCGGGTTGAGAGAGCACCTATAGTTACCGATGGAAGTGGCGAACGGGATGCGGAGGAGCTCACCGCTTACTTCCATGAGGGAAGGTGGCCAGGGGGGCTGGGGTCCAATTCGACTCAGTACTCCAGCCAGACCGGGTTCACGTACAGGGAGGCCTCCCTCCTGTGCCCCAGGGTACAGGTCGTTGCCACAAGGGTCAGCGTCACCGTAGGGAAACGTGTATGTTTAATATGCAAGGGACGGATTCCTTTGGTGGTGGTGGCTCAGGAAACTGAGCAAGAATATGGGAAACCCTGCAGTCAGGTGAGAATGATTGGGGAACAATACTCATCGGATGATTACAGGGACTCACGGGGGATTGAGTGTGTGCTGGGACAAGTGGTGGGAACCGGATCAGGGGATTTATGTCTGTATGTGGGGGTCAGAGAAGGCCTGCCCCTCAGGCATATCCATCATTTTCCACCGGCAATAGCAAGATGCCGGGGAGGGGGTGGAGTGGGATTCCAGCCTGAAGGCGTGCGCGGTCCCATACTCCCCGATCCCAGTGAATGCCACTGAGCTTGTAACCCGCCCCCGAAAGCCCCTGCCCATGACCCAAGCAGCAAGGACACACAGGGAGGGGTGCCCCACCACCACCAAGGGACCAAGGAATGGGCTGGTACTAGTGCCTATGGATCAGGTACTATACCAGGGGGTACACTACGTGGTAACCTCCGTGATTTTAAACCTCACCGAGGTACACTTACCGGAGTGGTGCCCCATAGAGGCAGAGCAGCTATACCAGGCCCTGTTAAAGGACATGTTTAGAAAGTTTTACAAGTTGGATTTCGCTAATGCAGACAAAACTGAACTGTACACCACACACCGTGAGTACCTTGGTAATACGGGGAGACAAAGAAGGGGAGTATGGAATGATGTTTTTACTGTGTTTAACACAGGGTCCTCTGTCATCAACAGTCTGGATGATATAGAGTTGCAGACCCAGGTAAATGGTTTATAAACACAGTTAAGGAAAATATTAATGGATGAGAACAAGGTAGTAGGCTCGGAGTTACATGAGGACCAGGCCATGATGGTCCACTTAAAAGAAATTATAGCAGAGCTGGAGAAGCACACAAAGACTCTAAATGCCTTCATAAGGGAGGACAGAAATGCTTCTGACCAGGCTGCGCAGAATGAGGTGTGCGTGCTGTACAGGGCATGGTTGCTGGGCGAGGGCCGCAGTAATTTGGAGGATTTAAAACAGGGTCAGCAACAAACACCTCGCAGCCCTCCATCCATTTGAGAATGCATTAAGCCCGTGTCAACTCCGGCTAGCTTCCGAGGCCTACCCCGTCCCAGTAGACTGTGGACGGTCCAACCACACCATCCTGGGTATAGCAGTGAGAATGCCAGGTAGGACAGTCCGGCCCGCACCGATATACAGGGTAGAGTACATTGGAATCATTCAAGGGGGTGCACACATTCGTTTCACAGCAGTCCCACCTTACATCATAAAGTGGGAGCACGCTATGACAGGTACTGACCTCTCGGGGTGCCGGAGCCAGGGAGCACACATAATACTGTGTCCCCAGCACTTGAACACCTATTCGAAACCACAGTGCGGGTTCAACGCTGTTGGCGCAAAACCTATAAATTGTACCATGGAGGCAATGGCACAAGGCAATGTTCCCCCACAGGTAGCATATATAGGAGGTGGGACATATTGTGTCACCACAGGTGTGCCCCACTATCAGCATGGACAGCATAGCCGGTAAGTGAGAGCAGTTTCTGCTTTAAACCCGAGGCAGAAGTTCAAGTGGCCCAGGAACGAATTGTCCCCATTCCTGAACCCTCCACTGTTCACCTCACTGTAAAGGAGAATTTCATCAACCTGCAAAAGTACGTAGCGCATTTCAACTATGAAATCCCCCCTCTCCCAGAACATCTCACCAAAATTCTCAAAGCAGTAATAGTCTCGCAGAAACATTTCTACACGTTAGAGCAGAAGACGGTAGAGATAGGGGCTAAGATATTGGACATTGTGATTCCACCCTGGTGGGACATTTTTAATAATATAGAGGTCCCTTCTTGGATCAGACTGGCTTCCCACATCCTCGTGGTTTGCCAGCTGGGGATAGTATTGTACCTAGTATGCACTCAGTGCAAGGGAAAAGGTCAAATACTAGAATTCTGAAAGCAAAGGACCTGAAAGGAACATTATGTGAAGGAGGAGGGAGATACACCTGTTTGAATTCTTGTATTTCTGAGTAAAATTGTTTTTTTTTGTGTTTTGTTGTTTTTAATAAAGATTTTTGATGTGTTGTTTTAATAAAGATGTATGTGTACCAAGTGGTGCAGAGGTGTTGGACCCCCTCCATGCTTGGATGTGTGTAAATGACTAATTATTCTATGTATGCTTATGTATGCTTATGTACACTACATTTTTACAGAATGGGAAATGCATGTGCCGTGGGTATCTTAGATAGGTAATTACGGGGGAAGATTGACTATGGAGGGTCGGAAATTTTGCTCACTTTATCAGGATGATTCTTAAAGCAAGTTTAGTATCAACAGGGGGGAGTGTAGGGTTCTCAAAATTCCCACATTCCCCAAAAGTTATGGATAAAGGGACCCTGAATGGACAAGTTATTAAAAAGGGTACACAAAATGGCTTCTATAACCTCGTGACCAAAACTGACAGGATTTTAAAAGCAAGGCCCTGTAGAAAGGCAGGCCCTGAAACGAAACCTAATATGCAGGAATCTATGAAAAGACTTTGTAAAGCCAGACAGATAAGTAAACACAGAATATGCATTCTTCAGCTTGGAACAGATCAAGCCAGGATGGCACTAATCTGAAAGCCATCAGCTCTTCGCATAAATAATAGGTAACAGCTCACAGGTAGCTGCCAAGCCAGGAAACCCGATTAAGTTTCATAAATGACAAAGAGCCAGGATATTGAAGCCATTATACCAGGAGACAACCACCCCAGAAGTTGTTAAAGTAAATGGCCGTAATCATTTTAAACGAGCATGCCAAAAGTTAGACAAAGGACTGACCTGATTTGGCGCGCAGATAAGGGGCGAAGAATCGGGTATAATTGTAGGCCCATCGGCAGTGATCGCTCTCTTGCTCTTATCTCTCAGCTCTTGCCGCTTGCCTCCTGCTCCGGGCTCCTGCCTCTTGCTCTCGTGCCTCGTGGCGGGCCATCTTCTCCCTCCCCGCACCGCTCAACACCAAGGACGCCCATTACACCAGGGCCAGACGCGGGAGGAGAACGAGAACCCAAATCGAAAATGCACAAGACACACGGGGCCACAAACAGACGAGACAAGACGAGGAGAGTGGTAAAACCAGTGAAAGCAGAGAGGGGCAGCAGGAAGACGCGTTGGGGGACAAACAGTCTAGTTATAAGCTGCCGTTTGATAAATAAGTTGGCATTGTATGCATGGACAGTAAAACCCCAATTTAAGAATAAGTTGACGTTTGAAGCATGGGTAGCGAAATCAAGACAAACAGCCTAGTTATAAACTGACGTTTGACGCCTGGACAATAATAGCCCAGTTAAGAATAAGCTGGTGTTTGAAGCTTGGATAGGAAAATCATTTAATGGTAAAGACCGCCAACTGAACCCCAACCGCAGCAATACCGTAGGCGACCGCCTGAAGAAGAACAAGGCCCATCTTGACGAAGTACCCAACGAAGACATTTACGGAGGAAGAGGGTGCTTCGCACAAACAACTTCAGCGCCGCACCCTGTGACCAAGTGATGATGACGAACCCCAAAGGACAGAAAGAGTGAACCTCAAAACCCAACCAGTTAAAGCAACAGGTTTCGAATTGGTGAGCATGAATTCCTGGCTCCTCATAGCTTAATCTAGTTACGTATTAGGGGGTGGGATAAGGATAAGGGGATTTTTAATGTATTTGTTTCCCTCAATATGCCGTGTGTTCCCCATTCCCATATAAGTGTAATTGTTTATGCCTGTGTTTTATTCTGCCTTTAATAAAATTTTGATTTTCTTGCACCAAACCACTTGTCTACTTGATTTTCTGTATCGCCGCCTGTACCTAAGTCCGGTGTCTAGAACCCAGGGGTGTGGAAGCGATTCGAACCGCTCAGAGACAGTTAGAGGTGAAGCTGATTGGGCACACGTCACCCCCTACAGCTGTAAAGCGCTTTAGGACATCCTGAGGTTGTGAAAGGTGCTATATAAATGCAAGTCTTTCTTTTCTTTTTTGCTTTTTCAACAGATCAGGCAACACCTTACAATGTGGTCCAGTCAGAGTCTGTAAGCTCATCGTTCACAACTTGCTCCTCAACTTTTCAATACAAGCGGGCTTAACCATGAAGGAAGAGAAGGAGACCTATCTGCAATCATAGCCAGACCTGGACCCAGAGACTGACTAAGGACATGTTGTTACAAAAACACTAATTCAGCCAGGAATATTGGTAGGACAGACTTTCTTCCAAGTGATCTTTAGCTAAGTGTCTGAGCTGCCCTTTAAAACATTCACATGGCACTGAGAAAGTAATAAAGCTCAGGATATACAGCATGTGCCTCCAAGCATCTTCTGTGACACTGTCCTCTGCACTTCCTCCACTAACATCAATGCCATCCTTTGCTGTACGGCTACTTACTTCCACAATATCAAAAGGAAATTCTCTGTGCAATGTTCAATACAGTGTCACAAATTTATTCACCTATCTTACGTTATGGGTGAATGACATTAGCATCTTTTCCCCCAATGCTTACCTTTACTACTAATGTATTGTATGTGGCTTCTAACCCCTTACCTGTGACCAAGTGATTCTGTTGTGGAAGGAGTATGTGTATGTGGTGGTTCCTGGCGATCAGTAAGAGCCACTTGCGATTGAGTGAGGTGAGCTCCTTGCGCTGATCCCTGAGAGTTGCTCTACAATTGATGTACATCCACTGACAGAACTCAGGGCTTTTACCTTTGCTTATCAGGTCCCACCCCCATCTTCCCCATGGCTGTGCTAAGTGAGCTGGATGGGAGCAAAATCTGCTGGGGACCTGGGCCATGCCATCATGCCACCATTTGGAGTTGGTGCGCATGGAAGGAGCAGCCAGTTGTGGTGGGGAGGGGGTAACTCCAGTCGGGCCAGTAAGGTGGCAGTAGGCCGCAACACCTGAATTTTCCCACATTGTCCACCGCGATTCCATCTGCTACCTATTGTCATGTCCTTTGGCGATGTCACACAGTAGAGATTGCTACAGAGGGCTGTGAAGGCTAATTCAATAAATATTTTCAAGAGAGAATTGGATATATTTCTGAAGGCTAAGGGGATTAAGGGTTACGGAGAAAAGGCGGGGACGGGGTACTGAACTGGTAAGATCAGCTATGATCTCAGACGAGGATCAGCCATGATCTCATTGAATGGCGGAGCAGGCTCGAAGGGCCGAATGGCCTACTCCTGTTCCTATCTCTATGCTACCGAGCTGAAATACTGCTCCCCCATTTCTAGGTTAACATCTGCTCTACGGCCTTGTCTGTAAAACAGACTTCATGAAAATTGCCTTGTCATCCTGAATAATGTAGATTTCCACCATGCACGGCTGAAGCGGCTCATTGACTATTTGATTGGTGTGAAATTGACATGGTTGTAGGTGCATTGGGATTGGTCATTCTTCTGGTTGCAACAATTATGAATTCCTGTTTCATCAACAGCACAACTGCAGTGAGCTGTCAGTTTCATCCTTGGTGGTGTATAAAATTTGAATGTGGAAATTTTACTCCATCCTTCATAAAGGTGGCAAGAAAGCTCCCAAAAACTTTCAAACTTCCATATAGTGTCAAAGACTTATTATCCTCGATCTGGGGAGGTTTTTCTAATACCTCACTCTCACTCCTGAACAGTATACAAGAAAAAGACTGCAATCTTATAGGTGTTCCCTCTCTCACCTTTAACATGTAATCGCTCTCTTTCCTCTGAAATCTTTTTGACTATTGTTATTTTATCAATACTACTTGTTTCTTCCAAAATGGCAGTCACTGACTAGGGGTGATATTTACCCACCTGCCCAGTGGGCGGGCAGTTAAAACTGGCCAGTGACTTATCCACCTGGATCACAGTCTTCAATTTTAACCTACTCTTCCGAAGTTGGCCAGGTCCTTCTTTAAACATGCAGAACAGGGTTTGATGATATCATTGGCTCTGACTGCACTTATAACTGTGGCCTGAGTGAGGAAACAATTTTTGGATTACCCAGATGAGGCTATTCAAATAAGTATTTTTTTAACTCTTTCCTTGTGGGGCCCGGAGGAGCAGGAGTTCCCCACAGGCCTCACAAGGAAAGTTGAGGCGACACCTGCCCCAGACTCCTCCCCCTTCCCTCTCGTGAGACCTTTCCGAAACCCCTGCCACCAGTTGCCACTTCCTCTGTCGGCCAGGTGCCACTTCCTCTGCCGGCCAGGTGCCACATCCTCTGTCGGCTAGGTGCCACTTCCCCTGTCGGCCAGGTGCCACTTCCCCTGTTGGCCAGGTGCCACTTCCACTGTCGGCCAGGCGCCACTTCCTCTGCCGGCCAGGTGCCACTTCCTCTGGTGGCCAGGTGCCACTTCCCCTGTCAGTCAGGTGCCACTTCCTCTGCCGGCCAGGATCCACTTCCCCTGTCGGCCAGGTGCCACTTCCCCTGTCGGCCAGTTGCCACTTCCCCTGTCAGTCAGGTGACACTTCCCCTGTTGGCCAGGTGCCACTTCCTCTGGTGGCCAGGTGCCACTTCCCCTGTCAGTCAGGTGACACTTCCCCTGTTGGTCAGGTGCCATTTCCCCTGTCAGTCAGGTGACACTTCCTCTGCCGGCCAGGTGCCACTTCCTCTGCCGGCCAGGTGCCACTTCCTCTGCCGGCCAGGGGCCACTTCCCCTGTCAGTCAGGTGACACTTCCTCTGCCGGCCAGGTGCCACTTCCCTGTCGGCCAGGTGCCACTTCCTCTGCCGGCCAGGTGCCACTTCCCCTGTCAGTAAGGTGACACTGCCTCTGCCGGCCGGGTGCCACTTCCTCTGCCGGCCAGGTGCCACTTCCCCTGTCAGTCAGGCAGCACTTCCTCTGTCGGCCAGGTGCCACTTCCCCTGTCGGTCGGGTGCCACTTCCCCTGTCGGCTAGGTGCCACTTCCTCTGTTGGCTAGGTGCCACTTCCCCTGTCGGCCAGGTGCAACTTCCCCTGTTGGCCAGGTGCCACTTCCCCTGTTGGCCAGGTGCCACTTCCCCTGTCAGTCAGGTGACACTTCCTCTGCCGGCCAGGTGCCACTTCCTCTGCCGGCCAGGTGCCACTTCCTCTGCCGGCCAGGTGCCACTTCTCCTGTCGGCCGGGTGCCACTTCTCCTGTCGGCCGGGTGCCACTTCCCCTGTCGGTCGGGTGCCACTTCCTCTGCCAGCCAGGTGCCACTTCCTCTGTCGGCCAGGTGCCACTTCCCCTGTCGGCCAGGTGCCACTTCCCCTGTCGGCCAGGTGCCACTTCCTCTGCTGGCCAGTTGCCACTTCCCCTGTCGGCCAGGTGTTACTTCTGCTGCTGCCAGGTGCCACTTCCACCCGTTTCAGGTGCGCAGCTGACCGGCAGCATGGCGATGGAACCCTATGATGCTTCTTATCTCCAACAGTCTTTCCTTCTTCCTGCAATCTTCAGGCTTTTAAAACTCAAGGGCCTAGAAATTCAGTCTGGACACTTTTGGGGCGCTAAAGACGTGCGTTCGCTAAAGTTAGCGCCCGCCGGAAAGTGTAGGCCACATCGCCAAAATTCAGTAGAGTTGGCCAAGAGTTTGGCCGAGCGCTGAAACTGGCAGTGCAATGCTCTCTTCAGGCGCTAAGCCGGCAATGCGGCCTGATAACGCCGAGGCCGGGCGCAGCGCAGGTGCGGTCATGTTTTGATTGACAGCAGACACCCTGACGCCGGCCAGCTCTTAAAGGGGGAAGGGTCGACTTTGACTGCTGCCACGCCCTGCATACTGGAGCCCTGCAGCTAGGCCTCAACACTGCTGGTGGGCCAAAATAGCGCCTGGAGCCATGGAGAGGGCCCGTGAACGAGCGCAGCGCTTCTCAGAGCATGCTCTGAGGGTGCTGATTAATGGTGTCGAAAACAAAAGAGAGATCTTGTGCCCGGACAGTGGCAAGAAGGCTCCCAGGAGCCAGTACAGGAAAGCCTGGAGGAAAATCGCCCGCAGGGTGTCATCCACCTGCGATGTCCCCAGGAGTGCGGACCAATGCCGCAAGAAGTACAACGACCTCACTCGGATGGTGAAGGTGAGTACCCTTTCCAGTGCCCTCCTCATCCTGGCATGTGCACCTCACATTATGGGCAAAGGGACCTCAAAGGACTAATGGGCAGCCCTCCTCCCGCAGCTATGGCACTGGCATGATCATCAATAGCACTTTCTGCACTTAACACACTGGCCAAGCTATTCGACCATGGGAGGCAGTGCACACAGCAACAGGGCACCACACTGTACTTAGAGGCCGTCCTTTCTCTTGCAGGCCAAGCTGGCGCGGAATTTGAGGAGCCAGTCTGTCACCGGTGGAGGCCGTCCCGAGTACCAGGCGCTCAGTGAGCTGGAGGAGAGCGTGGCTCGACTCATGCGTGCCCGGGTGACTGGCCCTGTTGCGATCGGAGATGCGGACCCTGTACTGGGACCCACTGGTAAGGACATGACCGGTTGGACCTCTGTCGTTGCCCTTGCGCTTCAGATCTACATCCTTTCACACTGACCGACAAATGCGCATAATGCCACCACTCAGGCCTCCCTCGCTGACGCCCTGTCCTCACTCTAAAGCTACTCTTGTGCCTTACTGCTTTCAGCTGGTGAGGAGGAGGTGGTCCCTGAAGCTCAGAGTGCCAGGCCCTTGGAGGAGGAGGACGACGAGGACCGCGCCAGGGGATGGCAATGGAGGGGAGACGTCTGGCCTGCAGGAGAGCCAGGGGGAAGTGTTGCAGGGGAGGGCAGATCCTGGGCCCAGTGGGCTCGAGGCACGCGGGAAGGGTCGGCCAGCTCGGCGGCCTTCTCCCCAGAGGGAGAGTCCGCCCTCCAGTCTGGAGACGGTCCTCGCCCAGGAGGTGCGCTTCCTCGATGAGATGTCGGCGGCGTCTGAGCGGCGCCACCAGGAGTTCATGGGGGTTGTGCAACAGATGCCTCAGGCCATTGAGTCCCTGGCTCATAGTGTGGTCGCTTTCGGGGAATCACAGGCCGGGGGGGTCGAACAACTCGCGGCAGCGCACGACAGGGGTGTCCAGCAACTCGCGGCAGCCCAGGACGCGACTCACGAGATGAGTGGTGCCGTCCAGACACTGGCAGACCTGATGCGGGCACATACCAGGGCAGTTCGGGCACTCACTTCTGCCACACTCGCTGTGGCGCGGAAGCATCGCTAGGGCACCCGCCGCCCTGCTGCAGCACAGCGGTCTGGCCTCCACCAGATTGCTGCGCTTGCTGCACTGCCAGCCCTGCCGAGTGCCAGTGTCTCTGGCGAGCAGCGCGCGCCTGCCATCAGCCAGCTTGCCCCCATTGGTGCAGCCGACACTGCCACTCCCCCAGCCAAGGTGCGACAAGCTGCTGCTGAGACTGATGCTGGCCAGCCACAGCTGCAGCAGTCAGCAGCCGGCCCCTCCCGGGCCGGGCCTCGTCTAGGCCGACCCCCAAGGGCATCTGCCGACACGCATTGTGGCCCTCATGAGCCTTCCCCCAGCCTTGCCACACCCGCAGGGCCCAGGTTGAGGCGGAGCAGCAGGTCGGGCAGGGGCCAGAGAAGCCTGTCTAAGGACTCGCCCTCTCGGCACACCCATTAGAGTGTGGTGATAGCGGTTCTTTTTATATTGGGGGGCTTGTGTTCTGGGGGGGCATTATTTTGGTAAGGCCGAGGATCAAGGCATTTTTTGTTTTTATGGGGGTGTTTGTGTTGTGGAGTGGGGGGCTTATTTTTGTAAGGCCGATGATGAAGGCCATTTGGATGGGCAAGTTTTGTTAGTCCTCCCTAGGTTTTGGGAGTGACAGATGTTTTTGACTGTTTTTTGGGGGTCTTGTCTGTTTTTCTGTTTCATGTGGGAAGGGCCCTGAGTTTGTGAAATAAAGCTTTTTATTTATTCAGCATGTCCACGTCTCAGGTTTCAAGTGGTTGTTGTGTCAACCGGCTGAGGGCTTGCAGTGCGGCTGCCTTCAGGTGCGTTCATTGCCACAGCCCATTCCCTGACAGGGGGCCTAGAAGTGTCGATCAATAAGCCCCTGGCGGACGGCCCTTGGACCTTGTGGCTCCCTCCTGGGCTGGTACTCCTCCTCCTCCTCCTCATGGTCCTCCTGCTCGTCCTCCTGAGGTGGTGGTGCAATGTCAGGTGGCAGTGCCTGAGTCCTGCGGATAGCCAGGTTGTGCAGCATGCAGCACACGACGACGAACTGGGAGACTCTATCCGGCGAATACTGTAGAGATCCGCCGGAACGATCCAGGCAGCGGAACCGTTGCTTGAGGATGCCTATCGTTTGCTCTATGATGTTCCTTGTGGCTTGATGGCTTTCGTTGTATGCCTCCTCCGCTGGGGTCCTGGGTGCGCGGAGCGGGGTCATGAGCCATGTACACAAAGGGTAGCCCTTGTCCCCGATAAGCCATCCCCTTGGTGGAGGCTGTGCCTCGAACATGTCAGCCACAGTAGTCTGGCGCAGGATAAATGCATCGTGGCTGCTTCCTGGGAAGCGGGCATTGACAGCTAGGATGCGCTGCCTGTGGTCACACACCAGCTGTACATTTAGGGAATGGTAGCCCTTCCGGTTGCGGTAATCCTCGGCATTGTGGATAGGTGCCTGCATAGCCACATGCGTGCAGTCAATGGCGCTCTGCACCATGGGGAAGCGCGCGATCCTGGCAAATCCGACTGCATGCTGCTCCTGCCTCTGTTGGGTCATGGGGAAGGAGATGAATTGGTGTCTCCTCGCGAAAAGTGCATCGGTGACCTGCCGGATGCAGCGATGCGTGACGAACTGGGAGATGTTCGCTATGTCCCCAGCAGCAGCTTGGAAGAAGCCGCTTGCATAAAAGTTCAGAGCCACCGTGACCTTCACTTCCACCGACAGAGACGTCCTGCACATCAGCTGTGGACGCAGATCTCTGTGAAGCAGCTGGTAGATCTCTGCAACCACCTCTCTTCTGAAGCGCAGCCTCTTAACACAATGCGCCGCAGTCATGGTGAGATAGGACACCTGCTGCCGGTATTGCCTGAGTGGGTAAGGCCTACGTTGCCGACGCCTGATGGCCCCTCTGCGTCTAGGCATGGCTGGCCCTCTCTCACAGCGTCTGCGAGCCCTTCGCACATAATGCTGCAACTGAGGGTTGGACCCCCATACAGCCCCCATAATAAAGTTGAAAACAGTGAAATCAAATGAATCAAATGTCAAAGCACTGGCCAGAAGCCAAAAATACCTCTCCTATGTTGTCCCAAATCAGTAAGCTCTGTCCCTTGGTCTCTGTCCAGAAATCCAAAGCAGTAAAGTCATTGCAGCAAAATGGCTGGGCTTTATAGGTCAGTGTAAGTGCCCTTTAATTAGCATTCCCCGAGGCCCACAGGGCCTCTGTTGCGTTCCACTTCACAGTTCTTAGCAGCGCCACGCCCACATTGGGCGGGCGCCACTGAATTTCCGGTTTGGGGCGCACAAACAGCGTTGCACGACGAGATGACGTCATAAGCTGCGCGCGCAGCTGAGTGGGCGCAAACACTTTGCGCCGGCGCTAAATGTCAACTGAATTTGGGCGTTGGCGCAGATCGGTCTGCGCCCGGGCGCTAAGTGCCTGGCGCTGGAAATATACCCCTCTTATGGCGTTACCGGCTGGCGCAACCAACTGAATTTCTAGTCCAAGCTTTCTGTTAAATAATATTATTTCCTGATTTACCTTATCTCCTCTACTCTGTGGTATCCAGCTCTATGGCCTTGGTCCTTCACGTTGGTTCTTCAATCAAAAATAAAATTTGAGGCTTGCACATTTTATACCCATTCCTTATAGTTCCATAATCACAGTTGAGGCTGAATAATCTATTCATCCATGTTATCCTTGCATCTCATTATTTTAAGAATCTGAATTATATCCCCAATCAATCTTTTTATTTTTAGAAACAAAAGCAGTTCTATAAGTTTTATTATAGTTTAGAGACAACAAGGGGGTAGAACTTTCACCTGGGTTGCCTTGATGCAAAGGAAACTTTTATGTCCACCTTAGACATGGCCTCGGTTTAATGTCCCATCCGAAAGATGTACTATTTATTTTTTAACTAAAGTTTATGAACCTTTACATAGGTGAAATTTCTAAGATTAAAGCTTAACCATAAATAAATTTATACAATATAGGAGCAGGACATCAGAAGACATTATTGTGTTAAACATGTTTGCAATATATTTTATATCAAAGCAGTGATATGAACAAGGGGAAAATTGTGAGCTGAAAAAGCCATGAACTAATTGCAACTTGGGGAGTCATTTGGAGATTTTTATTTAAGGGGAAAAACATGCCAGTTAACACAGTAAGTAGTCACGGCATTGAAATGTTGAAAAAGTGTATTGAACAGATCAGTAACGATTAGACCAATAAACCTCACAATCAGATTAACAATGAAATAATAGTCGAATGCCCTTTCTTCGTTCTTTTGCTCTTGTGTTTTTTGCTTCATTTATTAGTTGAGTCTATACCTGGACTCATTTACTCTAGTTAGCTATGTAAGTGATTCTTTATATGATCTATAATATCTTCATGCAAGTTTAATTGTGCCTAAATATTAGAAAGTTATGCATATATGCAAATATGCATTGCTAATTATGACTAAATGCTGAACAATCCCCATTGAAGCCTGTAGAAAGCCTGGTGTAGCTAAATTACCATATTCAGTGTTCAGCCGAGTGATGCAGAGCATTGCTGGAAGTTTTGAGGCTATTACTTTGAACTTGCAGCTCAATAATAAATTTATACACCTTTTAAAGCCCAATAGCACAAACATGTCAGAGGTCAAAAGAATTCCGAATTTCCTGGGTCATTGCCAAACTTCCATCTCAACAATTGCAAAATACTGCAGATGCTGGAAATCTGAAATAACAACAGCTAATGCTGGAAACATTCAGCAGGTCAGGCAGCATCTGTGGCAGCAACTCTCTCCGTGGATGCTGCCTGACCTGCTGAGTGTTTCCAGCATTAGCTGTTTTTATTCCAACTCAACAATATCGATTAAAGTCAAACATGGTAGAAAATGAACTACTCATGAAGGAAAAGAAAATGTGTTCATGATATTTCTTACCAAGCTCATTGAAAAATGTTCCATCTGTGCAAATAAACATCTTCACTTTATATTTGCATGGATCTTTTTGATTAACAGTAATTGGGAGGAATTATAGATCTGGGAGAACATCCCAAATTTAAAGCATTGAAATTTTGGATTTCTGGACTGTTCACTGAGAACCCTCGTGATCTTGCAACATTACAAGATGCTGTAAATGCAATAAAACGTAAAGGATATTGGGGCTGACATACAAGTCACTTTAATGGAAATAAGTATATTTTTCTGTGTCAAAAATATCTAGCTGTATAAAAAGTGATTTGTACATAGTTTGTAGGCTAAATTTTCTGAGTCTTTGTCCGTAGGGAGGTATCAGACATGGCAAGAGTGCGCATTGGATGGGGCTGGATTTTATCAGCCCTAAAGAGGCGGGTCTGGAGGCGGGACTGCTGGGAAAATCAAAAAAAATGGGAGCGGGTCCCAAACAGGCTCCCAACCTGCCTCCAACCAATCTTCCCGGGAGTCGGGTCCCCGATTTGACCGGGGTCCCGACTCCTAGAGGCGGGAAGAGGATTATAGCCACTTAACTGCCTGTTAACAGGTAGTTAACAGGCAGTTAAGAGGCTTTTTCCAATTTTGAGACTTCTGCTGCGGGCTTCCCGACGTTGGGAAACCCCGCCAGGGTAAGTGAGGCATGATGGGGGTCTGTTAAGAACATAAGAATTAGGAGCAGGAATAGGCCACTTAGCCTACTCCGCCATTCAATAAGATCATGGCTGATCTTGGGCTCAAAGCCAGTTCCCTGCCCACTCCCCATAACCCTTCACTCCCTTATCTTGCAAAAATCTGTCTATCTCCACCTTAAATGTATCTAATGACCCAGCCTCCACGGCTCTCTGGGGCAGAGAATTCCACAGACTTACGACCCTCTGAAAGGAGAAATTCCTCCTCATCTCTGTTCTAAAATGGTAACCCTTTATTCTGAAACTATACCCCAATGTTTGTGCACAGATGACAGCTGCAGAAGTGGTGTGAAGGATGCGATGGGACACTGGTGAGTATCAGAGGCAAGGAAATGTTGGGAAAGTCATTTTTAATGTGTTTAGATGTTTCTGTAGGTGACAAACTTTGAAGTGCTTTTGTGGCCTCACCTCATTGGGAGAAGCGACAGATTGCTTCTGTACCCTCACCTGCAGCTGCCACCTGTTTTATCCTAAGGAGGGAGTAATTGGAGAGCCTAGGTTCAAGGGCTCACCTTTGTACAGTGATTGTCAGTGTATGACAGCACCTCAATGCTGTCAAACACTGTCAAATCATCTGTCAAAAATAAATGCTTCATGTCCCTTTAAGAAAACCGGCTGATGAAGTGTCATCACCTGATGTCATCTGACATCGGCTTTCCCTTAATTGGCCGGAAAGCCCGCAGGGCAGGCTTAACAAGGCCAATCAGGGGAAAATAGCGTCTGTGCATCGGACGTCACTGGGGGCCGGACTAGAACCCGGAAGGCAGCAGTCCCACCCCCAACTCGTCTCGGCTGGCAAAATCCAGCCCAAGGTCTCAGAAAACCTCTCGCTGCACATTGGCCTCGATATTAACGTGGAGCCAGGGAGGGTTCGGGGAGGCCAAAATCGGTCAAAGATCCGGGCAAGATTTTAATGTCAAGGCCTCATTAACATATTGTAGGGCTGCCTCCCGACAGGCAGCTGGGCAAATGGACAGCCTGGCCAGCGGGTGAGAAGGAACGCGAGTGGCAGGAGGTAACAGCTGGGGATCTTTGAGGATGGTAACCGGCACTAGGAAAGGAGCTCTAGGCTGCAATCTGGAGGGGAAGAGGAGACCGGAGATCGGGAGGGCTGGGGAAGTTTGGCAATCTGGAGGGCTAGGGGTGGGGGGAGGCTTGTGATTGGGGCAGGGAGGCCAAAGGCTTCCATGAGGGTTCTGGGGAGGACACCTGCTCCTCCTAGCACACAAGAAGTGCTAAAAGAGCCACTTACTTCGGATCAGTAGCCGGGACTCCAACTGAAGTTGGGCCTCACTCTCATTTATTATTAAATGTAAGTGACGGCTCTGATGATGTCATCAGGCTGTGACTTTAGTATGTTATTTAGGCCCCTGTTGACCTTTTGTGGGAACCTTACCCATGGTCTGATTCCTGCACTTTAAAATTTAAAGGGGTGGGCATGGGGTTGGGTTCCCAGATCCTGATACTTTAACTCTCTCTCCCACCTGATGGTGTGGGGTTAAAATCAAAGCCATTGTCTCTCTGTGGGTTTCAGTAAATCAGAACTATACTGAGGGAGGACTGCACTTTTGGAATTATAGGGGGAAAAATTGTAGCGCCCTGAAAAAATTAGCACCCACGCAGCTGAAATTCATCGGTAGCACCCCAAGAGGGAAGCGCCCTGCCTCCCTTTTGGGACGCTGCGAGTGAATGTCGTGGCGCGATATGCCGCAGCGCCATGCGTGCCGCGGTACTGTAGGCCTTCCTCCCTTTATTAAAGGGGAGGGGACTTGTGCAGTGTGACCCGGGGTCCAGCTGGGCCACCAGGGATCGGAGTACCAGCAAAAGAGCCCGGCACTCAAGAGAAGTGCCGAGCTCACGGAGTGCAGCCAGCACTCCGCGGGGGGGGGGCTTCAGAGGAGGCTGGGGATAGCAACGGTGGCAGGTGCTGGCAGGTGGCCAGCAACAAAAATGGCTGCCTGGCACCTTCCCTTTAATTAGCACCGCCCCGGCCGCAGGTAGGCCTCCCCTGACCCCGTCGGATATAGCGTCCAGTGGTAAGTCAGGGGGTGCTACCGAAGATCGCGTTCGGGGCACGATCGGGGTGCTGCGCATGGTGATTACATCATCACCGGCGACACAGCGCCATGGGGCGCTAACGGTTACCGTCGCCGCTAACCTCCCGCTGAATTTCACAGGAGGCATTGGCATCGCTGCACCCAGGCGTGAGGGCGCTAATGGGAGGTGCAAAGCAACCGAATTTTTAGGCCTTAGTCTTTAAACATTTAAACTGAGGCCCCTGTCTAGTGGTGCTGCTTGTTGAAGTGAAACTTAAAAATTCCTGGGGAATACTTGTGGAAAATTGGGAATACTCCTCCCAGGGTCAGATTACTAGGACATTCATCTCATTATTCTGTGTGGAACCTTGCTGTGCATAAAATGGCTGCTGCATTTGCACACATAACAACGGCCACTGCACTTAAAAATAATTCACTCCATGTGAAACACTTTGAGGTGTTTCTGAGATGTGCTAAAGAAAAGTATAAACATAATTCCTCTTATATCAACGCAAGTGCTCATTATGTTCTAATGCCTGCTTTTAAGTCATTATTGGAGGGCTTAAAATGTAATTAAGAGTCTTTCTGGTGATTTTGGCTTTCTGCTTTCAGACTTGTTGAATCTGTTCTCGTTGGCTAATGTTTTACTTCAGCTCTTTCTCAGACAGGTTTATTTCTCTCTTTCCAACCTCGCTTTAATTGTTACAATTAGCTATTAAAAAGGCTCCTTGAGGAGAGGTACCATTAAACAACATATTGATTACAAACTAGCACAGATATATTTCAGATTTGCAAAGAGCTGTATTTGAGGCAATGGCCTATCTAAATTTATTCTATTGAGTTTTCTTTTGCAAACAAAAAAGTAATAAAAATTCCTGCTGAAAAGCAAAACACCAAAAGCTGTCTCTTTATATTTGAATATCCCAGGAGTCTCCAAACCTTTGATTTTAGTGAGTTGCTTGGTTGTGCACCAGGGAGCTGTATGAGCCATATATAGCCAATAGCAATGTCACATGTAAATGATTTCATACCAGAATCCAAATGAAAAGATCACTTTTGTTAAATCGAAAGACACATTAAACAATCCAACTAAATGCAAAATGAAATACATAGCTCTGTTCATAGGCTCGGATGTCTGATCCACTCCAGTTACCAGGCTGTGCTTCACTGCAGATATAGTGCAATCCTCAGATCCAAATCCTTGACCTACAAACAGGTCAGCATCCATCTTTATTAAAATGCAAATTTCTTCCTCATTTTAATACAAAATCTTACTGCTTAATTTTCAACTACTGTAAAAAGTTACTGAGACAGCGACAGGCTCTTAAAATGGAAAGACAAAACAGAAGAAAACAAGATCCACCATAAAATTATCACTATTTTGTGTCTTACACACTTGACTTGGCAACTTGTAGGATGCTTACTCTTCAGTCAATGTGTTGTGCTGGCTTAGTTTTTCATTTTGTGGAATGCTTTGCTCTTCCTACCATGTTGGCTGTTCTGTCACCTATAGCTGACATTCAAGGACCCAGCACTGGGAAGAAGGGCTGCCATCTCCCTCCAGATCCAGCTGGGCTCTAAGTTCTGACAGATCACCTCCACACTCAGTAGTTTCCAGCCTTTTGTCAGCGCTTCCTGCATTTGTGCTCTCAAGAACCACATCACAGTGATGATAATTAAGAAGCACATAAGTATTGGGCTCGTTGTAACCTCACCTCATCTGCCATTCGGACTTTTCTTGTCCCCATTCTCTGTGCTTCTCTTTTTTTTAGACTTGCCCCATCCTCCTTGGGTCCTTTAGCTTAAATTAAAAAAACTGAAAATTTGCCTTGGTTTGTTTTTGCAGTTCCTCATTTCTTCTGTTCTTGTCATCTTTGCAGCTTTCAAAGAAGTGACTCATTTATCTGGGGCTCTGTTCTTGCTATTACATTTATAATTCCAGTTTTATTTCTTACACCATTGGGTTCATGTGTTTGAATTTGATAGGCCTGCCGCTTTGGGATTTTTTGAGGATGTAACTGGTGGAATAGATAAGGGAGAACCAGTGGATGTGGTATATTTGGACTTTCAGAAGGCTTTCGATAAGGTCCCCCATAAGAGACTAGCGTGCAAAGTTAAAGCACATGGGATTGGGGGTAAGGTACTGACTTGGATAGAAAACTGGCTGGCAGACAGGAAGCAAAGAGTTGGAATAAACGGGTCTTTTTCCGAGTGGAAGGCAGTGACTAGTGGGGTACCGCAGGGGTCAGTGCTAGGACCCCAGTTATTCACAATATATATTAATGATCTTGACGAGGAACTAGATGTAATATCTCCAAGTTTGCAGATGACACAAAGATGGGTGGGTGTGTGTGCTGTGAGGAGGATGCAGAGAAACTCCAGTATGATTTGGACAGGTTGGGCGATTGGGCAGATGCATGGCAGATGCAGTATAATGTGGATAAATGCGAGGTTACCCACTTTGGTGGCAAAAACAGGGAGGCAGATTATTATCTGAATGGCAATAGCTTGAGAAAAGGGGAAGTGCAACGAGACCAGGGTGTCCTTGTGCACCAGTTGCTGAAAGTAAGAATGCAGGTGCAGCAGGCGGTTAAGAAGGCAAATGGTATGCTGGCCATCATAGCGAGAGGATTCGAGTACAGGAGCAAGGATGTCTTGCTGCAGTTGTACAGGGCCTTGGTGTATTGTGTGCAGTTTTGGTCGCCTTATCTGAGGAAGGATGTTCTTGCCATGGAAGGAGTTCAGCGAAGATTCACCAGGCTGATACCTGGGATGGCAGGAATGGTGTATGAAGAGAGATTGGGTCGATTAGGCTTATATTCACTAGAGTTTAGAGGAATGAGAGGGGATCTCATTGAAACTTATAAAATTCTAACAGGACTAGACAGACTAGATGCAGGAAGGCTGTTCCCAATGGCGGGGGAGTCCAGAACCAGGGGTCATAGTCTAAGGGTAAGGGGTAAGCCATTTAGGACTGAGATGAGAAGGAATTTCTTCACCCAGAGAGTGGTGAACCTGTGGAATTCTCTACCACAGAAGACAGTTGAGGCCAATTCATTAAATATATTCAAGAAGGAGTTAGATATATTTCTTAAGGCTAAGGGGATCAAGGGATATGGGGAGAAAGCAGGGACAGGGTACTGAATTTGAATGATCAGCCATGATCACATTGAATGGCGGAGCAGGCTCGAGGGGCCGAATGGCCTACTCCTGCTCCTATCTTCTATGTTTCTATGTTTCTATATGTTCTTAATGCTGTTCCCTCATTTAGTGGATAAATCCTAAAACCTACCCATGGGAGTCAGTGGCAATAGACTGCAGGAGTTTAATGCCACAGAAATTTATGGGCTGGTTAGGCAGGGATTCTGTGCCACACCTGTTCTGCAGGCAGTAATTTGGACACCTCAGGAATATTTCATGAGTTTCGAGCCAAAGGAAAACAGTATTGGAAAAAATCAATTTTTTCTAACTTGAAGTGAGACCACTGAGTAAAGCAAACCGTTATCATTCACGTAAATATGAGGGATCTCTAAAACACTGTATGCTTGAAGTCTCTCAGCCCCATATGCTGCTTAGAGAACAAATACTCATTCTCCTTAATGATTACTTTGGAAGTATCTCTTTGTAGACAGTGAGTTGTATCTACTGCTGGTTTTGTTTTCTAGGTTTTGAATTGATTTTTTTAATTGACAGGTATTTTACAAATTTTGTATCAAGCATGAAGCAAAAGTATTAAAATCCAATTGTTGTCAGTTTTGTAAGTCATCTGTTGGAATTGGAATTGCTCCAGTTAACTGACTTCAGTTCACTGTCAATATATGAAACCTTTCATGTCTTATTTAATGAGCTGACCTACAAGTGATTTGTAAGAGTTTCATTAATTTATCATTATTTTCTTAAGCATGCACAGTATTGGTCCCTGCAGTTTTTATTGGCATACATGACTGCATTTAGCATATAAGAAATGTGTATTAACTGTACAAATTATAGAGAAATGACACTGTGTTATACACAGAATTAAAATCTGACAACAGCAGCAATGCCGGAACAGAAATTTAGAAATAATATATCGTACAAAGGTTTACTAAACATCGCAAACAATACTGAGATTTTTTTCACAAATTAACTATACTAAATGTTACGTAGAAGATCAAGAATATTATTCATTTCTGAACCCCTTGCTGACTGCCGTTAAGGTCTCTTTTGCATTTACAGAAGACCTTGATAAAATATGTTTATTCATAGGCAACCTTTTTAAAATAATTCTCATACCACTCCGACAGAAACAGTGCCGGCATGCTGAATACTTCTCTGCTCCTTCATTATCCAGTCCTGGCACTTGCTTATCTGCTTTAGATGCTGAACATGAATTGAATAGCTCTTCCTTGCTCCACGCTCCCTCCCACTGAATGTCCTTTGTTACCTGATCTCTGAGGATCGTTCTGCTCAATACACATAGCAACAGTATGGTTTCCTGCTTGCAACCAGAACACTCGACTGCTTTTTTAGTTAAGTCAGGCTTACTGGGCAGAGATCTTATCTTGTGAGTGTTGGTATCAATGTTAATATCATAACCTGTTCAATAATCAACCAGGAGGTTAAACTTGCACCAAAAATAGTTTCAATTATCTCCATGTGTAAAATATAACTGTCCAGACTTGTTGCTGTTAATTTGTTGCTCTGCAGTGGTTTGAACCATAAAAATATTGTTACAGCCAGGAATATGTCTGAGAGGCTAATTTATCTGTATTTGTGAGGGGGTCACAAACATGCCAAAGATCATAGTATGTTTCATTGACAGCACAGTGTGCATTAAAGTTAACAGATTGTCAAAACGGTGCTACTACCTGTGCCCAAACGTAATGAGCACACTTACCTGGAACCAGGTTAGGGATGAGCTGAAAGTGAAATATTTAATTGTAAGAAACTATTTCCAAAACAAAATTCCCCTTTCTCCCAATTTCCCCAATTGAGGGCTTTATGCATTCATGCGTCTTCCTTCATTGGGGGTCAGGTAATGATCCAGGTCCATTTCTTTACAACCACTACCAGTGCTCCACTCTCACTAAATAAATGCATAATTACCGTAACTCCCCCATACTTCTTTCCAGTTACTTTGCTCTGGTGCCATTGACTCCTGATGTATGATTGACGGCAGTGCTACAAATCTAGAACATACTAAAAATCTTATGCACACGTGCACTTCCTATCAATTTTTTTTCAATTATAAATTTGTATGTCCACATTTATAATGGAAACTGCCTATATAAACTTGTCATGCTGTAATTACATGCTTCTACCAGTAGAGGTGCTGCATGCATTTATAATATCTATATATATAAATCGGTACTTCTGTCATTCTGTCTATCTGTCTATCTGTCTGTCTGTCTATCTGTCTATCTGTCTGTCTGTCATCGCGTGTGCGTTGCGGGCATGCACTCGAAAGTTACAGGGCTTACCTACGCGCGCGTTACCTCCAAAGAAAGCTTACGCTTCCGAGACGGTTTTAAGCGTATTTACGTTTCGGCCGGGCTAAAATTGCGCCCGCGGTATCCCAAAAACCTTCAACATTCCGCTCATTAGCATCTCATTATCCGCTCATTAGCGACAGAGTGACCTCAAGCTCGACCAATCGTACGCTGGGTTGCTGGCGTGTGCCGCCGGGCCAATCGGTGCGCGTGTGGCCGGGCTTTATCGTTCTGAACCGAGGTGAGTCGCCGCCATCTTGATTCCAAACTTTTCCTTTCTTTTTCCCGCTTTCTGCGTCTTAAAAAAAAACGTTGCTTTTAAAACACATATTGTTTTTTAAAAAAATGATTTAATTAATCTCATTAATTTTCCTACCTTTCCCCGTTTTTCCAGGTAGGCCTAGAAGCCTCGGCGTCTCCTCCGCACTCACGCCCGAGCTAGGCACCTCCCGGCCCCACTCTAAGGCTGGAGGGCTGAGCCTCAGCCCAGCGCCGCTAGGGTGCGCGCGCAGCAGGAGCTGAGACGTCTCTCTCTGCCGGGGCTTGCTGAGCGTCCAGCGTTACCCTGGCAACCGGGCCCGCGGACGTCTCGCACAGCCGCAATCGGCGGTCTTCACCTCGGGGGGGGGAGGGGGGCGCGGCCGCGACCCTCGGGGGGGCCGCGACCCTCGGGGGGGGGCCGCGCGCGCAGCAGGAGCAGCTGAGACGCGGCGTCTCTCTCTCTCTGGCTTGGTCAGCGTCACGGTTGCCCTGGCAACCGGGCCCGCCGGCCGAGAGAGACGCCGCGTCTCAGCTCCTGCTGCGCGCGCAATCGGCGGTCTTCACCTCGGGGGGGGGCGCGACCCTCGGGGGCGCGGGGGCGCGACCCTCGGGGGGGGCGCCCCCCGCCCTCCCTCCCCTCCCTCCCCCCCGCCCTCCATCCCCCCTCCCCTCGCCCTCCCTTCCCCCCCTTCCTCCCCCCCGCCCTCCCTTCCCCGCCCTCCCTCCCCTGCCCTCCCTTCCCCCCTCCCTCCCTTCCTTCCCCCTCCCCTCCCCCGCCCTCCCTTCCCCGCCCTCCCCCTCCCCCCTCCCTCCCTTCCCTCCCCTCCCCTCCCTCTCTTCCCCCCAGTCGCTCTCTTTCTTCCCCCCAGTCGCTCTCTCTCTTCCCCCAGTCGCTCTCTCTCTTCCCCCCAGTCGCCCTCTCTCTCTCTACCAACAACAACATGCCCTCGAATAAGCCTCGGCACCGCCGGGCACTTCAGCTAGTGGTAATATAAAATAGAGGCAGAATGTTTGATTTTAAAATACTACATTTGAACACTCTGATCTAACTGTCCCTCACCCTCTAACCCTGCTTCACGTGAAGACTTCACCTGGTCTTGGCTCCCCATACGCAACACCACCAGTATAAATATAATTTTTTTTAACTTACCGGCCTCCACACTGTATGTGTTTCAACCTCCCTCCATCGGCCTTGCCGGTTCAGTGCCATGTATATATCATGATACAAAGTAGCATTGTAATACAAGCATGCTGAGGCACAGGCCTGCTGAAATCAATTTTACTCACCAAGCCCACTGCATCCAATTGGGACAACATGAAATTCTATCAAGCTAAAAGAAATTATGCTGTTATGTCCCTGCACTCTCCTGTTGGAGGATGCTAAATTCAGAAAACTGAACCCCTGTTTTCTACACACGAGCTTACAGTGGAGATGAGGTATAGAATTTTGACTATGGGCGATATTGTATAACGGGCGGTATCAATTCAGCCGTACATTATACATCTCACCCGATTTTCATTTCCATTGAATCGATATTGCTCGTGTTGCATTATTGCCCAAAGTTAAAATTACCCTCAGTGTATATGCAGTACACAGCGGTGGTCTGACATCACTTAAAAAACCTCAGGATTTAACATAAAAAGTGCCTGTATGAGTAAATGTTATGATTTGGTGCCCTCCACCCCGCCCCCCAGTCCTCCATGCAGAGCTTTACATATCAGGAACTTGTGCGCACCCCATGATATTTTACATCCATTAAAATGAATGGCCAGAACATCATGTGGGTCCCCAATCAGACGTACTGACCTCCACACCTTAATTCCCAATAGTCACTCCCATTGTGTGAAGCTCTATGCCACAAGTGCAAAATTGTAACATTTACTCCATCGTCTTTCTGAGGATGCTCAACTGTTTGGTAGTAACTTTAATAAATATGGATAAGGTCTGACTTGGTGTAAAAGTGCTTTTGGGTGGTATTAACCTGGGAATGGGGCGGTGAAGTTTGTTTAACACTAGTATCTCTACTACAGCAACTAAGGCACTCATGGGGGAAGGAATAGATCCAATCCATTTTAGTCAGACAGTAATTGCCAAAATGTAATGTGGCAAGCTTACTTGGATTTGTTAGACATACTCAGTCCAGGCCATAATTTAATGCCCATCAGTGCGATAAGAATCAATGTTTATTATCATGCGCAATTGTGGGAATGAAAACAGCTAACTCTGCAGAATTGAATGCATGGGTTGGTATCAGGCATCAATGCCAGGGGTTTGGTGAGAAGAAAGTACATCTTTTATTACAGACTAGTAAAATATTACAGGTAAATATAATGAAGTTGCTCCTTAGAGAAATGGTGTATTTACCTTTACAATGGACTGGAGTAGTTTATTCGTCTGAATAGGCATAATGCAAACAGCACTTAAATACATCTCCGTGTAACAGCTGACATTATATCTTATTTCTTTTGAAATATTCTGTGTAAAAATATTGCTACTCAAGCAGTAATAGCCTTCTATCATTGTATATGATACTTGTAGTTGAGGAAATGCTAACAAATATTTTCTTTTTTATATTGTTTAGATTGAAGAAACACAGCTTGTTGGTCTTTGGGAGGACCTTGTTCATTGAATAATGCTGCTCATAGGGAGGGGAGACCATAACAATCACAGGTGAATTAGATACCAGATCTACACTACCCATCCAAAGGGCTTTAGATGTCCCTAACAAACTCTGAATGACTGCATCACAGATTGACACTCCAGTGTGATGAATAAATTGTATGATGAACCCATCTGCTCAGCCAATGGTGTCCAGCTTGACTGCATAATATTATGCAGTAAAAATCATGCAGTTTAAATGTGGTCGCCAGATTGCTCACTGGTGTTGACCTTTCTTCATAAAACTGTGTGATATTGGGGATAGAGCTGTATTAAAAGCTGGTGTCCACATTTGTAGGTGCAGGACTTCACAAAATTTTGAGCTACTTCTGGCTAAACCCTGTGGTGGCAGTGGAGGATCCAACTATAGAGCAAGGTGTCAGCCATGGCTCAGTGGTAGCACAGTGGCTTCTGAGTCAGAAGCTCGTGGGTTCTAAATCCAACGCCAGAGACCTGAACACATAATTGAGGCTGGCACTTCAGTGCAGTACTGAAGGAGTGCTGTACTGGCGGAAGTGCTGTCTTTTGGCTGAGAGGTAAAACTGAAGCCCTATCTGCCATCTCAGATGGATGTAAAAGATCCCATGACATATTTGAAGAAGAGTAGGGGCGTTCTCCCCAGTGCCCTGGCCAATATTTACCTCTCAACCAACTAAAACTTGCCATTATTGTTTGTGTGATCTTACTGTGCACAAATTGGCCGCCGCATTTCCTACATACAACAGTGACTACACTTCAAGAGTATTTCATTGGTTTTAAAGCACTTTGAGATTTCCTGAGGTCATGAAAGGTGCTATATAATTGCAAGTTCTTTCTTTCTCCTACTGCTCCACGGCTGACTGCAGACTCCTCTCTCACAGGAACAGGAGTAGGCCATGAGCTCCTCAGGCCTGTTCCGCCATTCAATGAGATCATGGATGATCTGTGACTTAACTCCATATAACCGCCTTTGCCCCATATCCCTTAATACCTTTGGTTAACAAAAATCTATCAATCTCAGCTTTAAAATTATTAATTGAGCTAGCATCTACTGTTTTTTGTGGAAGAGAGTTCCAAATCTCTACCACCCTTTGCATGTAGAGTGTGTCCTAACATCACTTCTGAAAGGCCTGACTCTATTTTTTAGGCTATGTCCCATAGTCCTAGACACACAAGCAGCCTTTCTCTGACTGAATAGTATGCTGTGACTGTATGCAATGACTCCTCACTAGTGATTTGGATATCCTCCAAATTACAGTAGTTGTAACTTTTGGAATAGATGGAGTTAAGTGCAACGATGATGATCCATCTGCAGAGGTAAAACGGGACAGTACACAAACTCGATAGCAAAATACTACGGATGCTGGAAATCTGAAATAACAACAGAAAATGCTGGAAAAACTCAGCAGGCCAGGCAACATCCATGGAGAGAGAAACAGAGTTAACGTTTCAGGTCAAAACCCTTCTTCAGAACTGAGAAAAAAGCAGGAAATGAAATGGATTGAAAAGCAAGTGTGGGGGCTGGGAAATGGGGGAGGGGATGAAAGAACAAAAGGGAAGTTCTATGAGGTGAAGAGACATTAAGAGATATTCAAGGCAAGACGAGATGGTGATAGGACAGGTAAAGAGACAAAAGATGACTCTAGTTGAAGTGTGAAATGCGCTGGCAGAATGAAAGACCGCTGCCATGTGGGAGAGGAAAAAAAAAAGGGAAAAGGCACAAACCAAAAGTGTGGATAAAAAATATATAAAAATATAATAGGGGCCGAGGTTATGATCTGAAATTGTTGAACTCGATATTGAGTCCAGGAGCTGTAAAGTGCCTAATCGAAAGATGAGGTGCTGTTCCTCAAGCTTACGCTGAGCTTCTGTGGAACAATGCAAGAGGCCGCTGACGGTGAGGTCTGAGTGGGAATGGAGTGGTGAATTGAAATGACAGGCGACTGGAAGCTCGGGGTCACCCTTACGGACTGAATGGAGATGTTCCGCAATGCGGTCACCCATGCAGAATGTTCTGGAACTGAATGCTGACCACTGCCGGCACTAATTTGGAGAGCCTTGCAAAGCAGACACAGTGCAACAGTGCAGAACAGAATATTTTATCAAAGAGATTTTAAAGATAGTCATTGCTGCTCTGCAAACATTCCATTTACTGTAGAGGAAGGTTGCCTGGAAAGAGACACTAATGTAGGGGCTTGAGCATAGAGTTGCTTCCACTTTGCCATGTAAGTGCTCATGGGTTTGTGATGTGTTATACACTGTGGGTGCTAATGTTTAAATTTGTGTACTTGTGCTTGTTCGGTAATACATGTTGTCAATTGTATGGAAAGACATTGTTATAATTTTTGAAGATCTGACATGACCTTCAAATTAGCAGAGCTCAATATGTTTATTGATTGGAATAATGTATTACATAGTACATGGCAAATACATGAGTGGAATTTGAACTTTCTATCAATATCATCTGACACTTTCTATTACAACCTCTGTCAAGTTCTTTAAACTGAAGAGATCAGTGACCTTCAGTGCTGTCAGTGTCCTTTCTTTCAGGTCTCAGATTCACCTGCAGATGTCCTTTCAGCTTAACAGTTGGACATAATTGTCCCCCTTGTGGCCTTCTTCACCCCATTGAATCTCTTCCTGACCTTTTGCAAGGAGTCTTCTTATTTCTGGAGATTGTGTTCAACACCTGAACAACTTCCTCCCAACTCTGCCGCCTGGCGGTGCAATTGGCAAAATTCACTCATGTGCCAAAAATGGCTGCACTTCATGCCACAAACTTGTATGAACTGTGAACTACCTCCACTGCTATTGGCAAATCATAGCTTCTGGGATTCAATTTTATGTGCTATTATTTTGTTAATGCTCCATTACTTATAGGGGTCAACCATCTTATTTGCTGTTTGTTGAGATCCTTCAGGGTGATAATTGCTGATATCCACTCTTTGGCTCATTTAGCTCCCTGCTAGTGTTAAGGTAAAACCCCCTGGAGCCAAGATTTTGGCTCACTAGCATCATTGCTAATTCTACAAATTTACTACCTCAAAAAAGCCAAAGATCATTAACACTAAACAGACCAAAGATAGGGTACTTTGGCCTAGAAATTCAGTTGGGCGCGCCAGCCGTTAGCGCCTTAGGGGGAGTAGATCTCGAGCGCTAGGTGCTTATCGCCCGGGCGCAGCGCGATCTGCGCCTCTCCCCAACTTCAGGACACATTTAGCGCCGGCGCAAAGTCTTAGCGCGCGCCCTGCTGTGCGCGCAGATCATGACGTCATTTAATAGTGCAACGCCCTTTGTGCGCCCCAAACCGGAACTTCACTCGCGCCGGCCCATTGTGCGCCGGGCGTCCCGAGCGACTGTGAAGTGGAACGGTACACAGGCCAGCCAGGCCGGGGGGAGCGCTAATTAAAGGGCACTTACCCAGCAGTATAAAGGCCAGCCATTTTGCAGCATTCACTCTTGTGCAACGGTTTTTTGGACAGAGACCAAGGAGGAGACAGTTTATTGTTTTGGACCAACACTTGGACAGGTATTTTTGGCTCAGGCCAGAGCTTACCAATTATCTTTGCCTTCATTCAGAGCTCAGTGTTTGCCAGCATATAATGGGGGCTGCATTGGGTGGCAACGCTGAATTTCAGCCTTATGCCAGAAGGGCTTACAGACGCCGTGAGAGAGTGGCAGCCCTGGCTAGACACAGAGGGGGCAACAGGCGTCGCCAACTGAGGCCTTACCCATGCAGGGTATACCGCCAGCAGACCTCCTATCTGACCATGTCTGCCGCGATGTGTGTTAGGAGGCTGCGATTCCGAAGGGAGGTGGTTGCAGACATCTGCCGGCTGCTTCAGAGAGATCTGCAGCCACAGCTGATGCGCAGGACGTCTCTGTCGGTGGCAGTGAAGGTGACGGTGGCTCTCAACTTCTATGCCTCCGGCTCCTTCCAATCCGCTACTGGGGACATCGCTAACATCTCCCAGTTCGCCGTGCATTGCTGCATCTGCCAGGTGACCGAAGCCCTTTTCAGAAGGAGACATCAATTCATCTCCTTCCCCATGACCCTGGACAAGCAGCAACAGCGTGCAGTGGGGTTTGCAAGAATAGCGGGCTTCCCCATGGTGCAGGGCGCCATTGACTGCACGCATGTGGCTTTGCGGGCACCTCTTGAGCATGCCGAGGAGTACCGCAACCAGAAGGGCTACCATTCCCTCAATGTACAGCTGGTGTGTGACCACAGGCAGCGCATCCTAGCTGTCAATGCCCGCTTTCCAGGCAGCAGCCACGATGCCTTTATCCTGCGACAGACAACTGTGGCTGACATGTTCCAGGCACAGCCTCCCCCAAGAGGACGGCTTATCGGGGACAAAGGCTATCCTTTGTGTACCTGGCTCATGACCCCGCTCCGCGCGCCCACGACCCCTGCTGAAGAGGCATACAACGAGAGCCATCAAGCGACGAGGAACCTCATAGAACAAACAATCGGCGTGCTCAAGCAACGGTTCCGCTGTCTCGATCGCTCCGGGGGAGCCCTCCAGTATTCGCAGGATCGAGTCTCCCAATTCGTCGTCGTTTGCTGCATGCTGCACAACCTGGCTATCCGCAGGACTCAGGCACTGCCACCTCACGTTGGACCACCACCTCAGGAGGAGGAGCAGGAGGAGCATGAGGACGATGAGGACGAGGAGTACCAGCCCAGGAGAGACGCACAAGGTCCAAGGGCCGCCCGTCGGCGGCTTATTGAACGTCACTTCTAGGCCCCCTGTCAGGGAATGGCTTGTGCCAATGATAGAACATGATTGCAGCCGCTCCGCAAGCCCTCAGCCGGTTAAGGCAACAAACACTTCAAAGATCAAACATGGACAATGTGAATAAATAAAATGCTTTATTGTACAAACTCTGGGCCCTTCCCACATGAAAACCAAAAACAGAGGAAACCCCCAAAAAACACTCAAACACATTACTCGCTCCCACAACCTGGGGAGGATTTACAAAATAGGGCAACTAAAATGGCCGTCATTCTCGGCCTTCGTCCAAAACAAACATCACATCATCGGCCTTCAAAAAACAAACATCCAATTCTCGGCCTCAAGAAACAAACACAAATGGCCACACATTCGACTATTTGGCCCGCTAGGGCGATGCCTTGGCCATCTTTGGGTGGCCCCTGCCCGCCCTGCTGCTCCGCCTCAAAGTAAGGCCATTGGCTGCTGCAAGGCTGGGGGCAGGCTCCTGAGGGGCACATGTCGTGATGGCAGATGCCCTTGGGGGTCGGCCTAGTCGAGGTCTGGCCGTCGAGCGGCCGGCTGTTGATTGCTGCAGCTGTGGCTGGCCAGCATCAGTCACTGCAGCAGCTCCTGGCAGCTCCACTGGGGGACTGGCAGTGGCGGCTGGAGGAATGGCGGCAAGCTGGCGGATGGCAGGCGCTCGCTGGTCGCCTGAGACACTGGCACTCGCCCGGGCCAGCACTGCAGCATGCGCACCAATCTGCCGAGCGACAGACCGATGTGCTGCTGCAGCGCGCCAGGTGCCCTGGCGATGCCTGGCTGACACAGCGAGTGTGGCAGCAGTGAGTGCCCGTGTTGACCTGTTCACTGACCGCAGCAGAGCAGCCAGTGACTGGACGGCACCACTGATCACCTGGCCAGTCGCTGACAGAGCTGCCCCGAATTCCGCCCGACTCGCTGCCTGATCTGCCCGGTATTCCGCCCGACTGGTGGCCTCTGAGGGCCCGAACTCGGCCACACTCCGAGAGAGGGAATCGATGGACTCAGGCAACCGTGCCACTGCCGCCATGAGCTCCGTGTGCCGGCGCTCCGAGTCCGCGGACAAGTCTTCGAGGCGTTCCATCTCCTCGGCGAAGAGCATCTCCTGACTGGAGGCCGGACTCTCCCTCTGGGGAGAAGGCCGCCGAGCTGGCCGACCCTTCCTGCGTTGCTGGAGGCCGCTGGGCCCAGCAATTGGACTCCCCTCCGACGCATCCCCCCTCTGGGGAGAAGGCCGCCGAGCTTCCACCCCGCTCCCGCCTTTCTGCAGCATGCAGGTCCCAGGAGCTCCCCTCCCCTTCGACACTTCCGCCACGCTGCCCTCCAGGGAAGACGTGTCCCCTACATTGGCCTGGGTGGCCGCGGCTGAGGGTTCCCCTGATGGGCCGCCTTCCTCTTGCTCCTCCTCCTGCTCCTCCTCGGAGGGTCTGTCACTGGCAAGTTGAGGGACCTCCTCTTGACCATCTGAAAGCAGGAAGGCACAAGAGTAGCTTTAGAGTGAGGAGAGGGCGTCAGTGCGGGATGCATGAGTGGTGGCATTCAGTGCATTGGTCGGACAGTGGCAAAGGATGTAGATCTGATGCGCAAGTGGGACGAGAGAGGTGCAAAAGGTGATGTCCTTACCATTGCTGCCCAGAACAGGGTCGTCATCTCCACATGCAACGGGCCCAATCACCCGGCCACCCATGAGGCGCTCCACGCGATGTTGCAGGTCGGTGAGTGGCTGGATATGGGGTCGTCCTCCCCCGGTCGCAGTTCGGCTCTTGCGATTATTCGCCAGCTTGGCCTGCAAGAGAAAGGACGGCCTCTAAGTACAGTGTGTCGCCGTGATCTTGTGTGCACTGCCTCCCATGGTGGAATAGCCTGGCCAGTGTGTCGCCATGATCTGGTGTGCACTGCCTCCCATGGTGGAATAGCCTGGCCAGTGTGTCGCCATGATCTGGTGTGCAATGCCTCCCATGGTGGAATAGCCTGGCCAGTGTGTCGCCATGATCTGGTGTGCACTGTCTCCCATGGTGGAATAGCTTGGCCAGTGTGTTCAGTGCAGAATGTGCAATTGATGCTCATGCCTGTGCCATAGCTGCTGGATGAAGGCTGGCCATTAGAGCTTTCAGGTCCCTTTGCCCATAATGTGAGGTGCACATGCAAGGATGAGGAGGTCATTGGAAAGGGTACTCACCCTGACAATGCGTGTGAGGTCATTTAACTTTTTGCGGCATTGGGCACCGGTCCTGGGGACGTCGCTGTTGGCTGACAGCTTGCTGGCGACATGCCTCCAGGCTCTCCTGTAGACGCGGACCGTTGCCTTCTTGCCATTGTCCGGGTACAAAACATGGCGCCTCTTCTCCACAGCAGCAAGCAGCACACTCAGATCACGCTCTGAGAAGCGCTGCGCACGTTCACGGGCCTTTTCCATGTCTTCAGGCACTATTTGGGTCCAGCAGCAGTGTTCAGGCCTAGCTGGAGGGCTCCACTATCCAGGGCGTGGCAGCAGACACAGTCGACCCTTCCCCCTTAAGAGCTGGCCGGCGCCAGGGTGTCTGCTGTCAATCACGAGATGGCCGCACCTGCGCTGCGCCCGGCCTCGGCGCTATCGATCACCACCTCCGGCTTAGCGCCCAAAGAGAGGCGTCCAGCAGCAGTTTTAGCGCTCGCCCGAACTAGTAGGGCGAAGCTAATGAATATCGGAGAAGTGACCTAGATTTGGCGGCGGCCGCAAACTTTAGCGGACGCCCCACTTAAGCGCCCCAAAAGTGGCGTCAATGAATTTCTAGGCCCTTATGTCTTACTCTAAAAGGATAGCGGGGAACCAAGGGGCTAATGAAAGTGAGGAACTTAAAGTAATCAATACCAGTAGAGAAAAAGTACTTGAGAAACTAATGGGACTAAAAATCAACAAATCCCCTGGACCTGTGGGGCTCCAACCTAGGGATCTAAAAGAGGTGGCTGCAGAGATAGTGGATGCATTGGTTATGATCTTTCAAAATTCCCTAGATTCAGGAACAGTTCCAGCAGATTGGAAGGCAGCAAATGTAACCCCGCTATTCAAGAAAGGAGGGAGAGAGAAAACAGGGAACTACAGTCTAGTTAGCCTGACATCAGTCGTCGGGAAAATGTTTAAATCTATTATTAAGGAAGTGGTTACAGGGCACTTATAAAATCATAACAAGGTTAGGCATATTCAACATAGTTCCATGAAAGGGAAATCGTGTTTAACAAATTTATTTGAGTTTTTTGAGGATGTAACTAGCAGGGAAGATAAAGGGGAACCAGTGGATGTAGTATATTTGGATTTTCAAAAGGCATTCGATAAGGTGCCACATAAAAGGTTGTTACGTAGCAGCACGATATTCAGCTGTAGCGCCCAGGAAGGAGGTGGAGCGCTTCTAGTAGCACCCCACCTCCTGCTTGGGGCGCTACCACTGAATTTACGGCGCTGGGGCGCTAACCTTTTTGGGGCGCTAAAATAGTGCCCCGGCGAAGTCAGCGCCCCAAAGGGGGTGCTACTGAATTTCTCCCCCAAAGTGCCTGCAAAGGGATATATACAGGTTAAATGAGTGAGCAATAAGGTGGCAGATGGACTATAATGTGGGGAAATGTGAGGTTATTCACTTTGGTAGGAAGAATACGAAAACAGAATACATTTAAATGGTGGGAAACTATTAAATGTTGATGTTCAGAGAGATTTAGGTGTCCTAGTACAAGAAACACAGAGGGTTAGTATACAATTAAGGCAAGCAATGAGGAAGACAAATGGCAAGTTGGCTTTTACAGCTAAAGGGTTGGAGTGGAAGAGTCGGGAAGTCTTGCTACAATTGTACAGAGCTCTGGTGAGACCATACCTGGAGTACTCTGCACAGTTTTGGTCTCCTTATCTGAGGAAGGATATACTTGCCTTAACGGGAGTGCAATGAGGGTTCAATAGATTGATTCCTGGGATGAGAGGGTTGTCCTGTGAGGAGAGATTGAGTAGATTGGGCCTATACTCTCTGGGGTTTAGAAGAATGAGAGGTGATCTCATTGAAACATACAAGATTCTGAGGGGGACTGACAAGATAGATGCTGATAGATTATTTCCCCTGGCTGTAGAGTCTAAAACTAGGGAGCACAGTCTCCAGATAAGGGGTCGGCTTTTTAAGACTGAGATCAGGAAGAATTTCTTCACTCAGAGGGTTCTGAATCTTTGGAGTTCTCTACCCCAAAGGGCTGTGGATGCTCAGTTGTTGGGTATAGTTAAGGCTGAGAAAGATAGACTTTTGGAATCTAGAGGAATCAAGGGATATAGGGATAGGGCAGGAAATTGTAGTTGAGGTTTAAGATCAGTCATGATCTTATTGAATGGCAGAGCAGGCTCGAGGGGCCGTATGGCCTACTCCTGCTCCTAATTCTTATATTCTTAAAATCATGCCTATTGGGTAATGAAATTATAGTTTTTAGAACTAGATGTAATATCTCCAAATTTGCAGATGACACAAAGCTGGGTGTGTGTGTGTGCTGTGAGGAGGATGACGAGAAACTCCAGGATGATTTGGACAGGTTGGGTGATTGGGCAGAAGCATGGCAGATGCAATATAACATTGATAAATGTGAGGTTATCCACTTTGGTAGCAAAAACAGGAAGGCAGATTATTATCTGAATGGCAATAGATTGGGAGAAGGGGAAGTGCAACGAGACCTGGGTGTCCTTGTGCATCAGTCGCTGAAGGTAAGCATGCAGGTGCAGCAGGTGGTTAAGAAGGCAAATGGTATGTTGGCCTTCGTAGCGAGAGGGTTTGAGTACAGGAACAAGGGTGTCTTGCTGCAATTGTACAGGGCCTTGGTGAGACCACATCTTGAGTATCGTGTGCAGTTTTGGTCGCCTTATCTGAGGAAGGATGTTCTTGCCATGGAAGGAGTTCAGCGAAGATTCACCAGGCTGATACCTGGGATGGCAGGAATGACGTATGAGGAGAGATTGGATCGATTGGGCTTGTACTCGCTGGAGTTCAGAAGAATGAGAGGGGATCTCATTGAAACTTATAAAATTCTGACAGGACTGGACAGACTAGATGCAGGAAGAATGTTCCCGATGGTCGGGGAGTCCAGAACCAGGGGTCACAGTCTAAGGATAAGGGGTAGGCCATTTAGGACAGAAATTAGGAGGAATTTCTTCACCCAGAGCGTGGTGAACCTGTGGAATTCTCTACCACAGAAGGCAGTAGAGGCCAATTCATTAAATATATTCAAGAAGGAGTTGGATATATTTCTCAAAGCTAAAGGGATCAAGGGGTATGGGGAGAAAGCAGGGACAGGGTACTGAATTTGGCTGATCAGCAATGATCACATTGAATGGCGGAGCAGGCTCGAGGGGCCGAATGGCCTATTCCTGCTCCTATCTTCTATGTTTCTATGTTTCTAGCACAATATCTATATATATAAATCGGTACTTCTGTCCTTCTGTCTGTCTGTCTGTCTGTCATCGCATGTGCGTCTGGCAGGCTATGCGCTCGAAAGTTACAGGGCGTACCTACGCGCGCGTTACCTCCAAAGAAAGCTTACGCTTCCGAGACGGTTTTAAGCATATTTACGTTTCGGCCGGGCTAAAATCGCGCCCGCGGTATCCCAAAAACCTTCAACATTCCGCTCATTAGCATCTCATTGTCCACTCATTAGCGACAGAGTGACCTCGAGCTCGACCAATCGTACGCCGGGTTGCTGGCGTGTGCCGCCGGGCCAATCGGTGCGTGTGTGGCCGGGCCTTATCGTTCTGAACCGAGGTGAGTCGCCGCCATCTTGCTTCCATTCTTTTTCCTGCTTTCTGCGTCTTTCTTTTCAAATATACATTTCCACCGAAATAAAATTGAATTTATTAAATTGTTTTTAAAAAAATCACTCATTTGTAAACCTAACCTGAACATTCTTTTTCCTACCTTTGCCCGTTTTTTTCTTAGGCCTCAAAGCCTGCGCCTTTCTTGCCCAGCCAGGCCCGAGCTAGGTGACTGCGATTCTGCTAAGCTCCTCACCCACCCCCCCCACCCCCCCCCGCCGTGTCACGTTACCCAGGGCAACGGCGTCAGCCACGAGGGTCAGGGTGCACGCGCAGCAGGAGCAGGTGAGACGCGGCGCCTCGGTTCCGCGCTCGGCGGGGGGGGGCGGGGCTCGGCCGCCGGCCGTCTCTCAGAGCCGCAATCGGGCTCGGCCGCCGGCCGTCTCTCAGAGCCGCAATCGGCCTCGGCCGGGGGGGGGGGGGGCGTGGCTCGGCCGCCGGCCGTCTCTCAGAGCCGCAATCGGGCTCGGCCGGGGGGGAGCGGGGCTCGGCCGCCGGCCGTCTCTCAGAGCCGCAATCGGGCTCGGCCGTGGGGGTGGGCGGGGCTCGGAGAGCGTGGCTCTCGGCCGGGGGGGGCGGGGCTCGGAGAGCGGGGCTCTCGGCCTGGGCCCCCCCGCCCCTTCCCCCCTTCCGCCCCCCCTTCCCCCCGCCGCCCCCCCGCCCTTCCCCTTCCCCCCTCCCCCCCTGCCCCCCCTTCCCCTTCCCGCCCCCCTTCACCCCCTTCCCCCCCGCCCTTTCCCCCTCCCTTCCCCCTCCCTTCCCCCCTCCCTTCCCCCCCACCCTCCCCTTCCCCCCTCCCTCCCCCGCTCCATTCCCCCCCGCCCCCTCCCCCGCACCCTCCCTTCCCCCCCGCTCTCTTCCCCCCACCCGCTCTCTCTCTTCCCCCCAGTCGCTCTCTCTCTTCCCCCCAGTCGCTCTCTCTCTCTTCCCCCCAGTCGCTCTCTCTCTACCCCCCAGTCGCTCTCTCTCTCCCCCCCCCCCAGTCGCGCTCTCGCTCTCTCTTCCAACAACAACATGCCCTCGAAAAAGCTTCGGCACCGCCGGGCACTTCAGCTAGTTGGGTATAAATTATATCAAATGCTATATTTTATATAAATGCAACTTCTTTGTTCATATATATGGATTTTAGGTTGAATATGTGTAAGTAACTTTAAAAAAATGTCTAATGAAGGCACACCGGCAATAGATCCTATTTAATATTACTTACAGAATATGTATTTTTTTTTGCTTGACACGTTTCAAGAAAAGCAATAAGATCTGCCTCATCCACTCCCTGCATAAAGAAACTTCTCAGAACCCCTCTCCTCACTCGCTTAGTAGTGATTTTAAATTTATGACCCCTCATTAATAAATCCTCAAGCAGAGGAAAAATCAAAACTTCATAATTTTAAAAACCCTTATTAAATCGCCTCATAGCCTTTTCTGATCCTGTAGAAATAGTAGGTCAAGTCTGTCATCATAAGTATACTTTGCCATCCCTGGCGTCATCCTGGTGAGTCTTTACTGTATAGTCTCTATGGCTTTAATGTCCTTTCTATAATGAGGTGCCCAGAACTGTACTCTATTGCTGCATCGAATGTTTTAAATAGATTTATTATTATGTGGCAGAGCCACCAAAGGACTCAGAGCGGTTGTACATAATTCCTTTAACAGCAATGTAGTTACTGTCTGTGCCTGTACCTTTAATTACACTGTTTGACTGTACAATGTCTAGTTACCTTTACAGCGCGGTTTCAACGTGATGACATCATGCTGTTAGTCACGTGCTGCCCCAATGGCGGGAAGAACGTGATGACGTGATGACGTCAGTCTTCTGACCAGAGGATCAGTCCTGGTGGAGCCCTTAAGGAGGGTAGACCTGTTATTGATGTGTTCCAGCAGTTTCCAGTTTAAACTCGTTTCCTTTCATTAAAGTTCATTATTTTAATTGCCTGAGTCGAACTCAGTCTTTTTGACAGGAACCTCCGTTCCTACAATTACTTCTTTATCATTGTATCCTATTTATAAAACTCAAAATGTGGTTGGCCTTTTTCATGGCTTTACGTACCTGAACTCACACTTTCACAGAATGAAGTATGAACCCTTCAGTCTCTCTGTTCATCTACACCCTTCAGCATCTTTCCATTGAGTTTATACTCCCATTACTTGTTTTTCCTCTCAGAATGTATTACCTCACACTTACCTACATTAAATTGCAATTGCCAACTATCTGTCCATTCACTATTCCTTCCAAAAGTGTTTGAAAGTCTCTTTGCTGTTTGTCAACCCCCTATTTTTGATCTTCAACAGATTATGAGATTGTGCTCTCGACGCCCAAGTCCAAATCATCTATATTTACCAAGAATAGAACTGGACCCAGCACTAACCCTTGGTGTATACCACTTCCAACTGGTCTCCTATTACAGCAACATCCATTTATTCTAACTCTTTATTTCCTGCCTGTCAACCAACTTTCTATCTGTGCTGCTACCTGTACATTTCCTTTTATACCATACGCCTGAATTTTTCTAACGAGCCTCTTGTGAGATGCCTTACCGAACGCCTTCAGAAAATCCATTTACTTTATATCTACTGCATTCCTTTTATTTATCCAATCAGTCTCTTCTTCAAATAAAATTTATTAAACTTGTCAAACATAATTTTGTCTTTAACAAATCTGTGCTGGCTGTCCTTGATTAACCCATTTCAAAATCTTGAATTATGAATTCTAAGAGTTTGTTCACAACTAATGTTAGAAAAACTGATGTACAGTTATCTGGTTTATCCTTCTCTCCCTTTTTAAGTGTGTACCATGGAGCCAAGGGGGCCACATATAAAATGTAAATCCACCTTTCCATTAATTTGCATGTATCTAAAGTGGCTGATACTAAGGGCTGGATTTTCCAAGCCCAGAGGAGGCGGGAATGGAGGTGGGACAGCCCGTAAAATCGAAGAAAGTGAGGGCAGATGGCAAACCCGTCCCCATCCCGCCTCCGTGCCCACTTGCCAGGAGGCGGGAAGATGTGCAGCTTTGGGTCCCGTCTCCTGGAGGCAGGAAAGGCTTTTAATCCTTTTAACTGCCTGTTAACAGGTAGTTAATATGCAGAAAAAAGGATTAGTGCCATTTTACCTGCACAGGTGAAGGCTTCCCGACCACGGAGAACCCCGCCTGGTTGGAGGAGACGTGGAGGAGGTCTGCGGTGATTGGAGGCACCTGGAAGTAAGGTGTAGTGATGGGTGCAAGTGTGGAGTGGTAAGTATGCAAGGTGAGTGATTAGTTTAAAAAAGTGTTCACTTACCTTTTTTTCCTTCTATAGCCTTTAGCCACGCTGGATCAGGAGAGCAGACATCCACCTTACCAATTTCAGGTAATGGCTGATGGACCCTCCGATCCATCAGACATCTGAAATTTACTTATTTTCAATGTTTGTTGAGTCCTCACCACACAGACTCATCAAACTAAAGAGAATTTCAGTGTTTGACAGCTTCACAGAGCTGTCAAACGCTGCCATTTCTTCTTTCAAGAAGTCTTGACAGATAGCACGTCTGACGTTGACGTGATCTGTCAGTGACTTCTTCCCTAATTGGCTTGCTGAGCCCGCAGGGCGGGCTTAACAAGCTCAATCAGGGGAAAATCCTTCTGAATGTTCAGGCGAGGATGGGGGTGGGACATTGACATGACAAGCAACAGTCCCGCCTCCAACTCGCCTCCATTCACAAAATCCAGCCCAATCAGATCTTTGTGCTCTCATTTAATATTTATTGACCAATGAGGTTGCAGCACTATGACCAGTCCTTTCCAAACCTTCAGACCAACAGGGCTCGATTTTATCAGGCCCGAAGAGGCGGGTTTGGAGGCGTGTGAGTTGTCAAAATCGTAAAAAATGGCGTCCGGGCCCAATCCCGTCTCCATCCCGCCTCCGAGCAATTTTTCCAAATTTGTGTTTTCGAACCCCATGTGGCGGTCCTACGGGTTGCCCTTTACATTGAGTTACATAATTCCCTTTAACTTACTTATGTATGTATAACTTACCTAACTGTATGTACTTAACTAACTTATTTGTGTAACTTACCAGTTGGGGCTGTTGCCCCTTTAACTTACCTGTTGGGCCGTTGCCCCTTTAAGAGGCGACCTAACGTGCTGACGTCACGCATCATGTGACGCATGCGCGCCGGCCGCCGGCCCGATTCGGGTTTCTAAGACGGCCGCCGGCATAGTCCGGCCTACCGCGACTTCGGCTGCATCGGCCAGCAGGCGGGAGTGAAGCGATCCTCCACTCCCGTGGCAAGTATTGGCATAGTTCAGCCTTACAACCCTGGCCTCAAAGCCAGCCTTCGTACCGGGGAGATGTACGATGCAACGGCGCAGGTCACGTGACCGCCTAAGCGCACGTGAACGTGCTGACGTTATGACGCGGTCACGTGACGCCTAAAGCGGGAATAAAGAGCCGAGTGTGAGGAGGTCATGAGGCTTCCCACACGCTCCCCACGGGACTGGGAATTCAGTCCTTGTGGAGTCCCCGCTGGGACAAGACCTACAACATGGTGCTCCTGCAGTCAGCCATCTTACCTGCTACCTTACCTGCTGTAATTATCCTGTGACCTACAATATGGTGCTTCTGCAGTCAGCCATCTTACCTGCTACCTTACCTGCTGTAATTATCCTGTTCTGGTAAATAAACAACTTATTTATAGTTCGTCGAAGTTAAACTCTTTCATTTAGTGGCGATTTACTCGAACCGCTACACCCATTTCCATCCCACCTTCAAGAAGCAGGATAAGCCCTAAAGGCCCTTAACAACCACTTAATTGCCTCTATAATCCCATTTTGAGAGGCCTTTCTGATTTTTAGACATTTCCCCCATCCTACACGCCTCCTCTGGAACACGCCAGTTAATCCTGGCGGACTCACAATTGGATTGCTTACTAACAGCTGCAGCTCCACCGTTAAAAAGGAGTTTTCACCAATGGTCACTTGCAGGTGGCAGAACTTTGATGTCTCAGGTCTGGGGGAGCTTTTGGCAGGCCTACTCATTATTGTGGAAGTTTGGAGCCTGACACCCATCTCCGGTGTGACCTGCTGGGAAACCCCTCTCCCCAGCTTGACTGAGCACTTCCTCAACTGAGGCACATACAAGAAGCATGGCGAACATTTATTTCCTTTCTTCCTGGACATCAGATTCGGATGAAGACCAGCCGCGGCAGCAGCAGACCCATGAGCGACAGCAACACCAACAGCAGCAGCAACAACAGGAGATCCAAGCTGCTGCTCATCCACTGGAAGCTGCACAGGCTAGAAGGCGCCAGCGCACGACCACATTGCTGTCCGGGATACAAGGGACACACTCATGTTGACCAGATTTGCTTAGCCTGCACAATCAGACACTTTTTCCTTGCACCTTCTTACCAGATCTTTGACAATGGACAAGAACCTATGGATTCCTATTACTCTGACCAACATTCTGACAATTGCAAGTCGCCCTATGCCCTCAATGTGAAAGTCCTATTGTGAAATGACACAGGCCACAACTTCAACAGTTTGCCATCAAATCTGTTTAAACCATGACAAGGATGGCTGGTCAAAAAAAAAATACATCACAACGCCCAAGTGACTACCATTGTGACTACTTGTACTTTATCCTCTTACGTGTGATCCTACGTGGTGCTTCCCCTGTGGCTTCAGCAGATGCGGTGGCCCCTTGCTCACTTCCTTGCTGCTCCTGTGTCGACACCTTTGGTGGGTGTCCTCTGGGGTTGTGAGCCTGTGAGGGCTCGGCATCTGTCTGCTGCTCCTGCGGCTGTGCAGGGGCTGAGATGCCCATCTGAGTTGGGTGAGGACTCAGGTGGGGCTCTGACCGAGGGCTTTGCAGTGGTATTGTCGTGTGAGCGCTTGGAGCCCCACTTCAGAGCTAGCAAGTGGCTTTACAGCACCTTGCTGCACTGCAGGGGGGCCATGAGGACCTGTTTCTGCACTGGAAGTCCTACTCCAGAGGACTACCATGAAGGTCTGATTTGTATGCTCAATAGCTGACCATCGCTCCTCAAAAGATGTCATTCTATTCTGAACAATGACCATGCTTTCAAGACCCTGGCAACTAAGCTCCCCCATGGCCATAGGCATCCTCTCCTCTACCATAGCCATCCTCTCCTCTATGGTAGCAAGCCTTACCACGGAGGAAGCCATCCTTTCCACGGACATTGCCATCCTTTCCCCGGTGATGCGTTCATGCGCCAATGTCTCCACAAAGGCTCTGCTCATGTTCGCGATGGACTCCTCCATTTGCTCCACACTCGCAGCGACCCAGGAGAAAAAACCTGCCAGAGACTCCTGCACCTGTTCCTGGAGTTCCAGCATGGCTGCCCTTCTGGATTGACCCTGAGGCACAGGGTCAATATGCAGCTGAGCCGAGATGGCAGCGTCCTGCGCCCTCTGATGAGGACTCTCCACTGCTGTCCCTGTCTCCACCATCTGCTGATGCTCACTTGTGAGCTGTGATACAAGTGACCCTGCCGCGCCGCCCCGCCCCGCACTGCCGAGAGCCGCGCTCTCTGAGCCCCGCCCCCCTGGCCGAGAGCCGCGCTCTCCGAGCCCCGCCCCCCCTGGCCGAGAGCCCCGCTCTCCGAGCCCCGCCCCCCCTGGCCGAGAGCCCCGCTCTCCGAGCCCCCCCGGCCGAGAGCCGCGCTCTCCGAGCCCCGCCCCCCCTGGCCAAGAGCCCTGCTCTCCGAGCCCCGCTCTCCGAGCCCCGCCCCCCCGGCCGAGAGCCTCGCTCTCCGAGACCCGCCCCCCCGGCCGAGAGCCCCGCTCTCCGAGCCCCGCCCCCCCCGGCCGAGAGCCCCGCTCTCCGAGCCCCGCCCCCCCCGGCCGAGAGCCCCGCTCTCCGAGCCCCGCCCCGCCCGGCCAAGAGCCCCGCTCTCCAAGCACCAGCCGCCCCGCCCCGCTCTCCGAGCCCTGCCCCCACCCCCCCCCGGCCGAGCCGGTTTGAAGTGCTCCAATTGCGGCTCTGGTTGCCGGGGTAACCCTTCCCGCTCACCAAGGCCGAGATCCGACGCCGCGTCTCACCTGCTCCTGCTGCGCGCGCACCCTGACCCTCGTGGCTGACGCCGTTGCCCCGGGTAACGTGACGGGGGGGGGTGAGGAGCTTAGCAGAAGCCCTAGCTTGGGCCTGGCTGGGCAAGAAACGCCCAGGCTTTCAGGCCTAACAAAAAAATGGGAAAAGGTAGGAAAAAGAATGTTCAGGTTAGAAAAAATATTTACAAATGAATGAAGTTTTTTTTAAAACAATTTAATAAAGTCAATTTTATTTTGCTGGAAATGTATATTTTAAAAGAAAGAGGGAGTAAGCAGGAAAGAGAATGGAAGGAAGATGGCGGCCACTCACCTCGGTTCAGAAGGATACGGCCCGCCCACACATTGGTCGACCGGTCAGGTCACCGAAGCGTAGGATTGGTCAATCGTCAAGTCACTCGACACTCAACTGTAGGATGGCACGTGCCAGGAACCCGCCGTATGATTGGTCGACCCGTGGCTAATGAGATGCTAATGAGCGGAATGTTGAACGTTTTTCGGATACCGCGGGCGCGAATTTTGTCCGGCCGAAACGTAAATAGGCCTATGACCGGTCCGGAATCGCAAGCTTTCTTTTGAGGTGACGGGCGCGTCAGTACGCTCTATAACTTTCAAACGTATAGAGAACGGACAGACGGACAGACATCCAGACAGACAGAAGAGGTCTTTTATATATATAGACTAGCTGGGCTGAGCCCGGCATTGCCGAGGCTTTTTCGAGGGCATGTTGTTGTTGGAAGAGAGAGAGAGAGTGACTGGGGGGGTGGGGGGGCGGCAGAGAGAGAGAGAGCGACTGGGCGGGGGGGAAGAGAGAGCGGGCGGGGGGGAAGAGCGAGAGGGAGCGGGGGGGAAGAGCGAGAGGGAGCGGGGGGGGAAGAGCGAGAGGGAGCGGGGGGGGGAAGAGCGAGAGGGAGCGGGGGGAAGAGCGAGAGGGAGCGGGGGGGAAGAGCGAGAGGGAGCGGGGGGAAGAGCGAGAGGGAGCGGGGGTGAAGAGCGAGAGGGAGCGGGGGGGAAGAGGGAGAGGGAGCGGGGGGGAAGAGGGAGAGGCAGCGGGGGGGAAGAGGGAGAGGCAGCGGGGGGGAAGAGCGAGAGGGAGCGGGGGGGAAGAGCGAGAGGGAGCGGGGGGGAAGAGCGAGAGGGAGCGGGGGGGAAGAGCGAGAGGGAGCGGGGGGGAAGAGCGAGAGGGAGCGAGGGGGAAGAGCGAGAGGGAGCGGGGGGAAAAGCGAGAGGGAGCGGGGGGGAAGAGCGAGAGGGAGCGGGGGGAAGAGCGAGAGGGAGCGGGGGGGAAGAGCGAGAGGGAGCGGGGGGGAAGAGCGAGAGGGAGCGGGGGGGAAGAGCGAGCGGGAGCGGGGGGGAAGAACGAGAGGGAGCGGGGGGGAAGAGCGAGAGGGAGCGGGGGGGAAGAGCGAGAGGGAGCGGGGGGGGAAGAGGGAGCGGGGGGGAAGAGGGAGCAGGGGGGAAGAGTGAGAAGGAGCGGGGGGGAAGAGCGAGAGGGAGCGGGGGGAAGAGCGAGAGGGAGCGGGGGAGAAGAGCGAGAGGGAGCGGGGGGGAAGAGCGAGAGGGAGTGGGGGGAAGAGCAAGAGGGAGCGGGGGAGAAGAGCGAGAGGGAGCGGGGGGAAGAGCGAGAGGGAGCGGGGGGGAAGAGCGAGAGGGAGTGGTTGGGTAAGAGAGCGAGCGAGTGGGGGGGAAGAGAGCGAGTGAGTGGGGGAGAAGAGAGCGAGCGACTGGGGGGGAAGAGAGCGAGCGACTGGGGAGGAAGAGAGCGAGCGACTGGGGGGGGAAGGGGGAGGAAGGTGGGGGGGAGGCAGTGGGGGGGCGGGAAGGAGAGAAAGGTATGGGGGGGGAAAGCGGTTTGGGAGGGAGTGGGAACTCAAGAACCCTGTGGCATGTTTATAAAGCTGTTTATAAAACTGTTGGAATTGAAGAACTCTTCCCAAGCACCAGGAGTGATATTACATTATTCACAAAGATTCAGTGAATGAGTTGAATAGTGAAATAAAAGATGCAATCGCAGACATTTACAGGTCAGTTTAGAAATCAACAGTGAACATTTATTTCAATAATGTAGAACAATAGAACATTTTACAATATGCTGGAGTTACAACCAAAGACTAAGTGAATACTCCTTCTGGTAAAAGTTTGCAAACCTGTGCTGTGAGGAGGATGCCGAGAAACTCCAGTATGATTTGGACAGGTTGGATGATTGGGCAGAAGCATGGCAGATGCAATATAACGTGGATAAATGTGAGGTTATCCACTTTGGTGGCAAAAACAGGAAGGGAGATTATTATCTGAATGGCAATAGATTGGGAGAAGGGGAAGTGCAATGAGACCTGGGTGTCCTTGTGCACCAGTCGCTGAAGGTAAGCATGCAGGTGCAGCAGGCGGTTAAGAAGGCAAATGGTATGTTGGCCTTCGTAGCGAGAGGGTTTGAGGACAGGAACAAGGATGTCTTGCTCCAGTTGTACAGGGCCTTGGTGAGACCACATCTTGAGTATTGTGTGCAGTTTTGGTCGCCTTATCTGAGGAAGGATGTTCTTGCCATGGAAGGAGTTCAGCGAAGATTCACCAGGCTGATACCTGGGATGGCAGGAATGACGTATGAGGAGAGATTGGGTCGATTGGGCTTATACTCGCTGGAGTTTAGAAGGATGAGAGGGGATCTCATTGAAGCTTATAAAATTCTGACAGGACTGGACAGACTAGATGCAGGAAGGATGTTCCCGATGGTCGGGGAGTCCAGAACCAGGGGTCACAGTCTAAGGATAAGGGGTAGGCCATTTAGGACAGAAATGAGGTGGAATTTCTTCAGCCAGAGAGGGGTGAACCTATGGAATTCTCTACCATAGAAGGCAGTAGAGGCCAATTCATTAAATATATTCAAGAAGGAGTTGGATATATTTCTTAAGGCTAAAGGGATCAAGGGTTATGGGGAGAAAGCAGGGACCGGGTACTGAATTTGGATGATCAGCCATGATCTCATTGAATGGCGGAGCAGGCTCGAGGGGCCAAATGGCCTACTCCTGCTCCTATCTTCTATGTTTCTATATTTAAATATTTTCAAAGACACTATTACAGACCGCACGCCATTCTGACTTGGACATAAATCGCTATTCTATCAGCGATGCTGGGCCAATATGCTATAATTCCTTACCTAACACGATTGTGGGAGGACCATGAGTGTAGTGGTCCAGGGAGAAGGCCCACAAGACAACTATGGATTCACAATGAATGTGGCTTTGCCAGCATTGTCACATCCCAAGAAAAAATACATAAATAAATAGCATTAAAGCTATAAATGGTAGGTGCTTGATAGACAATTATGCTACATCTTTAGTTTTATATTCAATGTAACCATTTTCCTGGCATTTAAAAGAATACAGGATACAGAAGGAACAAAGCAGGGATCAGCCAATGGCTCAGCATGAGTATCCAGTGAGTCGCTGAGTTGTATGGACCGGAAAGGCCGAGGTTCGCTGATCTCAGCGTGTCAATGATATTCCACAAAGGGTTACTGCCTTCAGTAGGGACAAAGTTGTACTAAAAACTAGAGAGTGATAAAAATGGAATCAGAGCAGTTTATTAATGAAAATATATGCTTCATTATTTTTATGCAATTCAAGGAATGTTTCAGATACAATAGCAAAGTACTGCGGATGCTGGAAATCTGAAATAACAACAGAAAATTACAGTTTGACAGGATTTTGATACGCATTCTCAAACCTGGGTTGGCCATGTAAACCAGGATCTGCCTTTTCCCAATTCAGATTGTGTAAGATTTGCAAAATTTCTACATTTTCCCGAAGGTTATTAATAAGAAAAGGGAGCCTGCATGGACATTTTAATGAAAAAGGGTACCCAAAAAGGTGTCCGCACCTCGTGGCAGAAAGCCTGTGAGCCCCCATCAGCCCCATCCAACCCACAGCCCTGACTAGAACCAGCGCAGCCTGTCGACCTGTGTCCCCTTGAAAACAATGAGGGGAACAGGCCCTGTGTTAAGATACAGTTGGAGACGGTGCAGGGGAGATACTTGGTGGTCACTGGAGCTTCCAGCACGGTGGTCCATCCGGAAGACCCGACCAATCCACCCGAGTCTAACGAGGTCCCATTTAGTCCAATGGGAGCCGCAGGGAACGAGCAGGCTGGGGAAATGGTCAAACTTTTGGCCAAACTTTTGGGATCCCTCCCTACCACGTGGGAGGGTAACCAAAGGACCAACGAGGTAGCCGAACAGGGAGCCAGGGAAGGAGAGTTCTGGGATCCCTGTAGAGCAGGCCCGGTAGCCGCAATCCGGGACAAGGGAGGCACACAGGGGGTAGCTTTGGCCCCGGACCTAAAGCAGGTCCAAGCCCGAGATCCCATCTGTGAGGCCGCCCCGGTAAGGGAAGAGTATGGGGAGTCCCTAGAAGGTCCGTTCGGGGCAGCGGACGAACCTTTAGGACAGACTCTGAGACAGGCCGCTGGTTATATCAACCAGATAAGCTGTTTACGCCTGAAAGTGGAAAACAGCCAGTTGGAAAAGGGTCTGAGGATAAAGATCCTCAGCCTGCAGCAGGAGCGAGTTCACAGACTGCACAGGCAGGCGCTGTGGCTTGCCTGAAGGGAGGGGCCATCCCGCCCATCGATTGGGACACTCCCCCACTCTGCTGGGATCCAGATGAGGGGGAGGGACCTGAGGGCAAAAACCCCACCGCTAACCCAGGTGTAGAGAGGGAGGGACCTGAGGTCGAAAACCCCGCCCAGGACCCAGCCATGGGACCTGGGGGCGGAGACTCTCAGCTCACAGCAGCAGGCTGTGAAAAGTTACCTTCCCCCAGCCCAGGTTCGGGAGGGGTCAAGCCTGAGGGAGCAGCGGTTCGGGTTAAAGGCCCAGCGGCCAAGAAAGGCCCACCTGTCAACGCCCCTAGAAGGTCCCCACGGATGCCCCAGCCGAGAAAGCCATGGTCACCCGCCCTCCAGTTACCAAGGGCCGCCCCTCGAGTCAGGGAAGGGTCCAAGGATAGAGGTCCTCAGCCAGCAGCCACGGGCTGCGAGGGACCAACAGTGAAGGACGGTGCGGTCACGCCGGGGGTGGCGTTGAGCCGCAGTCCAACCAGGGATTAGCCTGGATGCCCGGAGACGGGCGGCGGATGTATATAGTTTCAGTTTAAGTTTGTGTTTATTGTTGAGTAATTATTTAGCTTAAGTTTGGGTGTTTTTGATTTAAGTTAAATAAGGTGATGGGTAGTCTTAAGTAAGTAATCTGCTAAGAGAGTGTATATTTGGGGTCGAGGTCGCGGGACCCGACCATGCTTCACCAAGCCAGAGAATCTCTTGGGGACCTGGCTGCATGTCTCTGTATCTTTTGCAGAAAGATTTTCGGGATGGAATGGATCGTGATCCTATTCGCCCTGATTGGGATGAGTGTAGAGAGGAGGGGCGACGTCCAGGACTCCCACATATGTGGGTGCTCGGGAGACAAGGCGCACACAGCGATCAATTGGAGCGGTGAACGGGATGCAGAGGAAACCGCCATCTACTTCCACGAGGGAAGGTGGCCAGGATGGCTGGGGTCCAATTCATCTCAGTACTCCAGCCAAACTGGATTCACGTACGGGGAGACCTCCCTCCTGTGCCCCAGGGTACGGGTCGTTACCACGAGGGTCAGCGTCACCGTTGGAAAGCGAATATGTTTGACGTGTAAAGGACACATTCCACTGGATAGATGGTGGTGGCTCAGGAAGCTGAGCAAGGACATGAGGAACCCCGAAGTCGAGTGGGAACGGTTGGGGAACAACAGCCATCGGACGATTACCGGGACTCATGGAGGATTGAGCGTGTGTTGGGACAAGTGGTGGAAACCGGATCAAGGGATTTATATCTGTATGTGGGGGTCAGAGGAGGCCTGCCCCGCAGGCATATCCATCTTTTTCCACCGACAGTGGCAAGACGCCGGGGAAGGGATGAAGTGGGATACCAGCCTGAAGGCATGCGCAGTCCCATACTCTCCGATCCCAGTCAATGCCACTGAGTTGGTAACCCGCCCCCGTAAGCCCCCCCCCACGACGCAGGCGGCGAGGTTACCCAGGGAAGGTTGCCCCACCACCACCAAGGGACCAGGGAATGGGTTGGTACTAGTCCCCACCGATCAGATGCTGTACCAGGGGGTACACTATGCGGTAGCCTCCGTGATTTTAAATCTCACCGAGGTACATTTGCCGGAGTGGTGCCCCAAGGAAACAGAGCAGCTATACCAGGCCCTATTAAAGGACATGTTGAAGAAGTTTTACGAGTTCGATTTTGCCCACGTGGACAAGACCAAACTCTACACCACACACCGAGAGGTTTTGGGTAATGCAGGGAGGCAAAGAAGGGGAGTATGGAATGATGTTTTTACTGCGTTTAATACTGGGTCCTCTGTCATCAACAGCTTGGATGATATAGAGCTGCAGACCCAGATAAATGGTTTAAAAACACAGTTAAAGAACATATTACTAGATGAGAACAAGGTAGTGGGCTCGGAATTGCATGAGGACCAGGCCATGATGGTCCATTTAAAAGATATCATAGCCGAGTTGGAAAAGCACGCAAAGACGGTAAATGCTCTCATAAGGGAGGACAGAAATGCTTCTGACCAGGCTGCACAGAATGAGGTGTGTGTATTATATGGGGCGTGGTTACTGGGCAGGGCTGCAGTAATCTGGAGGATTTAAAACAGGGTTTGGTCCCCTCCTGGATTAGCAACAAGCACCTCGCAGCCCTCCACCCTTTTGCGAATGCATTAAGCCCGTGCCAACTCCGGCTAGCTTCCGAAGCCTACCCAGTCCCTGTGGATTATGGGCAGTCCAACCACACAATCATGGGAGTAGTAGTCAGGATGCCGGTCATAGGTAGGACAGCCCGACCCGCACCGGTATACAGGGTTGAGAACATTGGAGTCATTCAAGGGGGTGCACATTCGTTTCACAGCGATCCCGCCTTGCGTCATTAAGTGGGAGCATGCTATGACAGGTACTGACCTCTCAGGGTGTCTTTTCGAAACCGCAGTGTGGGTTCAGAGCAGCTGGCGCGAAACCTATAAATTGTACCATGGAGGAAATGGCACAAGGCCATGTTTCCCCGCAGGTAGCATATATAGGATGTGGGACATATTGCGTCACCACCGGCGCGTCCCACTACCAGCATGAACAGCATAGCTGGTGTCCGGTCAGTGAAAGCTGTAGTGAATGTACCTTTAAGAGCCCCTGTGTACTGTAATACCGGTAGTGACCACTCGGGTACATAAGCCTGTATAGCGTCTTGTATCTGTTAGTTCACCTCCAGACTTTGTTAAGTAAACACCTGTTAAACCAACTCCTGCATTCCGTGTCTCCATTAACACACGGATACAACAGTGGCGACGAATTGGAAATGGACTTACCTGCAATTCGACAGCACCTCAAGGAGATCGATTCCTCAGATGAAGGTCGAAGAAAAAAAAATGAAAAAAAAAAAAAAACTGTGCTTTCACCAGCTGGTGGCAGGTACTGCACTAATCCTTCCTGGGCGGCGGGCTGGGGCTCGATCGGGTGGCTCTGCAGCGGGGCTGAGCAGCGAGTCGGAAGGCAGAGGCAAACAGAGATGGAGGGTGGAGCACTCGGGAGACGGCCGGCGCTGCAAAGCAGGTCAGCATTCGGACCAAGCAGAGGGAGGGAAAAGTCCCAGAGGGTCCGGCGGGAACGAGTCTCCAACTATTAAAAATATCTGTGTAAATAAAAACCGCGGAGAACAACGTTGTCAGCAGCGGCAGCGGCGGGAAAGCGCGGGAGACGCCATTTATTCTTGGCTGGGAAGAAAGGAAAGCGCGGGAGGCGCCATTTTTGATTTTCAGGATGCCTAAGACTGGCAATATTACTGCTTTCGATAGTGATATAGAGGATTGGACCACATATGTGGAAAGAGTGGAGGTATATTGCACAGCGAATGAAGTAGAGGATGATAAAAAGGCATCGGTACTTCTAAATCTGATGGGCGCAAGGACATACGGGCTGTTACAAAACTTAGGCCTAGAAATTGGGTTTTGGCGCAGCAACGGCTTTAGCGCCGGAAGTTAGTGCCGGAGCTAAGTCGCGCTGGTCGGGCCAAAAATTCACTACTTCTGCGCCCAAACGGCTGCCGGCGCTGCTGAAAGCTGTTAGCGCCTGAAAACTGGCGCTATGCGCTGAATTTCGGCGCTATTCCGGCGCTGCGGCGCCCGCTGCGGTGCGGCAGGTTCGGGAAGTGCAGGCCTCCTCCTTCCCTTAAGGAGGACCTGCCTGCACCCGGCCGCGGCCCGCGATAATTTTATTAAAAATGAGCCCGGCACCTCGGACAAGTGCCGGGCTTGCTTCTGTTCCGGGGGGGGGGGGGAAGTCCGGGGAGGGAGCTGCGGCCAGGCGGGCGGCGGGAAAGCGGCCGGCCGCCGCGGGGCCTTTAATGCGCCGGCGCAAACTTGTGCAAGGCACCTCTGCCAGAACGTTGCTTGCGGCTGCCACGGGCGAGGCGGCCGCAAGTCAATTTCCCAGTTCGGGCGGGTTACCATGGCAACCGGGACGCTGCGCACACCGATGACGTCATCGGTGCCGGCGCAGCGCTACCGGTCTACCGCGGCGGAAGGGCCCCAGGCAATTTAGGCGCCGGCGCCAATTGCAGCGCTGGGCCCTCTAGCGCCGCAAAATCGGCGCTAAGGGCACTGAATTTCTAGGCCTTAATCACTCCAGCCAAACCGATGGACAAGAATTTTAAGGAGATTGTTGATACCCTACAGGAGCACTTAAACCCAACACCGCTGCTGATAGCGGAACAATTCAAATTCTTCAGGAGGAATCAGCACAATAATGAAAGTAACGCTGATTACCTCACCGAATTAAGAAAGCTGTCAAAGCACTGCCAATTCGGGGCAGGACTGGCAGATTCTCTACGAGACAAATTTGTCTGCGGTATCCTAAGTGAAGGAACACAGAAAAGGCTACTTTCTGAGAAAGATTTGACACTGGACAAGGCTTTCAGTGTGGTTGTATCATACGAAGCAGCAGCAAGAGGAGCTGCAGAGATACAGCAAAAGCCACAGGACTTCGACACCCATGAAATGACACGGGGTTTCAAGAGATGTTATCGCTGCGGCAGATCCACCCATGACCAGAGGGACTGCTGGTTCAAGGACAAAGCATGCCGGCAATGCAGAAAGATGGGACACATTGCACGTGTATGCCGATCTGGAAACAAAAAATCCACTGACAGACAAAAAATCAATAAGGAAAAGTACAGAAAGATACAAATGATGACGGACAGTAGCTCTGAAGACCAGAAGAGCGATAGCGACTCCGGAAACAAGAGACTAAACTGTCTCAAATTACATAATGTAATTGCCAAAGAAGATTACCAGACCATTTGGGTTACCCTCACGATAGCGGGGTCCCCAGTTAAAATGGACCTAGATACAGGATCAGCTCTGACCGTCATAAGTCGACGGGATTACGAGCGGCTATTTCCGCATATACCTTTGAAAGACGCATCCATTATCTTAAAGACATATACGGGGCAGAAAGTATACCCCAGAGGGAAAATAAGGGTGCCTGTTGTATACAACGGCAAGGAAATACAGAAGTTGTATTTATACGTTCTGCAAGATGGTGGTCCACCGTTGTTGGGACGTGAATGGATCAGGAAGATACGTTTAGACTGGCACTCCATTCAGGCAGTGACGGTGACCAGTAAGAAAAAAAATGATGATGATGTCATACCTGAATGATTAAAAGACATCTTGGCTAACGCCAAAGAAGTGTTTCAACAGGAACTAGGAACCTTGAAAGGCGTCACCGCCTCAATAAAAGTGGAAGATGCGGCAATTCCCAAGTTTTTTAAGGCAAGGCCGGTGCCATACGCAATTCGTCCAGCAGTCGAGGCAGAGCTGGAGAATTTGGAAAAAGCAGGTGTGTTATCCAAGGTAGATTGGAGCGAGTGGGCAACACCCATCGTCCCGGTCATGAAGAAAACGTTGAATAATGATAAATCTGAAGAACAGAGAAAAATTCGCGTCTGTGGGGACTTGAAGGTGACTGTAAACCCGGTCCTTCACATGATACAGTATCCTCTTCCGAGGATAGAAGATATTTTTGCCTCACTATCTGGAGGGAAACGTTTCACCAAAATTGACTTGGCAAAGGCATATCTACAGATGGAGGTTGAGGAGGCCTCTAAAAAGTATCTCACGATAAACACACACAAAGGCCTGTACCAGTACAATCGACTGGTTTTCGGAGTAGCATCAGCTCCAGCTATCTGGCAAAGAGCTATGGAGCAAGTCCTGCAATGGATTCCGGGGACTCAATGCTACCTAGACGACATCCTTGTAACAGGAGAAAACGACAATGAGCACCTTGCCAATTTGGAGCAGGTACTCACTAGGCTGAGAGAACGGGACCTATGAGCAAATCACCCCAAGTGCGAATTTTTCCAGAAACAAATATCATATTGTGACCATATAATTAACGAAGAAGGGTTGAATAAGTCACCTGAAAAAATTGAAGTGGTCATAAAAGCCCCAGCACCTGAAAATGTATTACAATTAAGGTCGTTCCTGGGATTGATAAATTACTATCATAAATTTTTACCGAACTTGTCAACTGTTCTGCACCCTCTTAACGCACTGCTATAAACGGGAGTAATTTGGAAATGGAGCGAAGACTGTAAACGTGCCTTCCATAAATGCATAGGCTTGATCACGTCCAAGGAAGTGTTGGCTCATTACAACCCATCACTGCCAATCAGACTGGCGTGCGATGCATCCCCTTACGGCGTAGGAGTGGTATTATCGCATAGATTCCCTGATGGCTCGGAGCGGCCGATAGCTTTTGCGTCACGCTCATTGAACTCAGCTGAGCGTAACTATGCCCAGATCGACAGGGAAGCACTCAGCCTGATGTGGGGAGTGAAGAAATTCAACCATTACCTACATGGACAAAAATTTACCTTGTTGACTGACCACCAACCCCTCGTCTCCATATTCAACCCTAAAAAGGGCGTTCCCATTATGACAGTGCAAAGGCTACAGAGGTGGTCCCTTTTCCTAGGGGCACACCAATATGACATAGAATACAAAGGAAAAAAACAGCATGGGAATGCTGACGGTTTATCGCACCTACCGTTGCCAACGGTAGAAGAGGCACCTACAGTGGACCCAGTGGAGATGTTCCACTCAACCATAGTGGAATGTCTACCAGTAACAAATTCTACCATTGAAAAGGAAACGAGAAATGACCCGACTCTCTCACGAGTCTACGATTTAACGGTGAAGGGATGGCCAGCACATGGCGAACCATTGTTGCCAGCATTCTCGCAAAGAAGAGAACAGCTGTCAGTGTGCCGAGGAATCTTGATGTGTGGATCCAGAGTGGTGATTGCACCCAAACTCCAGGATAAAGTGCTAAAGGAGCTTCACGAGGGTTAGCTGGGTGGAGTGAAAATGAAGAACCTAGCCAGAGCATTTGTGTGGTGGCCAGGTATCGATGGAGACATCGAAGAAATGACCAAGAGCTGTCTAGGATGCCAGAAGGTCCAAAACGCCCCACCACAAGCCCCTCTACATCCATGGGAGTGGCCCTCATCTCCATGGCAAAGGGTACATATTGACTTTGCTGGTCCATTTATGGACTCAATTTTCTTAATCGCGGCTGATGCACACTCCAAGTGGCCGTAGGTAATAAAGATTTCCTCCACCACCACGGAAAAAACCATCACAGTATTAAGGACCATATTTGCCAGGAATGGGCTGCCTGAACAGATCTGTTCTGATAATGGACCGCAATTTGTGTCCGAAGAATTCAGGAAGTTCTTAAAAAACAATGGGGTTAAGCACTACACGCCCGCCCCATACCATCCCGCCACCAATGGATTAGCTGAAAGGTTTGTCCAGACCTTCAAGAAGGGCATAAAGGCCATGGGTAATGAAGACATAAATCTGCAACATAAGGTAGATAACTTCTTGTTTGCGTACAGAAATGCAACACATGTGGTTACAAACCAAACTCCCGCCATGATGTTTTTCAATAGAAGACTAAGATGCCGGCTGGATTTGATCAAGCCAAACATCAGAAGGGACGTAGAGAACCGACAATTTCAAGGCATGAATGAAAGGCCAACTAGAACCTTCCAGATAGGTAAACAAGTTTTGGCCCGGGACTACCGTACCGAGAAATGGCAGCCTGGAACTATTTGCACACGACTTGGACCGCTGATGTATACCATGGACATTGGTGAAAGCATAATAAGGCGCCATGCTAACCAGATCATAGAGTCATCCGAAAAGGGACAACCTACACCACAACTCTATACGCCTAATGATGAAGCAGAGATACCCATAGTATCTACCTCCGATCCGGTGATACTGGAACCAGATGAACCCGACACTGGCATTCAAGCCGAATCGACCTTGCCAAAAGAACCTACTACACCACCGAAAACTACTACACCACCGAGGCGTTATCCGGACCGAGTCAGGAAGCCTCCAGAGAGACTGACTTATAATTGATTAACTGCAGCAAATGTGTAGAGTATTGTTCTTGTAAACATGTTAATTAATGATTACTTAAAATGTTATGTACTAATTTTCTAAAAGGGGAGGAATTGTAGTGTATGTACCTTTAAGAGCCCCTGTGTACTGTAATACCGGTAGTGACCACTCAGGTATATAAGCCTGTATAGCGTCTTGTATCTGTTAGTTCACCTCCAGACTTTGTTCAGTAAACACCTGTTAAACCAACTCCTGCATTCCGTGTCTCCATTAACACACGGATACAACAAAAGCAGCTTCTGTTCTAAACCTGAGGCAGAAGTTCAAGTGGCCCAGGGGCGAAATGTCCCCATTCCTGAACCCTCCACTGTTCACCTCACTGTGAAGGAGAATATTACGGATTTGCAAAAGTACGTAACCCACTTTGGCTATGAAATTTCCCCTCTCCCTGAACACCTTACCAAAATACTCAAAGCCATTATAGTTTTGCAGAAAAATTTTAAAACTCTGGAGCAGAAAACAGTAGAGATAGGGTCGAAGATATTGGATATTGTGACTCCGTCCTGGTGGGACATTTTCAATAATATAGAGGTCCCTTTGTGTATCAGACTGGCTTCCCACATTCTCGTGGGTTGCCAGTTAGGGATAGTGTTGTATTTAGTTTGTATTCAGTGTATTGAAAAGGTCAGTGGTCGGAATTCCAAAACCAGAGGATCTGGAAGCAACATTATGTAAAGGTGGAGGGAGATACACCCGTTTGAGTCCTTGTCCTTGTATTTCGATTAAACATTGTTTTTGTGTTTGTTTTTTTAATAAAGATTTTTCTGTTGTTTTTTGCGACGCGTTTAATAAAGATGTATGTGTACCAAGTGGTGCAGGGGTGTTGGTCCCCCTCCATGCTTGGATGTTTTTAAAGTCTGTAATTTTACTCTCTGTATGCTGATGTCCACTACATTTTCGCAGAATGGGAAGTGCATGTGTCGTGGGTATATTAGATAGGTAATTACAGGGGAAGGTTGACTATGGAGGGTCAGAAAAATTTTGCTCACCTTGAAAGAATGATACTTCAAGCAAGTTTTAGTATCACAGGGGGGAATGTAAGATTCACAAAATTTCTACATTTTCCCGAAGGTTATTAATAAGAAAAGGGACACTGCATGGACATTTTAATGAAAAAGAGTACCCAAAATGGCGTCCGCGCCTCATGGCAGAAAGCCTGTGAGATTTTAAAACTTAGATTCTGCAACGAAGGCAGCTTGTGGAGAAATTGAAACCAAAGCTGCAGTTTCTGTGAAGAGAGACTTTGTATTTTGAAACCAGACAGGACTTTGAATTATGTATTGGATCGAATTGGAGACAAATCTAAATTCAGTTAGGCCTACAGTTAAGGCCATCAAGCAGTTTACCTGTATAATCGACAACAGATTAACATAGAAACATAGAAACATAGAGATAGGAACAGGAGTAGGCCATTCGGCCCTTCGAGCCTGCTCCGCCATTCAATGAGATCATGGCTGATCTTCGTCTGAGATCTTAGCTGATCTTACCAGTTCAGTACCCCGTCCCCGCCTTTTCTCCGTAACCCTTAATCCCCTTAGCCTTCAGAAATATATCCAATTCTCTCTTGAAAATATTTATTGAATTAGCCTTCACAGCCCTCTGTGGCAGGGAATTCCACAGGCTCACCACTCTTTGAGTGAAGAAATTCTTCCTCATCTCTGTTTTAAATGATTTGCCCGCTATTTTTAGACTGTGGCCCCTGGTTCTGTGCTCCCCTGCCATTGGAAACATTCTCTCTGAATTCAGCCTGTCCAGGCCTGCCATAATTTTATATGTTTCGATGAGATCCCCTCTCAATCTTCTAAACTCCAGTGAGTACAAGCCCAAACTATTCAATCTCTCCTCGTAGGTCATTCCCGCCATTCCAGGTATCAGCCTGGTGAATCGCCGCTGCACTCTTTCCATGGCAAGAACATCCTTCCGCAGATGGGGCGACCAAAACTGTACACAATACTCCAGATGCGGTCTCACCAGCACCTTGTACAGCTGTAGTAAGGTATCCCTATTCCTATACTCGAACCCCCTTGATATGAAGGCCAACATACCATTTGCCTTCTTAATCGCCTGTTGCACCTGCATGCTCTCCTTCAGTGACTGGTGCACAAGAACACCCAGGTCCCTCTGCACTTCCCCATCTCCCAATCTATTGCCCTTTAGATAATAATCTACCCTCCTGTTTTTACCCCCAAAGTGGATAACCTCGCATTTATCCATATTATAGTGCATCTGCCACGTATCCGCCCATTCCCCCAACCTGTCCAAATCGCACTGTAGCCTCCTGACATCCTCATCAGAGCCCACCCCTCCTCCTAGTTTAGTGTCGTCAGCGAATTTGGAAATATTGCATCCAATTCCCTGATCCAGATCATTTATATATATTGTGAACAGCTGGGGTCCCAGGACAGATCCTTGCGGCACCCCGCTGGTCACTGCCTGCCACTCCGAAAACGAGCCGTTTATTCCAACTCTCTGTTTTCTATCCGCCAGCCAGTTCTCTATCCACGTTAATACTTTGCCCCCAATCCCATGAGCCTTAATTTTGCATGATAATCTTTTGTGTGGAACCTTATCGAAGGCTTTCTGGAAGTCAAGGTACACCACATCCACTGGCTCTCCCCCATCTATTTTACCAGTTACTTCCTCAAAAAATTCCAGCAGATTAGTCAAACACGATTTACCCTTTGTAAATCCATGTTGACTCTGTCCGATCCTTTCCCCATTTGTCAAGTGCTCCGCTATTTTATCCTTAATAATGGACTCTAGCATTTTGCCCACAACCGATGTAAGGCTTACTGGTCTATAATTCCCTGCTTTCTCTCTACCCCCCTTTTTAAATATTGGGGTAACATTAGCTACCCTCCAATCCACGGGTACTGTTCCCGAGTCAATGGAGTTCCGGAAGATGATCCTTAGAGCATCTGCTATCTCCAGGGCCACCTCCTTAAGTACCCTAGGATGTAGTTTATCAGGCCCCGGGGATTTGTCGGCCTTCAGTCCCCTCAACTTACCCAACACCATATCCCTAGAGATACTAATTTCTGTCAGCTCCTCCCTCTCATTAGTCCCTATGTTTGCCGATATTCCTGGGAGGTTATTTGTGTCCTCCTTTGTGAATACAGAACCAAAGTATGAGTTTAATTGGTCTGCCATTTCCTTATTCTCCATTATATATTCTCCCGAATCGGACTGCAAGGGACCGACTTGGGATTTTACCAGTCTTTTCCTCCTGATATACCGATAAAAGCTTTTGCAGTCTGTCTTTATGTTTGCTGCAAGTTTACTTTCGTATTCTATTTTCCCCTTCCTGATTAATCCCTTTGTCCTCTTTTGCTGTATCCTGTACTGCCCCCAATCTTCCGGTCTGGTGCTTTTTTTTGCCAGTTGATATGCCCTTTTTTTTGATTTTATGCTGTCCCTAATTTCCCTCGTTATCCACGGTTGAGCCACCTTTTTAGGTTTATTTTTATGCCAAACCGGTATAAACATGTTCTGGAATTCTTCCATTCTATCTTTGAATGCTTGCCATTGTCTATCCACTGTCAATCCCCCCAGAAACACCACCCAATCAATCTTACCCAATTCCCGTCTCATACCCTCGTAATTCCCTTTATTTAAGTTCTGGACCTTAGTCTCTGATTCAATTTCCTCACTCTCCATCTCGACTGAGAGCTCGATCATATTATGATCGCTCTGACCCAAGGGGCCTCGTACAAGAAGATTGTTGATAAGTCCCTTCTCATTGCACAATACCCAGTCTAAAATGGCCTGATCTCGAGTCGGCTCCTCGACATATTGGTCCAGATAACCGTCCCGAAAACATTAAGGAAGCCATCGAGGCTGGACAGGCCCATCAAGGAACATTCATGACAAAGCAAGTCAATTATCGGGCCAGTAGATGCGATTGCCGGCCTTCTAAAAACAGTTAATATGGATTGCTACCATTATTTAAAATAGCCCGCCAAGATTAAGACAAAGAACTAACCTGATTTGGCGCGCAGATAAGGGTTTGTCGAAAGGAGTATAATTGAAGGCCCTGGGTAGCAATCTCTCTCTCTCTGTTCGGCTCTTCTGCCCCTCGCCCTCGTGGCTGCCGCTCTTTCCCTGTCCCGCGCTTACCCCCTGGCCTTTGCCCGTGCCTTTCCCCACTCCATCTGGAAATCGCCCAGGCACTGCATCGGGCGGACACGGACAATGCCCTGAGGAACTCCTGCAGCTGAGATGATTGTCCTCCAACAATCACAACCACCTTCCTTTATGGCTGTTATATCCTTCAGGACTTAGCCAGCTCCATCAGTAGTGGTGCTACCGAGCCACTCTTGGTGATGGACATTGAAGTCTCCCACCGAGAGAACATTCTGTGCCCTTTCCACCCTCAGTGCTTCTTCCAAGTGGTGCCCAACACAGAGGAGTGAGGAATTGCGGAAGCTGTTAATCAGCAGGAGGTTTCCTTGCCCATGCTTGACTTGAAGCTATGAGACTTCATGGAGTCTGGAGTCGATGTTGAAGACTCCCAGGGCCACTCCCTCGTGACTGTATCACCACCTCTGGTGGGTCTGGTCAGGGATGGTGATAGAAGAGTCTGAGACGTTTGATGAAAGGTATGATTCTGTGAGTATGATTATGTCGGGCTGTTGTTCAACTAGTCTGTGGAACAGCTCTCCCAATTTTGGCATAATTCCCCAGATGTTAGTCAGGACAACTTTGCAGGGGTGACTGGGTGTGTCGTTGTCATGTCAATGCCGGGTGGTCTGTCCGGTTTTATTCGTATTATTGTTTTTTGTGACGGTTTGTTACAACTGAGTGGCTTGCTCGGCCATTTCAAAGGGCAGTTAAGAGTCAACCAAATTGCTGTGGGTCTGGAGCCACATATAGGCGAGACCAGGTAAGGACAGCAGATTTCCTTCCCTCCTTCCTTTATATGTCACGTTCACCCTTATTTTTCCTTTGGGGTAGACTTTTTGCCCCGTATACGTCTTCAAGACAATCTCTGTAGCTTTCAAGGGTATGTGTGAAAATAGCCGCTTGTAGTCTCTTTGATTTATAACTGTTAGAGCTGTCCCTCTGTCCAATTCCATTTTCACTTGGACTCCGTCTATCTTGAGTGTAACCCAGATAGTCTAGTGATCCTCCATTTCTGTCACCTTATGTAGTTTCTGACAACCCAGCTCCTTGATTCCGGAGTCTGTGTCACTTTTCTGTTCATCTGAACCACTGTCCATCACCTTGTGTACCTTTTTGTACTTCTCCTGTGGAGATTTCTTGCTGTTGGTTTTCTTCCCAGACCTGCAGACTCTTGCGATGTGTCCTGCTTTCCCACACTGTCTGCACACTTGGTCCTTGAACCAACAATCTTTCTGGTCACGTGTTGTTCTGCCGCAGCGATAGCACTTCCCTGTTCCATAGGACATTTCATTGGTGCCATATTCTTGCGGTCTCCATTGTATCTCTGCAGCGCCCCTTGCGGCTGCTTTGTGTGATACTGCCATACTGAAAGCTTTGTCCAGCGTAAGGTCCTTTTCTGATGGAAGCCGTTTCAGGGTTCCTTCACTTTGTAGCCCACACACAAACTTGTCCCTTAACGTATCTGCTAGTTCCGCTCCAAACTGGCAGTGTTTCGATAGCTTGCGCAGTTCCGTTAGGTACTCAGCATTGCTTTCGTCTTTGTGTTGGTTCCGTTTATGGAACTTAAATCATTCTGCTATCAGCAGCGGTGTGGGGTTTAAGTGGTCCTGTAGGATTTCTACTATGCTTGCAAAATTCTTGTTTACCGGCTTCTCTGGGGTTATTAGATTTTGCAGTAACCCATAAGTTTTTGCACCCATGGAATTTAACAGAACCAGTGCTTTATTAGCATCTGGCACTTCATTCGCCCTGCAGTACACCTCAATACGTTCCACATATGTCGCCCAATCTTCGACTTCATTGTCGAATGTAGAGATACTGCCACTCTTCGGCATCCTTGGGTGTGAGTTAACTGTCAAAAATGGCGCCTCCCGCGCTTCCCCTTCTTCTCCGCTGGCACAAAATGGCGTCTCCCGCGCTTTCTTTCCTTCCCGCGCTCGCCCTTTTTCTCCGCTGCGGCTTCTAAAAATGGCATCTCCCGCGCTCTTTCTTCTTCTCCGCGGCTCAATGGCGTCTCCCGCGCTCCCCTTTCTTCGCCCCGTGGACCCTGTTCAGCCTGTGAGCCCTGGCTGTGCTCTGCGCGTTCTTCTTTTTATATTTTTCGATGCCGCTCAGTCTAGAACCCGACTGTTTCTCTACCCTCTTTCTCTCCGGTTTGTTTTCTTTTTCTCGACGCCGCTCGGTGTTCAACCCCCGGTTGCGCCCTGCGCTCTTCACCCTCTGTCTTACCCCGTCGACGCTGCTCGGCTTTCTCTCCGCCGTCGGTCGGCTCCAGCCGCCGCTGCTCGGGAAGGGTCTGCGCTGGACCTGTCGTCGGTCTCTTGCTGCTCGTCGTGGCTGGGGAACCAAGCCCGGCTCTCCACAGCCTCCCCTGCGAAGTTCAATCTCTGCCTGACTGCTGGGCAGTTGCTCGTGGTCGACGCCCGTGTTCCGGGCCTCGACTATTTTTTTTTTATGTTGCAGGTAGATTCGAATCGACACTCGTCGCCACTGTTGGATCCGTGGTTCAGTGGATATGCTGTTATTAAATAATCACACGGATGCTGTACATTAACAATAAACAGGTCTTTACTGGAGGAGGGTAGTCTCTAGACTGGGGGTACAGAGGCATGCGCAAAGCTTATATACAGGTGTGGTCACTGCCGGTACTACAGTATACAGGAACTGTAAAAGTAGTTCTGACTTAAAGGCACATACACTACACTCCTGCCCCGCCTCCTCCTCCCTCTGCAAGCATTTTGTCCTCTTTTTTGCTGCCTCCACTCCATCTCGCTGTGATACATGAGCACGAGGGAGACTGCAAGTAGAATCCTCATGACTTGGCACAAGTGGTGTGAGTAGAATCCTTTAAATGAGAAGCAAGGCATTCTCCACTTGCAGCAACACTCCCTGTCACCTCACCTACTTTAGTAACTGTAGAAAGCTTCAAACAGTTGCACAAACTTACCCAAAGCCATTAGAAAAGAAAAAGCAAGTCAGTTGTATGTTGTTGATGATCCCTTTAAGTAGCACTGGTGGGGGGTCCTTCCTGCTGCTGAATGCATGTTCAGCTGGTCATGATTTGGAGAGGGCATTAAACGGAGCAGCGACGTCCAAAATATTGTGCTTCAAATCAGCGTTGCACACTCATTGACATCATGATCTGCCTCATTTCCATTTCTGCAACGAGCGCAGGCAATGGCAGCGCTGCAGACCTGCCCAAAATGGCAGCAGACGGAAGTGAGCCCGCTGTAATTTTTTTCTTCCAAACCGACCTTAAAGGCCATGCAATCAAATCCAATTTCCCAGCCATAGAATCTTACAGCACAGAAGGAGGCTATTTGGCTCATCGTGGCTGTGCTAGCTCTTTGAAAAATCTTCCCAATTCATCCCATTTCCTTGCTCTTTCCCCTTAGCCCTGCAATATTTTTCCTTTTCACATATATGTCCAATGCCCTTTTGAAAGTTACTGTTGAATCTGATTCTACCACCCTTTCAGGCAGTGCATTCCAGATTATAACATTGCTGCATAAAAAAAAACTCCTCATCTCACCCTGGTCCTTTTGCCAATTATCTTAAATCAGTGTCATGTGGTTATTGACCCTCCAGCCAGTGGAAACACTTTCTCCTTATTTATTCTCTCAAAACTCCTCTTGATTTTGAACACAATTAAATCTCCTCTTAACCTTATCTGGTCTAAGGAGAACAATCCCAGCTTCTCTAATTTCTCCACATGACTGAAATCCCTCATCCCTGGTACCATTTTGGTAAATCTCCTCTGCACCCTCTTGAAGACCTTGGCATCCTTCCTAAAGTGTGTCACTGAAGTCAATGGAAATTAAAATCGGGAATGGTGTACAATGGGTGTCTGAATTGATATTGTTCGTTTTACACTATGAGCCAGAGTCAAAATTACCTGCAAAAGCTGTTTCTCCTGAACATCAGCAGAGAATTTATTTTATTTTCATCGGCCAATTCAGGCTACGGGCCAAAAATTTTAACTGTGAAAGTAATTTACATTTTGGAAATGCAATGCTATTTTAGGCAAGAATCCTCACGTTCTGTGTTTCTTATTCCATTGACACGTGGTCTGCCTGGGCCTCTGATCCCAAATTATTAGGCAATCATCACAGAGGCTCCACAATATCCTAAGGCTCAGGAGAGCTCTGCAAGTATACACACATATTCAATGAGGCTGCAAGCTGCTTGTACACAAAGTTCAGGGTATGACTGATGCGTGGGTTTCATTACAAGTATCCTAAATTGCAACTCACACTCCCCTGACACAGCTCCTTTTTGTAGCAGCAGTGGTTTTCTTCAGGATGATGCTGCATTCCCTAAGCCTAGCTTTACTCCCTTCTACAATTTCTAGGCCCGGAATCTTACTCAGCACTATGCTATCATGTCCGATACCAGTAAATTTAATTATCCACACTTTTAAATGTTTTTCTTGACCCTGTTCATTTTGACTTTGTGCAATAATGTAAAATGAAAAGAAAGAGAAGAAAGAACTTGCATCTTTATAGAACCTTTCACAACCTCAGGATGCCCCCAAGCGCTTCACAGTCAAACAAGTACTTTTGAAGTATTGAAGGGATAATTACTAGTCCTAGCCCCTTTAGGGCTACCCTGGATCAGGCGTATTCCTCAGATGTTCACTTTCAACTGAAGTTTGAGGTAGCCGAATCCTAAAGACGCTTAATTGGGTCTAAAGTTCCAGACTATCTCTCCCTAAAGGAAAGGAACAACCTGAAAATGTTACCATCCTCCAGATAGCACTTTTAATAAGTTTAGCTAGACTGTAACATTCCGGATATTATGAGGGTCCGGAAAACTCCCCCAGAATTCTGCAACTCCTCACCAAAGAGTGTACAGAGATTGAGTTCGCGAGTTTGATACAGAAGTATTATGCGAGACAATTCTAAAAATACGTAGATTTATTAAAGAACCAATGTGTAATTTACAGTTGGTGAGTCAATCGCAACATTAACAGTTCCAAAAAGAGAAAGCTTTCAATTCTATTATCAGAAATCCTTATTCTCAAATCTTAACTTTGCTACAGTTTTACAGTTCTTAAAGTTTATTCAGGATATCCACCAAAATCAAATACAGTACCTTGATCCCCGAGATACAAAGAGTTGTAGATTTACAGAGCCACCTCTGAAGCCTGAGAATCGCTTTGCCCCTTTACAGTGAGAAGTATCCTATTTGAGAATTCAATATTTATACCCTTTTCCAGTGGTTTTCTGCTGATGTAAGCTAATTATCTGTAGTCATTTTTCTGCGGACCCCTGCAATTCTTACAGTCACCTCAGCTGGTAGCATTACAGAATTATGGGGGAGAAATTGGGTGAGTAGCGCCACCTGTTAGCGCCTAAAGAGGCAGGCAGTGACTGTAGCGCCACTGGCTGCGCCTCCCGCGATATTCAGGAGGGGCGCTAATGGTGGCATTAGCCTGTTGCGCTGCACCACCACTGATGATGTCATCAGTGTGCGCAGTGCCCCATTCACGCCCCGTTCACGATATTTGGTAGCGACTGCCGCAGTTGCGCCGTTCGCTACCCGCGCCCGGTTCACGGGGCCTTACTGTGCCGGCAGCAGCGCAAGTTAAGGTGGAGGTGCGGGGCGGCCGCTTTTTCAGTGGCCACCTGCCAGCACCTCCGTCCCCGGCCTCCTAACCCCCATCCCGCGGTATTGCCGGCTGTTTCCCGAAAGCCCGGCACTTCTCCTTGGTGTCGGGCTCATTTGCCGGCACTCACGAGTGGGGATCGCGCTGTTGCAGGCACCTCCCCCTTAACAGTGGGAGGAGTCAAAAGATGTGCGGGTTAGGTTGATTGGCTATGATAAATTGACCCTTAGTGTTAGGGGGATTAAATACGTGGGGTTACGGGGATAGGGTGGGATATGTGTTGGTGTAGGGGTTACGGGGATCGGGTGGGATATGTGTCGGTGCAGGCTCGGTGGGCCGAAATGGTCTCTATCTGCACTGTGGGGTTTCTGTGGTTCTGTTGTTCTGTGGAAGGCCTGCAGTACTGCAGCATGCCGTGGCGCAGCGTATGGCGCTGCGGCACATTGCGCTGCGATAATCAGTTTCAGCGCCCTAAGAGGGATGCGGAGCGCCTCGAGCCTCGCCCCGTGTCCCTCGAGGGGCACTGAAACTGAATTTCTGGCGATCGGTATTACTCCGATCGCTGCGCTAAATCCTGCGCTCAGGCGACTTTTGCGCCATTTTGGCGCCCCAACCCAATTTCTAGGCCTATGTCTCTACCCTAGGTGTTCGAAGCTTACCATAAAAAACGGTGTAACAGCAGGTGCATCTATTTGATATCATTTTTACTAAGGCCTTCTGTTTGTGTCTCTTTATGAAGTGTACATTAGAACACCTCAACCAGGGTGATCTATGCAATTCTTAGTCACCTCAGCTGGTTGTAACACAGAATCATGTCTCACTTCCGTAGGTGTTCTAAGTTTAACATAAAAACGGTGTGACGGCAGGTGTTTCTTTTACTTGATGTCATTTTTACGAAGGCATATGTTTCTTAATTTTATGTGCCTGTTTATGGAGTGTAACTTAGAACACCTTAACCAGGATGCACCATTGTCTTCTTTCCAAAGGTTCAGACCGTCAGGAGCCTCCAACCTTCTGTTTCAACAAGGCCATTGACTCAGTGTCAACAACTATCTTATCTCAATAGCCTGTATGCTGTTACAGCTTTAGATTGTTGAGGCTTCCAGATTTCCAAACCCAGTTTATCATGTTTAGTAAGGACAGAATTCTTTCATAGAATGGTGTATTTTTCTGAATAGGTTTTATGGCTTATTCCTTCACAGTATAGTCACTGTTGTAATGTAGGAAACATGGCAGCCAATTTACGTACAAATGTCAATGAGATAATGACCAAATAATCTGTTTTAGTGATGTTGGGTGAGGGTTAAATATTGGTCAGGCCACCAGGAAGAACTCCACTGCTCTTCTTCAGAATAGTACCATGGGATCTTTTATTTCCACCTGAGTGGGCAGATGGGGCTTCGATTTTAATGTATCATCCAAAAGACGGCACCTCCGACAGTGTGCAAAGTCTACAATCACCACTACATTGCTCCAGTGTTTTCTCAGACCCTGGGTCATGACTGTGGCCGCAGTCAAATGGCCACTTTTGCACCAATACAAAGTGGTTTGTTGCTGCACAGCAACACAAAAGTAGCAACATATCTCTGGAGGCAGGCCCAGGTCTGACTCTGCGAATCCCCGCTTTTCATCGCACCACCATTGGCGACCGTGCCATCAGTTGCCTGGGCCCTAAGCACTGGAATTCCCTCCCTAAACCTCTCTGCCTCTCTACCTCTCTCTCCTCCTTTAAGATGCTCTTTAAAACCCACCTCTTTGACCAAACTTTTGGTAACCTGTTCTAATATCTCCTTATGTGGCTTGGTGACAAATTTTGTTTGAAAACTCTGCTGTGGCGTGCTTTGGGATGTTTTACTACATTAAAAGCGCTTCATAAATGCAAGTTGTTGTTGTTGTGGTAGTGCGAAGCTCGGTTTAAACATTGATCAGGTGGCCCCATTGGGCCTCCTAGGCACTTTATAAACTTATTGCAGAGTCTTTCTCATGAAGAAAACAAACACTCCCATCATTTATAAAAACAGCAGCACAGTAGCGCATGTGCACAGAGCTCTTCCCTCACAGCCGAGTGCAATGCGAGTGTTGCAGAGTGTGATTTGAGTGTTGCTGGCTGCGTTTTACATGTAACAGCTACCAGTCTGAGCAGTGCAGTATAACTGAAGCCTTTGTTTCTGTAACTGCTGCTCCAGTCTCGTGTCTGTACTGTGAGGCAGGACTAACCATACCCGATCAACAGAAAATGCTGGAAAAACTCAGCAGGCCAGGCAACATCCGTGGAGAGAAAATAAAGTCAACGTTTTGTGTCAAACCCTTTGTCAAGACTCGCTATCTTTGCAATTTTTTGCTATCATTTTGCTATCATATCCTATCAACCCTGGTTTTGAAGTGCAGGTTTTTCCGACAAGCGCTGAGCACTCCAGAGTGATAGCTAGTTCTCAGTTGAAGAGACAGTGCAGCGATGAGAAACAATTTGTGGTGTAGTTTCAATATATTTTAAAACACTGGGCAAACCTATTTTAAAAATAATTATGAATGCATTGCAAATTATAAAAATCAATCACTTCCACCTTGCTGGTGTATCACTGTGCCAGCAATAGTGTCAGATAGAGCACCTACCTTACCTAAATTAATCAAGTTAATTTGTGTTAGACTGATAGGAATGAAAAATGGAATTTGAATTATAGACAACTGTGATTTGAAATAGTCAAAATTCAACTTTCAATTAATTCTAATAAACTTGCATTGCTTTTTTCTCTTACAGTATAATGGAAAATTACCATTTAAATAAAGATAAATTCAAATGTGGATCTTAGTTGTGCTTGGCTAATGGTACATCAGGACACATGAAGGGAATTACTGATTGAAAGTTGCTCCATTGCTGAGGTATGAAGTGTGACATTGCCAAACAGCAGTCCTTTTTTGTGACTTTGGTGGATCTTCAGTTATGTGCTTTGCATATTGTACAATGCTTTCATTTTAGACTTTTTTAAGGATTACTTCAAAAATTCCACGAAGCACTAATAGCCCTTCAGACATTATTGAAAAACTCTGAGGACCTAGTGAAGTAGCTTGGATGATGTACTTTAATGCTGACATCCACGCAGATAACCAGCCTTCATGTTTGGACCCCAACAGTCAACTCACTGGAGCTCTTTGAGCTGTAATGTAAAACGGATGATATCAAATCAGCTGCTGGTTATCCATCTTTCCTGATTGAAGTAGATGGAAATGAAAATAGGGAGAGATGTACAATGGCCGGCTGATCCGATATAGCCCGTTTTACACTATCACCCAAAGTCAAAATTACCCCCACTAAGTTTGGTGTGGCGTCACAAAGAACTAATGTTCCCTGAGATCCAACAGTTGGATGTGCAGAACAGAACCTACGAATCATTTCAGTCACCATTCACACAATATGGGCTGGATTTTATCAATGGAGGTGTGTAGGAGGCGCGACTACAACTTTTGGGGTTGTAGTCCCGCTTCCATCGAGTTGTGGCCAACCCACTCAATTTTCACTTGATTGACCTTGTTGAGCCTGCCCAGCAGGACCAGCAGGCCAATTAAGGGCCACCCAGCAACGGGTGACATCACAGATTGACATTTCATCTGTCAAGAGCTTTTGACAGATGAAATATCAGCATTTGACAGCTGTTTGAAGTTGTCAAACACTGACAATCTGCACTCTAAGTTAATTCCTTCCTCTCAGGCTGATTTAGAGATCTCTCCAGAACAGAAAGCAGAATGCTGCAGATTTAGACAGCTCGCGGCCATTCTGCTTTCTGTGCCGGTGAGATGAGGGACTCCCGAGACCTGAAGGAAGGAAGGCTGCATTAGTAAGAAAAGGTAAGTAAAACTTATTTAAACACTTTACACACACCAAACACACTTACCTCTGCACTCATGCACCCATCACTCACCTGAACACCGGACATCTCGAACCCTCCAAGTCCTTCAGCCCGACGGTCCGCCTCGCTAACTTGGCATTGTATGGAGCCATCGGGAAGCCCACACTTCAGGGATAAAAATAGGGATCAGGCTAAAAACTGCCTGTTAACTATCTGTTAACAGGCAGTTAATTGGCACTAATCCCTTTCCCGCCTCGGGGAGGCTGCTCTCACCACAGGTCGGGTACCCGTCTCCTGTGAAATGGGCATGGAGGTGGGTTGGGGGCAGGATGGGTTCGTGCCCCCCAATTTCGCGATTTTAACCCCCCACACGCCTACAATCCCACCTAAATGGCCTGATGAAATTCGAGCCCAATATATTTTATTAAAGTACTCTTTTTCTTCAATGTGTGTACTTCATCATGTTCGCTATTTAGCTCTTAAGGTTTGTTGCCATTAAGCACATTATGGTTGTCTTTCTTCTTGGCCACCAATTCCCATCTGGAATCATAAAGACCGCATTCCTCCAATGGTATTACCTATTTATTAGTCTTTTCCCCTGATTCACATACACTGTAAAGATGAAGGGTTAATTACAGTCCTAGCCCTTTTGGGCCATCCCAGATCAGGCGTATTCCCCAGACGTTCACCCTCAAATTAAGTTAGAGATAGCCGAATTCTATAAGATGCTTAAATGGGTCTAAATGTTCCAGCTATCTCTCCCTAAAGGAAAGGAACGACTAAAGATGTTACCATCCTCCGGATAGTACTTTTAATAAGTTGAACTAGACTGTAACCTTCCGGCTATTGTGAGGGTCCGGAATACCCCCCAGATTGCTGCAACTCCTTACAAAAGAGTGTACAGAATTTGTGGGTTCACGAGTCTATACAGATTCACTCTTTGAGACAATTCTAGAAATATAGGCCTAGAAATTCAGTGGCCTGCGCCACCAGTTTGCGCCCAAAGAGGGCTTTTGCGCCACTGTGCAAACCTACCATGATATTTAGCGGGGCGCTAATGGCGGCGTTAGCCATTAGCGCTGCGCCGCCACTGATGACGTCATCGGTGTGCGCAGCACCCCGCTATCGCCCCGCTGGCCATATTTGGTTGCTGCCGCCTCCCCCGCGCCGGCCGCAAACAGCGACCGGTACACGGGGCCTACCTGTGCCGGTAGTGGGGCGATTTAAGGTGGAGGTGCGGCCGGCCACTTTTTCGGCGGCCGCCTGCCCGCACCTCCTTCCCCGGCCTCCTACACCCCCCACCGCGGCATTGCTGGCTGTTTCCAGAGAGCCCGGCACTTCTCCTTGGTGCCGGGCTCATTTGCCGGCAGTCGCGAGCGGGGATCGCGCTGTTGCAGGCACCTCCCCCTTAAGAATTAGAGGAAGGCCTGCAGTACCGCAGGCTGCCGTGCCGCAGCGGGTGGCGCTGCGGCACTTTACACGCCGATATTCAGTTTCAGCGCCCCAAGCGGGGCGCCGAAACCCTTGTTTAGCGGCCGGCTTCAACTTGGGGCGCTGAAACTGAATTTCCCGCTGGCGCAAGTGGCTCCGCGCGCAGCGGTAATTCCAGCGCCCAGGCGAGCTGGGCGCCCCTAACTGAATTTCTAGGCCATATAGTTTTATTTAAGAGCCGGCATTCAGTTAACATTTGTTGAATCAGTTGCAACATTAACAATTCAAAATACAATTAGCTTACATTTCTTATTTCTCAGAGAGCCTTATTCTCAAATCTTTGCTTAGTTATATTTCTTATTTCTTATTTCTATATCCAGAACATCGTTACATTTCTTATTTCTTATTTCTAAATCCCGAACATCTCTTATTTCTTAAATTCTAAATCCAGAACATCCACCAAAAATCAATACTTTAATTTCCCGAGACTCATAGTTAAAAACTTACAGAGATGACTCTGGAAAGTTGAGAAACACCCTGCCTGTTCAGCGTGTACTGACGTTCTGTTAAAAAGGTCTTATTTTTATACCCTTTTGGCTTTGGTTTCTTCTTTGATGTTCTCTGCTGATGTCAATTGTCTTTATTGATACCGCTGTTTGAATGCTTTCTGCGTTACTATCAATTCAACTATTGCATGCATAATTATTTCTCTGCTTTTTAGGTGTTCCAAAAACCATCATAAAAACAATGACAGCTGTGGTTTCTGTTTGATGCCATTCTTACCGAAGATTCTTCATTCAATTCTTAATTTTGGCTTAACTGCTTTTTAGCAGACATTGTGGGGTCGATTTTCATTCAGCAGTCGGGAAGGAGGCGGGACTACAACTTTCAGGTTTTAGTCTCCGCCTACATCGACGTCCAGCCAATCCATGCGATTTTCCCTTGATTGACCTTGTTGAGCCCGCCCAGCGGGCTCAGCAGGCCAATTAAGGGCCACCCGGCAACAGGTGACGTCACAGACTGAAATTTCATCTGTCAAGAGGTCTTGACAGATGAAATATCAGTGTTTCACAGCTGTTTGAAGCTGTCAAACACTGACAGTCTGACTTCTAACCTGAGTCCTTCTACACAGACTCACTTAGAACTTTCAATGGCAATGAAAGCTGAAGGCTGTCACTTTTGACAGCTCGCAGCCATTTTGCTTTCAGTGCTGGCTGAGTGATGGACTCCCAAAACCATGATTCAGAAAAATGCACAATACCATGAACAGAATTCTAATATCATTAATAAAAGACATACTGGGTTTAAAAGACACAAGTCTCAGCACACAGGCTGTAAACAGAATACAGGCTTCTGAGAAAAGATCAGTTGATAACAAAGTTGTAAACAAGCTTTGAAATGGGAATTAGTTAAATATTCTAAAACAATGAAAGATTGAAGCAAACCATTGGTGGTTCCAAATGGCCTACGGTTTGCAATGAACACAATGAGAAGGCCCAGTTTAAGTGTGAAAAACTAACACGATAAAACAGAAATACAAACATTAAAAGAGGCATGTGCCTTTGAAACATGACATCAAGAAAAGAAACATCTGCTGGTCAAATAGTTTTATGTTAAACTTGGAAAACAGGAACCATAAGATTAAATATGCAACCAATTGAGATAGCTAGAAATGCATGAAACATTCAGTTGAAGTGTCTTTAATTTAGATATAGTAAAAACCATACCAACAAAAAGACTTTGAAGATATAACTTCAATAGAGACACCAAGCAATTGCATTGTGTTTGTATTGAATATGGAGAATAAGGAAAGACACAGGGGTCGATTTTCAGTGTGCCGTGAGGCGGGCTTTTAGGCGTGCGGGGGGGGCAAAAATGCTGAATTCGGGGGTCCCGACACCATCCCGCCCAAAACCCGCCTCGACGTAAGTTTCAAAGGAGGCGGGTACCCGCCCCGCACTGGGACCCGCCGACCCGAGGCGGGAAGGGATTAGTGCCAATTAACTGCCTGTTAACAGGTAGTTAACAGGCAGTTTTCAGCCTAATCCCTATTTTGAAGGGTGTCGTGTGGGATTCCCGACAGCTCCAAACCACACCAGGTTAGAGCAGGCGGGCCGTCAGGTTGAAGGACTTGGAGGGGTTGCGGTGTCAGTGTTCAGGTGAGTGATGGGTGCATGAGTGCAAAGGTAAGTGTGTTTGGTGTGTCTAAAGTGTGTAAAGAAGTTTAAATTACCTGTACTTACCTTAACAGCCTTTTTTCACAGAAATCACAGAAACCCCACAGTGCAGATAGAGGCCATTTCGGCCCATCGAGCCTGCACCAACACATATCCCACCCTATCCCCGTAACCCCACGTATTTAATCCCCCTAACACTAAGGGTCAATTTATCATAGCCAATCAACCTAACCCGCACATCTTTTGGACTGTGGGAGGAAACCGGAGCACCCAGAGGAAACCCATACAAACATGGGGAGAATGTGCAAACTCCACACAGACAGTCACCCGAGGCTGGATTCGAACCCGGGTCCCTGGCGCTGTGAGGCAACAGTGCTAACCACTATGCCACAGGGCAGTTAAGAGTCAACCACATTGATGTGAGTCTGGAGTCACATATAGACCTGACCGGTAAGGTTGGTATGTTTCCTTCTCTAAAGGACATTAGTGAACCAGTTGGGTTTTTATAACAATCTGATAGCTTCATGGTCATCACTGTGGACAGTCATTGGCGGATGGGTTGAAGTGAAGGCTGTCTTGCAGTTAATCTTTTTCCATAGAATTGATAACCTAATCACTTGGCCTCAGTGGGTTGTTATTAATTCTAATGGGCCCCAAGTTCAAATATGTTCTAGAGGCCCACCCGATATTGGGCCTCGAGCCTCAATTGCAGACGTCTGCTGGGCATCCCCAGAAAGCCCGCTGGTGAATAGGATTTCAATTTTGGGCCACTGCATCACTGGCAACAGACCTCGTGTAGGTCCTGGTGGGGGGAGGGGGTGGGGAGAGTAAGTAATCGGGAGGGAGCTGAGCAATGAGAGGGATAGTGCTGATGGGAGGGGACCGTTTGGGAGCCTGCAACTGTATCCGGAGCTACGGTTTAGCCAGGAGGAGCACTCTTGTACCTTCCGACTCCACATTCAGGTAAGTGTATTTTACTAAACTTACCTTTTTGGTGGCGGCCTGCAGCGGTCCCTTTAAGAATTGCTAGTAAGAGCGCATGTAGACCATGTTTTAACTGAACACAACTGGCCCAGCCTAGGCTGTATTCAGGGCAACCGATTTAGTAAAGGAGCGTTAGGCTCCTTATTATCCCCTATCCTTTCTCCATTTTGATCCCCTCTCCCCTCCGATCTCCTCTCCTCTCACCCCTTTGGTCCCCTCTTCTCTCCCCCCTCCGATCCGCTCTCCTCTCTGATATTGCGGATCTCACTGGGATTACAAATTCCTGTTGGGTTTCAGTTATGGCTCCATAAAACAGTGAGGCTGGAAAAACAGCACCGCAGAAGGGCCACTTTGAATCGCTATTTTCTTGCTCTTTCGAGCCCTGGTTACAGAGCTACAATATTTGGAGTAAATGCATGGATGCCCACTATTCAACCAAGAATGGCAGTCAAAGTTTTCACCTTCCAATATCATTTTCCTCTGAAAGTGTTCGGGCCCACCGTCACCTCTGGTCCAGAACTCCCATCCGCTCGTTGCGTCATCGGCAATTAGAACCAAATTCGACAGCTCCCAAAGGCTACCCCTTCAATCCCCTCTCCTCTACTCACCCCATCCAATACCCTGACCTTCTCCATATGGAGCCGAGGAAAGCGTGGCAGTGCAAGCTGCAGCCGCTGCACCATTAGGTACTGCACATGTGCGACGGGATCGAGTGCACATGCACGGTACCAAATGGGCATGCATGTGCAGAGAGAGTCAGAAATGCATTGCAAATAATCACGGCAATACTAATATGACAGGCAGTGTACTTCTGGCTCAGAATTCCTACCATATTGAATGCTTTGCACCTGTTTTATGCCTGCAACATCATTGAATTTCTAAACCCAGATATCTTCTGGCAGCATCCCTGGAAGCAGACCCAGCAAACCACAAGCCTTGAACATAATCCAGAGATATTTGCCTCTATGAGTTTAGGGCCTAGAAATTCGGTTGGTTGCGCCAGCGATTAGTGCCTAAAGAGCCCGAGATTTGGGGCGTTACCCAACTTTCGGACATGCACAGTGATCCTAGCGCATCCTGCCATATTGAGTAGCCTGTTAGCGCCGGCGCTAAGTCTTTGTGCCCGCTCGCGGGCGCAGCCAGATAATGACATCATTTCATTGTGCAACGCCTTTTTGGCGCCCCGTACCGGAAATTCAGTGGCGCCCCCCTCCGTTCCGCCTGGCGCTATTAGTGACAGTTGGATGGAACGTTACCAGGTCCTTCTCGGACTCGGGGGGCGCTCTTTAAAGGGGACAGCACTAGTATAAACCGGCAGCCATTTGGCCTGGCCATACTGCTCGCTGCTGGAGAGAGTTGCAGACCTTCAGTTACACAGACTTGTTCTTATTGAGTCAGAGGAGCCTTGGGACCTTCAGCCCTGTCCAGAACAGTTGGATCCAGAAAGCTGACTGCGTCTTACTCGTCGGCCAGAATAATGGGAGCTGCTTTGGAGGGGAACGTCATCCTGGCTGAACAACTGGCAAGGGCACAGAGATGGAGGGAGAGAGGGCCGGGATTGGCCAGAAGGAGGAGGGCCAATGGACATCGCCGAATCCGACCATACGCTGCTAGGGTTTTTAGGCAGCAGGTCTCCTACCTTACCATGTCGGAGGAGCAGTGTCTGCGAAGGCTCAGATTTGGTAAGGATGTTGCCACTGAGCTGTGCCACCTGCTTGCTGGGGATCTGCAGCTGCGGATATGGTGCAGGACCTCTCTGTCGGTGGCCGTGAAAGTCACTGTTGCGCTCAACTTTTACGCCAGCAGATCGTTTCAGGCAGCAGCTGGGGACATATCAAATATCTCTCAATTTGCGGTGCATTGCTGCATCCGGCAAGTGACAGCTGCCCTCTACAAAAGGAGGCGTGAATTAATCACCTTCCCTGTGACCCTGGAGAAGCAGGGGGAGCGCGCACAGGGCTTTGCGGCTATTGCGGACTTCCCCATGGTGCAGGGGGCCATTAATTGCACACACGTGGCTTTGAGGGCGCCATTACAGAATCTGGAGGAGTTCCGTAACCGAAAGGGGTTCCACTCCCTTAATGTGCAGCTGGTCTGTGATCACCGGCAGATGATCATGGCGGTGAACGCACAATTCTCTGGCAGCAGCCATGACGCGTTCATCCTGCGGCAGACCTCAGTGGCTGACCTTTTTGAGGCCCCGGCTCACCCACGAGTCTGGCTTCTGGGCGACAAGGGCTATCCTCTCTGCCCATGGCTCATGACCCCGCTCCGTTTGTCCAGCACCCCGGCAGAAGAGCATTACAACAACAGCCATCAGGCCACCAGGAACATTGTGGAGCACACAATTGGTGTGCTGAAGCAGCGTTTCCGTTGTCTGGACCATCCGGGGGGCGCCCTACAGTACTCGCCAGAGCATGTGGCGCGCATCGTTGTTGTCTGCTGCAACCTGGCCATTCGACGCACACAGCCAATGCCAGCCGGCCCTCAAGGTCCAGCAGAGCAGGCGGACGAGGAGGAGGAGGAGGAGGAGGAGCATGCGGGCGAGGAGGATTAGGAGGAGGAGGAAGATGGGAGGCCTCCAGAAACTGGAAGGGCCGTTCGTCAGAGGCTCGTAAGGACTCGGTTCTAGGCCCCTCGGACGGAATGGTGGCTGAGATTCGAACAGCGCCCTCCGGTTCACTGTAAGCCTATGAAGGCCTCGATGATTGTAAATAGTGTACAGCTCGATTGTAAATAAAAGGTTTTTTTTATTTTCAAACAAGTGCTTCCTTCCAGCATGACAATGTAATGGTAACAGGAATCATAACTAACAAACTAACAGGTAACTGTCTGGCAACCCGGCGAAACTAACCAAACCATAACAAACAAACACAGCAGGTGTAGACGGCCTTAAATCTGGAAAAAGAGACGTCTTAGCACCTCCCTCTACTGGTGACCCCTTGATGGAGACCGACTCCTCTTACGAGGTCGGCCCCTTCCCTCCCTGCAGCTCCTCCGTAATTGGACCCCAGTGGCTACGTCAAGGCTGGGGGACGCCTGCTGAGTGTCTGGAAGCGCTGAAGCCCCTGAGGGACGGCCTGGACGACCTCTGGGCTTGGAGTTCCCACAAGCAGGCTGCTCCAACTGGGCATGTCTGCTAGCAGTCTGCTGCGCAGGTGGTGGCAGCTGCTCTGCTGATGTGCCAGCGGTGGCATCAGGACTGCTCACATGCAGAGAGAGGACACCTGCACCGTGGTCGGCTGAAACACTAGCACTCTGACGGGGCCGCACAGATCATACGCCACAATTGACTGCTCCACAGATTCATGGCCTGCTGTGGTGCTGCAAGGGTCTGGGGTGATCCTGCCTGATGCAGCTAGGGTGGCAGCAGAGAGTGTTCGTGTGGCCTCAATTTGCGTGTGGACGAGGTCAGCAAGTGACTGCGTGGCAGCAGTGAGGACCTGCGTGGCAGGTGCCAGTGCTTGGGAAAAGCCATGGACAGTCCTTTCCACTGCTTCGGACAAGGCCTGGACAGACCTTTCCACTGCCTCGGACAAGCCCTGGACAGACCTTTCCACTGCTTCGGACAAGGCCTGGACAGACCTTTCCACTGCCTCGGACAAGCCCTGGACAGACCTTTCCACTGCCTCGGACAAGCCCTGGACAGACCTTTCCATTGCTGGGCCGAAGCCCTGGACAGACCTTTCCATTGCTGGGCCGAAGCCCTGGACGGTCCTTTCCATTGCTGCCCCAAAGTCCAGCACACTCTTTGCCAGTGTGTCGATCGACTCAGGCATCCTCCCCACTGCAGCCATCAGCTCAGTGTGCCTGAGCCGGGCCTTGGCGCTCATCTCGGCAAGGCTACGCACCTCCTCTGCACTCTGTGCAGCAGTCATGGTGGCCTGCCTCGCCCTCCGGGGAGACGGCCCCCGAGCGTCCCTATCCCCCGCGCGTTGCTGTAGGCCACTGGTTCCTGCAACTGGCTCCTCATCAGAGCCCCGCCCCTCCCCTCAAGGGAACTACTATCCCCAGTCTCCAGATGTGGTGGCTTCCCTGACGCTGGCACGGATGGTCCGGCTTCCTCCTGGTCGTCGCCTCCGGAGGCACTGGCACTGGCAGCTTGAAGGGCCGGCTCCCGAGCTGGTGATGCAGCATCTGAAAGCAGGGAGGTTGAAGAGTGGCTTTAGCAAAAGGACAGTTTGGCAGCAAGGGATGCAACAGTGCGGTAATGCTATGACATGGCTCCACATTGAGAAATCATGCTGGCGGGGGAAACAACTGGAAGGTGACAGCTGTAATAGTAGAGAACCTTACCATCGCTGTGGACAATGGGGTCGGCAGCTGCAGTGGTGACAGGACCACTCAGGCATCCTCCCACAATCTGGTGGACTCTCTCCTTGAGATCCGTCAGAGGCTCCGGTTGAGGACGGCCTCCTCCGGTGCGAAGCTGCTCCTTGCGGTTTTTTGCCAGCTTGGCCTGCAGGGCAAAGGACGGGAAGTGATGTTACATGATGCCCTGAATTATGATCTCATGCCCCCCATGGTGGAACAGCCCTTACATGATGCCCTGAGTCAAATGTGCATGTGTGTGACCAGAAAGGGCCATGGGTGCTTGCTGACAGATGGCCAGTGGGGCATAGCGCACCCTGTAGCCATAAAGTCAGGAGCTAATGGAGGGATGCATAAGTTTACATTAACTCCACTCACCCTCACGACCCGAGTGAGGTCGTTGAATTTCTTCCTGCACTGCACAGGGCTCCTGGTCGCCATGCTGCTGGAGTTGACCCTCTGAGAAACATCCCTCCAAGCTCGTCGGTAGTCCTTATGATTAGGCCTCCTGCCATTGTCGGGGTAGAGGACATCTCGTCGGCGCTCCACTGTGGCCATCAATTCCTCCAGAGACTCATTGGTGAAGCGCTCTGCTCTCTGCCTCACCCTCTCCATATGCGCCAAGTTTTTTGCGCCAGAGAAGGGCCTGCACCGATTTGCAGGCCTACAAGGTGCAGACTGTGGATGCTGGAGCTGCCTGACCCACCCCTTCAAGAGCTGGCCGGCGCCTGGAAGTCTCGTGGCCATGGGTAATTGAGAGCACCTGCGCTGCAGCTGGACGCCCCGATATTAGGTTGTGCCGGCATGTTAGCGCCTTAGGTGCCCCGTGTAATGCCTGAACTCACGCCTCAATCACCTTTGGGGCGCTGCAACCCAATATCGCACGAGGTGTCGAGAAGTTGCGTCTGGCTATAAAATTTGCGCTCCGCCAATTCTAACGCCCAAAGCGGGGCTATACCCAATTTCTAGGCCTAGGTGTTTAATGTTCTTACACCTTCTCATTGGGAGAAATTGAATGGCTGTCACAAAAGAAGGCCAATTTTGTGGTTTGCCCAAAATGTAGATGCAGATTACCTAATGAAGTGTCACATCCATTAAAGGGTTAGCCTTGGGCTTTAGTTATGTGGAGGTTACTAGTCCTACAGCTCCACAGATGCTGCCTGACCTATTGAGTGTTTCCAGCATTTTCTGTTGTTATTTCAGATTTCCAACATCCACAGTATTTTGCTATTGTGTAGTCCTACAGCTCAGTGGATAGTGGCTGTTATGTCCATGTATCTTAATGTTGTGTCCTTCAATAATCAGACAACAGACTGCAGGGAACGATTCAACAGGTGTTTACTCAACGTGGTTCAAACTGCAACTGAAACAACAGATTACTACTCAGCGTTATATACAGGTGTGGTCACTGCCGGTACTTACAGTATACATGAGCTGTAGAAAGTAGTTACCCCCTTAAAGGTACATACATTACAATTCCTCCCCTTTTAGATTAACAGTACCATAACACTCATTTAACAATTAAATATCAAACTAATTACAATTAAAACTTTTAACATGCAACATTAGCTGAAAATAGACTATTTATAAATTCAGTCTTTGGGCAGGCTTCCTGATCCTTTCTGGATAGCGCCTTTCCCGAGTGTCTTGCTCTTGGTGCGGAGGCGATTCTGGCCCTCTGTCGTTGGTTGGTACATCAGCTTCCGAAGCTACTGTTTCTGGGGTAGATGCTACCTGTACATCGAGTTCATCACCAGGTACGTATGGGCGAGGCATGGGGTTGACTTGTTCCTGTGACTCTAGGATCTGGTCAGCATGGCGTCTCACGATGCTCTCCCCAACGTCCACTGTGTACATTAGTGGGCCCTGCCGTGTGCATATCGTTCCTGGCTGCCATTTTTCTGTTTGGTAGTCGCAGGCCAAGACTGGTTGCCCTATATTGAAGCTCCTTGTTGGCTTCTCATGGATGTGCTGGAATTGCTTACTCTCAACATCTCTTCGTACGTTTGGTCTGAGCAAATCCAGGCGAGATCTTAACCTTCGGTTAAAGAACATCATGGTTGGGGCCTGGTTGGTGACTGCATGTGTTGCATTCCGGTAGGCGAACAGGAAATTGTCCACCTTGTGCTGCAGCGGAATGTTGTCATTGTACATAGTCTTTATTGCCTTCTTAAAGCTTTGTACGAACCTCTCAGCCAATCCATTTGTGGCTGGATGATACAGGGCAGATGTGTAATGCCTTACCCCATTCTTTTTCAAGAACCTCCGGAACTCTTTGGACACAAACTGTGGTCTGTTGTCGGAGCAAATCTGTTCTGGCAAGCCATTCCTGGCAAAAATGGTCCGTAGGACTGCAATAGTTTTCTCCGTGGTGGTGGAGGACATTTTGATGACCTCAGGCCATTTCGAGTGCGCATCCACGGCTATTAAAAACATTGAGTCCATGAATGGACCAGCAAAACCAATATGCACCCGTTGCCATGGAGATGAGGGCCACTCCCATGGGTGTAGAGGGGCCTGTGGTGGTGCATTTTGGACTTTCTGGCATCCTGAGCAGCTCTTGGTCAGGTCCTCGATTTGTTTATCAATTCCCAGCCACCACACATAAGCCCTGGCTAGGCTTTTCATTTTTACCCCTCCCAGATGACCCTCATGAAGCACATTGAGCACTCTCTCCCTTAACTTGGGTGGAATTACCACTCGGGATCCACACATCAAGGTCCCCCGGCACACTGACAGCTGTTCTCTCCTTGTCGAGAATGCTGGCAACAGTGAGTCGCCATATGCTGGCCATCCCTTCACCGTCAAATCATATACCCGAGACAGTGTTAGGTCATTTCGGGTTTCTTTTTCGATACAAGCGTTAGTTACCGGTAGGTGTTCAACTGTAGTCGAATGGAATATTTCGACAGGATCCACTGCTGGTTCTTCCTCCGCTGTAGGCAGTGGCAGGCGTGATAGCCCATCAGCATTTCCATGCTGTTTCGTGCCATTATATTCAATCTCATAGTGGTGCGCCACTAGAAAAAGTGACCACCTTTGTAGTTGTTGCGCAGTCATCACCGGAACGCCCTTCTTCGGATTAAAAATGGAGACAAGAGGCTGGTGATCAGTCAGCAAGGTGAATTTCTGCCCGTGCAGATAGTGATTGAACTTTTTCACTCCCCACACTAGGCTGAGTGCCTCCCTGTCAATCTGGGTGTAGTTACGCTCGGCTGAGGTTAGTGATCGTGACGCAAAGGCTATTGGCCTCTCTGAGCCGTCCGAGAATTTGTGCGACAGCACCGCTCCAATGCCGTAGGGTGACGCATCACAAGCCAACCAAATTGGTAACGCTGGGTTGCAATGGGCCAATACCTCTTTCGATGTGATTAGTGTTTTGCTCTTCTGGAAAGCTCGTCTACATTCGTCATTCCACTTCCATGGCACCCCAGTTTGCAGTAGGGTGTTCAGTGGGTGTAGTATTGTAGACAAATTTGGCAAGAACTTATGGTAGTAGTTTACCAGCCCGAGGAACGACCTCAGTTGTGACACATTTTCCGGTGCTGGAGCCTTGACTACTGCCTCAATCTTCTCTGGGGGCTTATGTAAACCCTCTTTATCGATAACGTGGCCACAATATGAGATCTGTTTTCTAAAAAACTCGCATTTGGGGCGGTTAGCTCGGAGCCCATATTCCTGCAATCTAGTGAGCACCTGCTCCAGGTTGGCAAGGTGATCACTGTCATTTTCGCCCGTGACAAGGATGTCGTCCAAATAACATTGGGTCCCTGGGATCCCTTGCAGGACTTGTTCCATTGCCCTCTGCCAAATAGCCGGAGCTGATGCTACCCCGAATACCAGCCGGTTGTATTGGTAGAGACCTTTATGGGTGTTGATTGTGAGGTATTTTTTTGATGCTTCTTCTACCTCCATTTGCAGATACGCCTGGGCCAGATCAATCTTAGTGAAGCGTTTCCCTCCAGATAGTGAGGCGAAAATATCTTCAATCCGCGGAAGATGGATATTGTACGGTGTGAAGGACCGGGTTCACTGTTACCTTAAAGTCCCCACAGATGCGAACCTTCATTGGTTCCCCAGGCGTGCTGCTCAATGACTTTTTCATCATAGGGACGATGGGTGTAGCCCACTCGCTCCAGTCTACCTTGGACAGTACACCTTAACGTTCCAGACTCTCTAGCTCTGCTTCGACGGCTGTGCGGATCGCATAAGGTACGGTCTGGCCTTAAAAAATTTTGGGCTTGCGTTTTCTTCAATTTTAATCGTCGTTGTCATGCCTTTTAGTGTTCCGAGTCCTTGCTGGAACACTCCTTTCGTGTCAGTTAGGATCTTTGACAGTCGCCCAAGTGTGACATCGTCATCCTTTTTGTCAGCCACAGTCAGTGCCTGTATGGAATGCCAATCCAGTTGTATTTTACGGATCCATTCACGTCCCAGTAATGGTGGTCCTCCATCTTGCAATACATACAGGTCTAGTTTTGGTGTTTCCTTACTGTTATATATAACGGTCACCCTTATTTTTCCTTTGGGGTAGACTTTTTGCCCCGTGTACGTCTTCAAAATAATTTTTGTGTCTCTCAAGGGTAGGTGTGAGAATAGCCGCTCGTAGTCCCATCGGTTTATGACTGTTAGAGCTGATCCTGTGTCCAATTCCATCTTTACCTGGACTCCTGCTATCTTGAGAGTGACACAAATGGTTTGGTGATCCTCCGTTGTGATCACATTATGTAGTTTCAGACAACTCAGTTCCCTGCTTTCGGAGTCATTATCACTCTTTTCTTCGTCTGAACTATTCTCCGTTATCTTATGTACCTTCTTGTACTTCCCTTTGGTCGGTTTCTTATTGCTGGTTTTCTTTCCCGACCTGCAGGCTCGTGCTATGTGTCCTACTTTTCCACACTGTCTGCACAGTTTGGCCCCGATTTTAGGCTTGTGTGGGGAATGGTCGGATTTCCCTGAATGTGGGGTTTCTGACACACATAAAAAAGTGTCAGCCAGCTCCACGCAATTTTACCTTAAGTGGCCAATTAATTCCCAGCATGTGGGAAGCCTTGCTAATTGTCCAATTCGAGTCAGAAATCCCCACACTATGATGTCATCATTCGTGGTGCTTTCAAAGTGTCCAGCAAGCTTCTCCACCTCTGCAGGCTTTGTAATGATATCAGCAAATAGAAATGGTATTTGCCTGTTTGATTATGATGCCTTACCAGCATGCATTGATTGCTTATGCCTGACCAGCAGAGGTCATGTGACAGAGACAAGCAGTTTGGTTTAGTTTCAGTTTTGTTCTAGATGCATCACTAGCATGATGTCTCCTGTAAATGCTGTTAAAAGAGTTGAACAAGCTTTAGATTAAAAGACATTCTCTTTCATAAATGTCTCATCATTGAACCCACAAAGAAATCAATACAGGCTTCTCAACCACTCTTGCACAATGGCAGAGGAGCCTGCACCAGCTGCTGCCAGCGGCAGAGGCCCAGCTGCCTTCAAATTCGACGAGGCTTCACTGCAGGCATTATTGGATGAGGTTAGGGCCCACAGGGAGGTCTTCTTCCCTAGGTCAGGGAGGAAGAGGCCTCCCACTGAGACCAATGCTGCATGGATGCAGGTGTCAGCAGATGCCAACTCGCTGGGAGTCACCAGAAGAACCTTGGCATTACATCTCTAACTCCTTCCTTTACTCCCCCACAGTAAAGGAACGGTGGCATAGTGGTTAGCACTGTTGCCTCACAGCGCCAGGGACCCGGGTTCGAATCCAGCCTCGGCTGACTGTGTGGAGTTTGCACATTCTCCCCGTGTTTGCGTGGGTTTCCTCCGGGTGCTCCGGTTTCCTCCCACAGTCCAAAGATGTGCGGGTTAGGTTGATTGGCTATGATAAATTGACCCTTAGTGTTAGGGGGATTAAATAAGTGGGGTTATGGGGATAGGGTGGGAAATGTGTTGGTGTGGGGGTTATGGGGATCGGGTGGGATGTGTGTCGGTGCAGGCTCGATGGGCCGAAATGGCCTCTATCTGCACTGTGGGGTTTCTGTGATTCTGTGAGTACCATCCAGAGCCCCCGTCCTCACTGTGGAGGAGGAAGAGGCTGTGCAGCCAGACTCCTCAGAGGAAGCTCCAACCTCTGAGGGTGCAGCATCAGCAGAACGCACCCAGCACCAGCGCAGACACTCACACCTCTGGGGGACCTTCGGGACATAGAGTAGTGTTGTCACCTGGTGTTTCACAGCTCACAAGTGAGCCTCAGCAGATTCTGGAGACAGGGACAGCAGTGGAGAGTCCTCGTCGGAGGGCGCAGGACTCTGCCAGCTCAGCTCAGCTGTGCTGCATGACGACCCTCTGCCTCTGGGTCCATCCGCAAGAGAAGAGGTGATGCATCTCCATGCACAGATGCAGGAGTCTCTGGCAGGTTTTGTCTCCAGGGTCGCTGCGAGTGCTGAACAAATGGAGAAGTCCATAGTGACCATGAGCAGAGCATTTGTGGAGTCATTGGCGCATGAACGCATCACCATGGAAAGGTTGGCAACCTCCATGCAGGAGATAACTCACCAGGGTACGGGAAACATTGTGAGTGCTCATAAGAGAATGACATCTCTTGAGGAGCGTTGGCCATCTGTTGAACAGAGAAACCAGATCTTCATGGAAGTCCTTCTGAGTAGGACTGCCAGTGCAGAAACGGGTCCCACTGGCCCCCTAAAGTGCAGCAAGGTGTTCTCAAGCCACTTCCAAGAGCTGGCCCCTTCTGGCCTGTGCAGCTTCAGGTGAGTGAGCAGCAGACTGGTGCTCCTGGTGCTCATCCTGCTGTTCCTGGTTCTGCTGCTGCCACCTCTGCTGTTGGAGATCCTCTAATGCCAGGAAGGGAAGGTGCCAAAGGTCTCCCATGCTTCTAGCAGATGCCTCGGTTGAGGAGGTCCTGAGTTAGGGTGGTGAGAGGGGCTTCCCAGGAGCTCACACTGAAGAAGTGTGTGAGGCTCCAACTTTCTGCAGCTGCTCCTAAGTCTTCAAATAGTTCCCCCAAGCCTTGATCAACAAGGTCCTGCAGCCTGCAAATGCTGCCTCTTTAAATATCTTCAGCCCTCAGTGACCTGCTGCTGCAAGCAAGCAAGCCAGCTGTTTTCAAGCCAGCTCTCATCGGCGGGGTTCTCCACAGGCGGGTTTCAGGTGGGGAAAGCCCCAAAGTCACAACGGCACGGGAAAATCCACTTCAACAAGCAGATAATTGCTTGTTAGTGCTCCGACGAGCAGTCCCGCCAGCGGCGGGCGGGACTGAAGCGGGGCGCGTGAAAACGGCAGTCCGAAAGTCGGACAGGGCGGGGAATCAGGCGGGGGGGGTCCCGACCCGCCTTTTCCGCGATTTTCGGACCACGGCCGCATGAAAAGCCGCCCTACAGCTGCCCGAAAATCGGGGCCTTTGTCTTTGAACCAGCAATCATTCTGGTCCTGTGTTGTTCTGCCGCAGCGATAGCACTTCTCTGTTCCATATGATATTTCATTTGTGCCATATTCTTGCGGTCTCTGTTGTATCTCTGCAGCGCCCCTGCTGCTGCTTCATATGATACCGCAATGCTGAAAGCCTTTTCCAGCATAAGGTCCTTTTCAGATAAAAGCCGTTTCTGGGTTCCTTCACTTTGAAGCCCACACACAAACTTGTCCCTTAAGGTATCTGCTAGTCCCATTCCAAACTGACAGTGTTTCGATAGCTTGCGCAGTTCCGTTAAATACTCAGCATTACTTTCATCTTTATGCTGGTTCCTTTTGTGAAACTTAAATCTTTCTGCTATCAGCAGCGGTGTGGGGTTTAAGTGGTCCTGTAGGATTGACACTATGTTTTCAAAATCCTTTTCTACTGGCTTCTCTGGGGTTACTAGGTTTCGTAGTAAGCTATACGTTTTTGCACCCATTGAATTCAACAATACCAGCGCTTTCTTGTCATCTGGCACTTCATTCGCCTTGCAGTATACTTCTATGCGTTCGACATATGTCGTCCAATCTTCGACTTCATTGTCAAACGCTGTGATACTGCCACTCTTCGGCATTTTTGGGTGTGGTTAGAGTGGCTTAAAATGGCGTCTCCCGCGCTTTCCTTTCTTCCCCACTGCGGCTTAAAATGGTGTCTCCCGCACTGCTGCCAACGCCGCTCTCGGCGGTCCTCGTGGCAAATGGCGATGCCCTGTGGGTTTCGTGCGCTGCTCCTGCGCTGCTGCCAACGCCGCTCTCTGCGGTCCTCGTGGCAATGGCAGTGCCTCGCATTTTCCTGCGCGCCTCTCTCCCCCGTTGACGCTGCTCGGCCCTTGAACATCGGCAGCGCTCTGCTCTCTCTCGCCTCTCTCCCCCGTTGATGCCGCTTGGTCCTGAACACCGGCTGTGCCCTGTGCGCTCTGCCCTCTCTCTCTCCCCCGTCGACGCTGCTCGGCCTTTTTCTGTACCGCTCGGTCGGGCTCTAGCCCGTCGCTGTCCGGGAAGGGTCTGCGCAGTACCTGTTGCCAGCCCGTTTCGCTGGACCACCGTGACTGGAAAGCCAAGCCTGGCTCTCGACAGCCTCCCCTGCGATGCTCAAATCTCCGCTGGATGACTGGGCGGTTGCCTGTGGTCGACGCCCGTGCTTCTGGACTCGACCTTCTTCCACTGTTCTCCAGGAGCGAATCCCTGGGAGGTGATGCAGAGTTGCAGGTAGGTTCGAACTTGCTCGTCGCCACTGTTATGTCCGTGTATCTTAATGTTGTGTCCTTCAATAATCAGACAACAGACTGCAGGGAACGATTCAACAGATGTTTACTCAATGTGGTTCAAACTGCAACTGAAACAACAGATTACTACTCAGCGTTATATACAGGTGTGGTCACTGCCGGTACTACAGTATACATGAGCTGTAGAAAGTAGTTCCCCCCTTAAAGGTACATACATTACAGTGGCTAATTGGATTGCTCCTCCTTACCTTTCAAAACTTCAAAATGGACTCTTCCACGGACATATTGTTGTCCTCCTTACAGCAGCATGTACTGTTCCCAAGTAGTGGGAGTAGAATGACAGTGGTGAGAGCTGGGAAGGCTCATTCCTGGCATCATTTCTTTGGATCTGTGTCCTAATAAAATAGATCCAATATAAATGATTGGGGAAGGAGGAGAGCTTACTAATCAGTAAAGAATATAAATATCTCTATTGAAATTCGAATTATGTTAGTAAGGATTTCCTTTGCTGTTGCAGAATTGAAAATATGTGCTTCTCGAATGTATTTTGGTTAGAAAGCATCTCAACGTAGACTTAGTGACCAAAAGAATATGTTGTGGAACCAGCCAGGGAACAGGTTATTTTAGATCTTGTATTAATAATCTCATAGTAAAGCATCCTCTGGGGAAAAGTGATCATGATATAATAGAATTTCACATTGCGTTTGAGAGTGATATACTTAAGTACAAAACTATAGTCTTAAACTTACATAAAGCCAATTACATAGGTATGAGGGGCAAATTCACGAAGGTAGATTGGGAAATCAGATTAAAATGTATGACGGTAGATAAGCAGTGGCAAACATTTAAAGAAATATTCCAAAACTCTCAACAAATATACATTATATTGAGAAATAAAAACTCCAAGGGAAAAGTGATCCATCCATGGCTAACTAAAGAAGTTAAGGATAGAATTAGATTAAAAGAAGCGGCTTATAATGTTGCAAAGAATAGCAGGAAGCCTGAGGATTGGGAGAGCTTTAGAAACCAACAAAGGATGACCACAAAATTGATATAAAGGGGGAAAGTAGAATATGAGAGTAAACTAGCAAGAAATATAAAAACAGATTGTAAGAGCTTCTACAAGGAAGAGAGTAACAAAAGTAAGAGTTGGTCCCTTGGAGGCTGAGACAGGTGGGGGCGATTTTGCCAGCCCTGGGGAGGCGGACTTGGAGGTGGGACTGCCGGGAAAATGGCAGAATCTGGGGGCGGGTACCCACCCCACCCCCAACCCGCCTCTGTGCCATCTTCCCAGGAGGCGGGTAGCCGACCTGCGCCAGGTCCCGTCTCCTGTAGGCGGGAAGGGGATTACAGCCACTTAACTGCCGGTTAACAGGTAGTTAACAGGCCGTTAATAGGATTATCCCCATTTTCCCACCAGAGGCGCAGGCTTCCCGATGTCAGGAAACCCTGCCAGGGTCACCACGGTGAGCAGTGGGTCTGCGGGGGTCAGAAGGCTGCAAAAGTGCACTGTGGAGGTAAGTAATGGGTGCAAGTGTGTAGTGGTAAGTATGAGAGGTGAGTGGAAAGTGATAGAAAATGTTTACTTACCTTTGTTTCTTCCTGCAGGCTTCAACAGTTGGGGGTGCGGAGACTCTCGCATCTCACCGGCAGAGATGACAGATGGCTGCTGCATTCTCCGATGCAACAACCAACTAATTTCTGCTCACAAAAGAGGTTTGATGAGTCTTGAATACAAGAACTCATCAAACAACAGAGAATGTCAGTGTTTGACAGCTTCACAGAGCTGTCAAACGATGACAATTCTTCTGTCAAAATTTTTTGACAGATGAAACATCATACGCTGATGTTCTCTGTAACCAGCTCCCCTTAATTGACCTGCTAAGCCTGCTGGGCGGGCTTAACAAAGTCAATCAAGGGAAAATAGTGTGGGTTGGCCACAAGTCGATGGAGGCAGACTGAAACCCGACAAGCAGCAGTCCCGTCTCCAACACGCCCCCATGGACAAAATCACCCCCCTGAAATTATAATGGGGAATAAAGAAATGGCAGAGACTTTAAACAAATATTTTCTATCTGTCTTCACAGCAGAAGACACAAAAAGCATACCAAAAATAGTGTGGAACCAAGAAGTTAAAGTAATTAATATCAGTAGAGAAAAAGTACTTGAGAAAACAAGACTAAAATTCAACAAATCCCCATGACCTGATGGCCTACATCCTAGCATTCTAAAAGAGGTGGCTGCAGAGAAAATGGATGTATTGGTAGAGATCTTCCAAAATTCCCTAGATTCAGGAATGGTCCTGGCGGATTAGAAGGTAGCAAATGTAATCCCGCTATTCAAGAAAGGAGGGAGGGAGAAAACAGGGAACTACAGGCCAGTTAGCCTGACATCAGTTGTCGGGAAAATGCTTGAATCCATTATTAAGGAAGGGATAACAGGGCACTTAGAAAATCATAATATAATTAGGCAGAGTCAACATGGCTTTATGAAAGGGAAATCGTGTTTGACAAATTTATTAGAGTTTTTTGAGGATTAACAAGCAGGGTAGATAAAGGGGAACCAGTGGATGTAGTATATTTGATAAGGTGCCACATAAAAGGTTGTTACTCAAGATAAAAGCAGGGAAGTCTTGCTGCAGTTATATAGGGTACTGGTGAGGCCACACCTGGAATACTGTGTACAGTTTTGGTTTCCATATTTAAGAAAAGATATACTTGCTCTCAAGGCAGTTCAGAGAAGGTTCACTCGGTTGATTCTGGAGATGAGGGGGTTGACTTATGAGGAAAGGTTGAGTAGGTTGGGCCTCTACTCATTGGAATTCAGGAGAATGAGAGGCGATCTTATCGAAACATATAAGATTGTGAGGGGCCTTGATCGGGTAGATGCGGTGAGGATGTTTCCACTGATGGGTGAGACTAGAATTAGGGGGCATAATCTTAGAATAGGGGGCTGCCCTTTCAAAACTGAAATGAGGAGAAACTTCTTCACTCAGAGGGTAGTAAATCTATGGAATTTACTACCTCAGAGAGTTGTGGAAGCTGCGACATTAAATAAATTTAAAACGGAGATAGACAGTTTCCTAGCTGATAAGGGAATAAGGGGTTACGGGGAGAGGGCAGGGAAGTGGACGTGAGTCTAGGTTTGGATCAGCCATGATCCTATTGAATGGCGGAGCAGGCCCGAGGGGCCGTATGGCCTACTCCTGTTCCTACTTCTTATGTAAGATAAGGGCTCATGGCATTGGGGGTATTATATTAGCATGGATAGAGGATTGGTTAACGGACAGAAAACAGAGAGTAGGGATAAACAGGCCATTTTCAGATTGGCAGGTTGTAACTAGTGGGGTGCCGCAAGGATCAGTGCCGCAAGAATTGGGCCTCAGCTACTTACAATCTATATCAATGATTTAGATGAAGGGACTGATTGTATTGTATCCAAGATTGCTAACAATACAAAGCTAAGTGGGAAAGTAAGCTGTGAGGGGGATACAAAGAACCTGCAAAGGGATATAGACGGGTTAAGTAAGTGGGCAATAAGGTGGCAGATGGACTATAATGTGAGGAAATGTGAGGTTATTCACTTTGGTAGGTCAAAATACAAAAACAGAATATTTCTTTAATGGTGAGAAACTATTAAATGTTGGTGTTCATAGGGATTTAGGTGTCCTTGTACAGGAAACACAGAGGGCTGGATTTTACCAGCCCTGAGGAGGCGGGTTTGGAGGCGGGACTGCTGGGAAAGTCAAAAAGAATGGGAGCGGGTCCGGAACCTGCTCCCAGCCCACCTCCAACCAATCTTCCCGGGAGTCTGGTCCCCGATTTGCGTAGGGACCCGACTCCTAGCAGTGGGAAGAGGATTATAGCCACTTAACTGCCTGTTATCAGGTAGTTAACAGGCAGTTAAGAGGCTTTTCCCAATTTTTCAACTGCTGCTGCGGGCTTCGCGATGTCGGGGAACCCCGCCAGGGTAAGTGAGGTGTGCTGTGGGTCTGTTGTTATGTTGGTGTTTGGATGACAGCTGCAGAAGTGGTTTGAAGGATGCAATGAGACAATGGTTATTATCAGAGGTAAGGAAATGTTATGAAAATAATTTTTAATGTGTTTAGATGTTTCTGCAGGTGACAAGCTGTGAAGTGTTTGTGTAGCCTCATCTCATCGGGCGAAGTGACAGATGGCTTCTGCAATCTCAACTACAGCTGCCATCTGCTTTATCCTAAGGAGAGAGCCATTGGAGAGTCTGGGTACAAGGGCTCACCTTTGGACAGTGATTGTCAGTGTATGACAGCACCTTAATGCTGTCAAACACTGACAAGTCATCTGTCAAATAAGTGTGGTGCATACGCCTTTAAGAAAACCAGCAGATGAAGCGTCATCAACTGACGTCACCTGACACCGGCTTTCCCTTAACTGGCTGGCAAGGCCAATCAGGGCAAAATAGCGTCTGTTCGTCAGATGTCGCTGGGGGCGGGACTAGAACCCGGAAGGCAGCAGTCCTGCCCCCAACTCATCTCGGTAAGTAAAATCCAGCCCAGAGAGTTAACATACAGGTACAGCAAGCAATTAGGAAGGGAAATGGCATGTTGGCCTTTACTGCAAGGGGGTTGGAGTACAAGAGTAAGAAAGTCTTGCTACAATTATTTAGGGCTTTGGTGAGACCACACCTTGAGTACTCTGCACAGTTTAGTTCTCCTTATCTGAGGAAGGATATACTTGCCTTAGAGGCAGTGCAACATAGGTTCACTAGATTGATTCCTGGGATGAGAGGGCTGTCCTATGATGAGAGATTGAGTAGATTGGGCCTACACTCTCTGGAGTTTAGGAAAATGAGAGGTGATGACATTGAAACATACAGGATTCTGAGGGGGATTAACAGGGTAGATGCTGAGTAGTTGTTCCCCTGGCTGGTGAGTCTTGAACTAAGGGGTATAGTCTCAGGGTAAGGGGTCGGCCATTTAAGACTGAGGTAAGGAGGAATTTCTTCACTCAGAGGTTTGTGTATCTTTGGAATTCTCTGCCCCAACGGGCTGTGAATGCTGATTCATTGAATATATTCAAGGCTGAGATAGATCGTTCTTTGGACTCTAGGGGAATCAAGGGATATGGGGATTGGGCAGGAAAGTGCAATTGGGGTCGAAGATCAGCCATGATCTTATTGAATCGCAGAGCAGGCTTGAGGGACTGTATGGCCTACTCCTGCTCCTAATTCCTAAGTTCCTATGTTCCTATATATTCACTGAGGGATTATCAGCAGTCCTTTCTTCCCTCTATTCTAACTCCAGGGACTGTTAAGCTGTAGACTCCAAGAACATTTCTCAGAATGCAGTTCTTTTACCTCCTTTTACATTATCCAGGATCATTACAGTACTTGGGTTGACCATTCCAGGGGTTCCTTTCAGTCAGAGACCCTTCCAAGTTACTGCCCTTACAACATCCTTCTTCATCAATTCTCTGAGATATTCACCCACTTTTTCAGCAAATTTGAAGTCTTAAAATCAAAGACCAAAAGTAAGCCTGGAATCACAGAAACCCCACAGTGCAGATAGAGGCCATTTCGGCCCATCGAGCCTGCACCGACACATATCCCACCCAATCCCCGTAACCCCTACACCAACACGTATCCCACCCTATCCCCGTAACCCCATGTATTTAATCCCCCTAACACTAAGGGTCAATTTATCATAGCCAATCAACCTAACCCACACATCTTTGGACTGTGGGAGGAAACCGGAGCAAACCCACGCAAACACGGGGAGAATGTGCAAACTCCACACAGACAGTCACCCGAGGCCGGATTCGAACCCGGGTCCCTGGCGCTGTGAGGCAACAATGCTAACCACTATGCCACCGTGCTGCCCTTAAGGTGAGTAACTTAAGATCAATTCCCAATATCTGCAAATCAGTGCAGTATATATAGAACATATTATTGCTTTGTTCCTTGTTCTAGCTTCAGTACCCTGCATATTATGAAGCATAATTTTTTCTGATGTATTCTTTGCTGCAAAATTGAACTGCACTAGTTAATCCCCAAAAAGATAATTCTGGAGACATTAAGACTAATCTGCTAAATTGATCGTGTTTGGTTAGAAAATAATTGCGGATTCAATATCTGAAATAAAAACTAAATTCAAAAGACTCAGCTATAATTAGAATAAGAGTAGATTTTTGTTCAATCAAAAAGAACAAAGGACTCTAATTAGATCAGAATATCTCTCCATTGTCTGTGCTGTATTCTATTATTTGGCAGCTCGCACCCTATCTTGCACTGTGTACCCTCAAACATCACCTTTTTTCACCTTTCCTTAAGTTGGGTATCAATAAGGATTACCTTCTTGAAAAGGTTGAGCAAATCTGATTAAACTTTTGAAATTTGAACTTCTCTCTCTTCAGACTTTGCTCCTTGCTTTTGTTTACTTGTCATATACTCAGAACAACACATGCTGGAGGCTGGCTGGCAAACAGAACTCGCTATATCTCTCTCTGACATTCTGTTAATATTATATTGCTTCTCTCTCCATCCTGCCAGTCCCAGCTGTACTAAAGTGAGATTTGTAGTTCAGAATTACATGTTGACTGGCACAAGCAATGAGTAGGTTGTCAAGGGTGAAGATAAGAGAAAATGGGGAAGAAAAGGAGCGCAAGGAGTCAAAATTAATTTTGAGGAACCAGAGTTAATAGGACAAATGGTGACTAATGGTTACTCAACCCCAAACTAAAAAAATGTTGAGCTCAATATCTTAGCTACACCATCATTGCTTATCAGAAGGAAGGTCACCTTGGCAACAAATCAGGTGATCTTATGTGTGTGTTGTCCCTCAGCAATTCATAGCAACACTCCTTTATGTCTTTCTTTTATTTTGCCTTTATTTTATCCATTCAATTTTATTTCTTTCTCTTTTTCAGATCTTTTGTTAACTCTTTACCAATTAATCATAGCTATTTTCTCCTCCATAATGGTAATTATTACCCAAGATCATTAAATTAGTGCTACAAGTGTATAGAAATACTAGTGCAGTAGTATTCTTATATACAGTATATAAGAGTTAAAATGCTGACTGGACTCTTTATTTCATTTCAAGGCAGTTCAGATAACCTTTGCTCTTGGGGAGCAAGATTTGATAATCCGGTTAAATTGCTAAATGTAAATTACAGGCCTGTGTTTTGAGTTGCTGGGGCACAATAATCACAAACAATCACATTATTAATGAAATATGACTACCAATTGATCCAGCCATTGAATTCAGAATTAGGAATAGTTTATATGAACATTATCATTATGTAATGTCGGATTCAAATGTGTTTTGCTTTAGCAGAACTAAACGTGTGAAGTGTCATTCAATTGCACTTTTTGTTTGGTAATATCTTTAAAATTCATCTGTTTTCTTTCTGCAAAGAAATTGCTTTATGCAGACAAAGAATTAAGGGTCTGCCTCCTGTTCCTTCATTCTTCCTGGAGTCCAGAAGCTGTACAAACGAAATAACTTCATGAGCATTTGGTTTACACGGCTCCTCTGAAACTCCCTACTCGAGATATGATTCAACACAAGGCTCTGATATCAAGTGTCACAAGAAGCCTGAACTGATTCTGTTCAGTATGCCATTACTGAGAGCTTTGATTTGTATTCCAAAAGACTGGACTGAAAAAGGATCCTGATGATCGATCCATATTTATCAATCCTTGTAGTCTTCCACTCTAATGTTTGTTTAATCTTCTGTACTTTGTAACTTCACCTGATTTTGGAAATGAACTTGTTCAATTGCAGCAAGTGGGATAACTATTATAGCCTGGGTCCATGCACTCGACTTGGGCAAAGACCTCAGCTCAAAAGAGATGCAATCTACTTTCAGAAATTGGCATTTAGGGCTTTGAACGAGGATATGGTGAAAAACAACCTAAAAGACTGTAAGTAGGTAAAAGCACTCAGATTGCCTCCAAGTAGTCTGAGTAACCAATGCGACCATTTTGACTAGAGCACAGTGAACCAGACTATGATTCACAGCAACTGAGGGAGAAAGGGATTGATGAGAATGGAAGATTTATATCAGAACTTTTAGGGCTAAAAATTTGATTGCGTAACACCCATTGTTTGGGCACTACGGGTGCTGTTTTGGGTGGAAAATGATGTATTAGAGCCATCTGATGGACTACTGATGTATATAATAATAAAGCCATATGCAGTACAGTTCTTACCAGAAGCCATGTTGTGCTATTGTATATATATGCTGTGCCTCAAGATATCACACAATTGACAATGAGGATGCAATTGTAGATTCCCTAACTGAAATTTTTGTTGGAGGATAATGCTGCCAACCGACGGAGGGACTGTTAGAGGTTCTTCATTTTGCAGAAAAACTTAAAAGTCCGAGGTAAATTTCTAGCACATGTGGCTGAACTGTCGACATTGCCAGAGCCCAGATGGCCACACCCATGGGAATAACAGGGCACTTGGGTGAGTTTCATCATGACCGAGAGACTTTCAGAGCGTATGTGGAGAGCTAGAATGTTTTTCACTGCAAATAGTATTGTTGAAGTCCCCGATGATGTAAACCGTAACCAGACAGTTTTAGAATTGAAATGGACTATTTTATTGACTGAAGCAGACCCAGAGGTGTATGAAACCCTGAAAAATGTGTTTGTTCCCACCAAGCCAAAGGACACGCCACTGAAGGTGATCCTAACCAAGTTAGAATAGCACGACAGTCCTGAGCCCCTAGAAATTGCTGAAAGTTATCATTTTGGAACACGTGATCAATTAAGTGACGAGTGTATCAGTGAGTACATTGTAGCTTTAAAAAAGCTATTCATTCACTGTCATTTCGGAAACTTTCAGGACCGAGCTTTGTGTGACTGCTTTGTTTGTGGGTTGAAAAATGAACGTATCAGAAGTAAATTGTTGACAACCCCTAACTTGACTTTTGACTTAGCTTGTCAGACAGCTATGTCGATGGATATTGCCGACCGATACTTCTGAGAGTTCCGCATCATTTCCAGCCATCAGACTGTAAAGTATGTGTCTATACTTAATCCAATAATGAAGAGACAGCTTGGAAGATTCAACGTAGGTCTTTACTTAATACCAACAGGCGGGAACTGAGGGGAGATCAGTACCCACAGTACTATTTATACCCCTATGGCCAGGAGTGGTACTACGGTATCACTACGCCCTACAAAGTAGTGCTGCCCTGGCCATAGGTTTAAAGTAACATACCTATTACATACACAACATTCCTCCCCTTTTAATTAAAACGTACCCGTGCAATTAAGTCAATAGATGCCCCATAACTAGGCTAATAACATTTGGTAACACAATATACATAACATATTTACATCAAGGGTTGTCTACTTATATATATATAAACAGAAACATGTTATAGATTCAGTCTCTGAGGAGGCCTCCTATCTCGACTAGGATAACGTCTTTCTCTAGTCGGTCTCGGTGTAGGCGGCGGTACTTCCGTCACCCCTTCATCGCTGGACTCGTCGGTGTCTGATGGCACATCCTGTGCCGTGGAGATCACTGGAGTGCTGAACTCCTCGCAATCCTGAGCCCTCTGTAACGACGAGCTGGGCCGTGATTCCGCTGTAACAATGTGCTGAGACGTTTGAGGTAGTGAATCAGCTGGGTTTCTGGACTCCACAAGTTGATCAGCATGTCGTCTGATTATGCCTTCCCCTGTCTCAACTGTGTACATCAAGGGTCCCTGGCGGGCCTTTATCGTACCAGACCGCCACTTTTCATTCCGATAATCACGGGCCAACACTTGCTGCCCCACCTCGAAGCTCTGTGTCTGTCTGTCAGGAGCCCTACGAAATACTCGGCTTTCCACATCTCTCCGAATGTTTGGTCTGAGCAATTCAAGGCGAGACCTTAACCTTCTATTAAAGAACATGACGGCGGGGACCTGGTTGGTCACCGTATGTGCAGCATTACGGTATGCGAATAGGAAGTTGTCCACCTTGTGTTGTAGTGGCAACCTTTCCTCCCCCATCGCCTTGATGGCCTTTTTAAAAGTCTGTACAAAGCGCTCTGCCAGCCCATTTGTAGCCGGATGATATGGTGCGGACGTATAATGTCGCACTCCATTCTATTTTAGGAATGCTTGAAATTCTTCTGCCACAAATTGTGGCCCATTGTCCGAACAGACTTGCTCGGGCACCCCGTTTCGGGCAAAAATGGTCCTTAAGACTGCGACCGTCTTTTCGGCTGTCGTTGATGACATCTTTATGACCTCCGGCCATTTTGAATGGGCGTCCACTACAATAAGGAACATCGCATCCAGGAAGGGGCCAGCGAAGTCCACGTGGATCCTTTGCCACGGCGTTGAGGGCCACTCCCACGGATGTAGTGGGGCTTGTGGTGGTACGTTCTGTACCATCTGGCACCCTTGGCACGCTTTTGCTACTTCCTCAATGTCCCTGTCAATGCCGGGCCACCAGACGTAGGCTCTGGCGAGGCTTTTCATTTTGACACCCCCCAGATGACTTTCGTGTAAGTCCTGCAACACTTTATGTTGTAATTTTTGAGGGACCACCACCCTGGCTCTGCACATCAATGTGTCCCGGCAAACGGACAACTGGTCCTTCCTTGCCGAAAACGCCGGCAATGATGCGTCACCCTGCGCCGGCCAGCCTTTCACGGTTAACTCGTAAACCCTTGCCAATGTCGGGTCGTTCCGTGTTTCCCGCTCGATACATTGGCTGGTGATGGGCAAGTGTTCCATAACAGCCGTATGATATATTTCCACGGGGTCCTGTACTATCTCTTCGATCTCGGCAGGCAAGGGTAGCCGCGACAGGCCATCCGCATTGCCATGCTGTTTGGTACCATTATATTCGATAAGGTACTGGTGTGCTCCTAAGAACAGTGACCATCTCTGTAGCCTTTGGGCCATCATCGGGGCACCCCTTTTGTTGGATTAAATATCGACACCAATGGTTGATGATCCATCAGTAGTGTGAAACGTTGCCCATGCAGGTAGTGGTGGAATTTTTTTACACCCCACACCAGACTGAGGGCCTCCCTGTCGATTTGCGCATAGTTTCTTTCGGCTGTAGTTAACGACCTTGAGGCAAATGCTATTGGCCTCTCCGTCCCATTGGGAAATTTGTGTGACAACACTGCCCCTATACCGTACGGGGAGGCGTCACATGCCAACCTCATTGGCATTTTTGGGTCAAAGTGTGCGAGCACTTCCTTTGATGTAATGAGTTGTTTACCCTTTTTAAAAGCAGCCTCACACACTTCGTCCCAATTCCAGGAGACTCCCTTTTGCAGCAAGGAATTTAGTGGATGTAAAATGGACGATAAGTTCGGGAGGAACTTATGGTAATAGTTTATAAGGCCTAAGAATGATCGTAACTGAGATACATTCTCAGGGGGCGGGGCCTTCACTACTGCCTCGATCTTTTCCGGGGACTTATGCAGGCCTTCCTTATCTATAATGTGACCACAGTATGAGATACATTCCTGGAAAAACTCACATTTCTGCTTGTTCGCCCTGAGTCCGTATTGTTGCAACCGCAGAAGTACTCGCTCCAGGTTAGCGAGGTGGTCGTTATCCGTTTGTCCTGTCACCAGGATGTCATCCAGGTGGCACTGCGTTCCTGGAATGCCCTGTAGGACCTGTTCCATGGTCCTCTGCCATATTGCCGGGGCGGATGCCACACCAAATACCAGGCGATTGTACTGGTACAATCCCTTGTGTGTGTTAATCGTTTGGAGCTTTTTCGAGTCCTGTTCCACCTCCATCTGTAAATAAGCTTGACAAAGGTCAATCTTCGTAAAGTGTCTACCCCCAGCTAACGATGCGAATATGTCCTCTATCCGCGGCAGCGGATACTGTACCGTGTGCAGGACTGGGTTAATAGTTATCTTAAAATCCCCGCAAATGCGAACCTTCTTTCGTTCCCCCGGTGTGTTATTTGCAGATTTCTTTATAACTGGGACGATGGGCGTGGCCCACTCACTCCACTCAATCTTTGTAAGGACACCTGCACTCTCTAAGGCATCCAGTTCTGCTTCCATAGCTGGCCGAATGGCGTAAGGCACCGGTCTGGCCTTACAAAACTTGGGGTTTGCGTCTTGAGCAATAGTTATTTTTGCTCTAATGTCCTTTAAGGTCCCCAGCCCTTGTTGGAACACCTCTGGTGTTTTTGCCAATATTTTCGACAGCCTGCTTGTAATGGTTGTATCATCCTTGGTGGTCTCTACTTTTAACTCGTGTATCGACTTCCAGTCGAAATGGATTTTTCTTATCCATTCCCTACCCAAAAGTGGTGGTCCACCATTTGGTAGGACGTATAAATAAAGTCCTGGCACTTTCCTGCCGTTGTATTTAACTGTTACTTGCATTTTTCCCTTCGGGTAAACTTTTTGTCCCGTATATGTTTTTAATTTAATTTCCGTATCCTTTAAGGGAATGCGTTTGAACAGCCTGTTATAATCTTGTTCATTAATTACTGATAGGCTGAACCCGTGTCCAGCTCCATATTAACTTCGACGCCTGCTACCTTCATTTTAACCCACATGGTGCTGTGGTCCTCCGTTTTGTCTACACCATATAACTTGAGACATCCCAGACATTTAGGCTCTGCTTTTGTGCCTTCCTGTGGCTCGTCTGATCTACTGTCAGACATCTTATGTATTTTTGTCCTTGCCTTGGTACTGCTCGGACTGCCCCCACTATTGGGTTTCGTACCCGACCGACAAACTTTCGCTATATGCCCTTTTTTTCCACACTGCCGGCATATTTTATCACGAAACCAACAATTACTTTGGTCGTGGGTGGTTTTGCCACAACGGTAGCATTTACCTTTGTGAAATGTCACCTCATGGGTGTCATAGCAGGTTGTGTTTTGTCGCATTTGAGCAGCACCCTGTGCTGCTGCTTCGTGGAACGATGCTATTTCAATCGCCTGATCTAGGCTGAGCTGTTTCTTGGCTAGCAACCGTTTTCGTGTACTCTCATTTAACATGCCACAGACAAATCTGTCTCTGATTGCGTCCGCCAATATGGCTCCAAACTGGCAATGTTTGGACAACCTTCTGAGCTCAGCTAAATAGGCTGCCTGCGACTCATCATTCCTTTGGTCGCGTCTGTAGAAGCGGTACCTTTCTGCTATAAATGGTGGCTTAGGGTTTAAATGTACCTTTAACGTATCAACAATTTGGGCATACGTTTTGTCTGCTGGCTTTTCTGGAGTAAGAAGATTCCTCAGCAGACCGTATGTTTTTGCCCCCATACAATTTAATAAGGTTGCTACCTTTTTGTCATCTTCCACCTTGTTTACTATGCAATAAAGTTCATGCCTTTCGATATAGGCATCCCACTCTTCTGTGTCCTCAACAAATGCTGACAACCAACCTTCCTTAGACATTTTAAACTGCTGAAGAGCTTTTCCCGCCTTTCTCCACTAGATGGCGTTTTTGTTTTTTTTTAATTTTAAACTGCTGAAGAGAAAAAAAACTTTTCCCCTTTTGTCCACTAGATGGCGTTTTTCCCGCCTTTTCTCCCTCTGCTGTCAATGACCTCTCTCCAGCTTCGTTATTTTTGGCCCTTGCAGCTCCCGTTATTGCCACCGCCACTATTGACAAAGACCTTCCCCTCTCGTGGCCCGCTAGTCCTTGTGGCTCCGTTTGTTCCCCAGATCGCCTGCCCATTCTGGCCCTTGCAGCTCCCGTTCCCCCGGGAAGGATTTCAGTTTACCTGGCCCTGGGTGGACTTTTGCCCCATGGCTGGAGCGCCTGTTCAGCCTCTTCTCTCAGCTGCTGCAGCCTCCGCTGGAACCCTCTCTCTCTCGCTCTGTTGCTGCCGCTCCTCCCGAACCCGGATTGCTGGGCGGCCTCCTTCGGTCGACGCTGGACTCTGCAGGCTGGCTGGTAAGAAACCTCTCTCCTTCTCTCTCCGTACTGCTACCGTTCCTTTGTTGCACCGTGTACTGGTGAGTTCGAACCTTACTTGTCGCCAGTGTAATGTATGTGTCTATACTTAATCCAATAATGAAGAGACAGCTTGGAAGATTCAACGTAGGTCTTTACTTAATACCAACAGGCGGGAACTGAGGGGAGATCAGTACCCACAGTACTATTTATACCCCTATGGCCAGGAGTGGTACTACGGTATCACTACGCCCTACAAAGTAGTGCTGCCCTGGTCATAGGTTTAAAGTAACATACCTATTACATACACAACACAGACAACCGAGGTGAATCGGTGCAGGCTATAAGTAAAAGGCAGTTGGGCCCCAAGGCCTTAGCAACTGGCCAAGGTAACAGTGTATTGAAGTCATGCTGTCAGTGCCTGGGACAACACATCGCTCAAAGCTGTCCATATGTGAAGGCAGAGTGTTTCTACTGCAAGAAAACTGGGCATCTAGTGAAAGCGTGCTGACAGAAGAGTAAACCGACTGGCAATGCTAGAAGCAGAAATCGCCAGACACTACATATCGTTGAAGAGAAGCAGCAGGATGAGGAGTTTCTGGAGATTCATGTCATCAGGAGCACGAAGGTATCTAAAGCAATTCGCGAGGTATCATCATCCAAGTAGATGCCGCAGGAACCAGGATACCCATGGAAATCAACACTGGTGCATCCGTGAGTGTAGTACCGGAATCACTATATCGCGACAAGTTGCGTGATTATCGACTAGAGAAATCGAAGGTAGAACTGCGAGGCTACTCAGGAGAGCAAATCCCTCTCGTAGGAAGTGTCACCATACCAGTGAAATACAAGGATCAGTGTCAGAGCTTGCCTCTGATAGTAATGGCAGGAGACAAGCCTGCTTTGATAGGAAGAAATTGGTTGGGATCAGTGAAGCTGGATTGGAATGAGATATTTCGTGTGGAAGCGAAATTTGTATCGAAAGATGATGTCATCAAGCATTATCTGAAGGGGTTCAGCAAAACGGGCAGTCTGATCCAAGTTTTCAAGGCAAGTGTCAGAGTACAGAAGGACGCAAGACCAGTTTCCTGCAAGCCACATCCCGTACCATACGCACTCAAGGAGAAAGTAGAGCAAGAACTCAAAAGACTAGAAACTGAGAACACTGGGGGAGAAATTCAGTATCGCCCTGTTTGGGGCGCGATTATCGTCCAGGCACAAAGTTTAGCACCTGGTGCTAATTATCGCCTCCGACTGCAAACTTGGCTTTTATTGCCCCTGGAGGTGATTGGAACACTAAATCAAGTGCTGCACACCTGTCTTAATGCGCAAAGGCCGAGGAGCGAGGCGTTAACTCAGAGCGCTGGCGAAGCTCATGTGATGTCAGTCAGCAATGGAACACAGACACACTATCGCCGGCCAGTTCTTAAAGGGGAGGGTCGATCTTGCTCTCCATCCACACCCTGCTCATTGCAGCCTTGAATCTAGGCCTGGAGAGACTTGTACATCAAAGCTGTTGGAAAGAACAATGGAGAGGCCCAGGGAAAGGGCTCAGATTGCAGCCCCCAGAGTCTCTTCTAAAGCGATGTAAGGAAGATCAAATAAAAATGAAGCTGCAAAGTGCTGCTCAGTACCCAAAATTCCTCAACACAGCTTTGAATATCTCCTGTAGTCTCTCTCTCTCAGTCAGAATGCGTGGTTAAAAAATTTCACAGAAAAAAAAAGGCAGGAAGCGGTAGCCTTTAAATAGCGCTTCCCCCAGTCCCTTCCCAACTGCAAAACGCTCCCCTCAACCTGTCGTTGCTAGCAGCAGGCGGTAAGACAGGAGGCGCCACTCAATATCCAGTCCGGGGCGCTACCGGGGTGTTGCACGTTCGACTGATGTCACAATCTGTGGGCGCAGGAGATCATGGCAGTAGCGTTTACCGCTGCCACAAAATGTCTAGTCAATTTCGTGAGCGGCGCAAACATCGCCATGCACAGGCGCTAGTTGCTTTGTGCCACATTAGCGCCCTCTTAAGGTGCTAACGGGAGGTGCAAACCAACCAAATTTTTCCCCCATTATCTCTAAGGTAGATCTGAGTAATTTGGATACAACCATTGTTGTTGTACATAAGTCAGATGGTAAGGTAAAGTTGTGTGGTGCTTATAAGGTAACTGTAAACCAGGTTCTAGAGTGTAATCTACCCAATATGTTGTCAAGTGTGGAAGATTTGTCCACAACATTGACAGGTGAGAAGTTAGATCTAACAAGCGCCTACCTACAACTTGAGTTAGATGAAGAGTCCAAGTCATGCTTGACTATGAATACTCACCGAGGTCTATATCCATTCAATAGGCTGCCATTTTGAGTGTCTTCTGTCCCTGACATATTCCAGGAGGTTGATGAACCAAATTTTGCAAGGGATTGAAGGGGTAGTGTGTTATTTGGATGACATATTCATTCAGCACCAAACAGGCAAATCCACGATGAGGTGTTGAATCAAGTGCTCAAACAGCAAGAGAAGCACGGAGTATAGGTGACAACAACAATAACAACTTGTATTTATATAGCGCCTTTAACGTAGTAAAATGTCCCAAGGCGCTGCACAGGAGTATTATAAGGAGAAACTAGGACACGTGACCAAAAGCTTGATCAAAGAGGTAGGTTTTAAGGAGCATCTTAAAGGAGGAAAGAGAGGTAGTGAAGCGGAGAGGTTAAGGCAGGGAATTCCAGAGCTTAGGGCCGAGGCAACAGAAGGCACGGCCACCAATGGTTGACCGATTATAATCAGGGATGCTCAAGAGGGCAGAATTAGAGGAGTGCAGATATCTCAGGGGGTTGTGGGGCTGAAGGAGATTACAGAGATAGGGAGGGATGAGGCCATGGAGGGATTTGAAAACTAGGATGAAAATTTTGAAATCGAGGCGCTGCTTAACCAGGAGCCAATGTAGGTCAGTGAGCACAGGAGTGATGGGTAAACGGGATTTGGTGTTAGTTAGGACACGGGAAGCTGAATTTTGGATGACCTCAAGTTTACATAAGCCTGACATCGGTAGTGGGGAAACTGCTAGAGTCCATTATAAAAGCTGTAATAGCAGAGCACTTGGAAAACAGTGACAGGATCAGACAAAGTTAACATGGATTTACAAAAGGTAAATCATGCTTGACTAATCTACTGGAATTTTTTGAGGATGTAACTGGTAGAATAGATAAGGGAGAACCAGTGGATGTGGTGTATTTGGACTTTCAGAAGGCTTTCGATAAGGTCCCGCATAAGAGATTAGCGTGCAAAGTTTGAAGGGGTAATTACAAGTCCTAGCCCTTTTCGGGCTACCCCAGATCAGGCGTATTCCCCAGACATTCACCTTCAATTAAAGTTAGAGATATCCGAATTCTATAAGACGCTTAAATGGGTCTAAAGGTTCAGGCTATCTCTCCTTAAAGGAAAAGAATGACTGAAGGTGTTACCATCCTCCAGATAGCACTTTTAATAAGTTTAGCTAGATTGTAACCTTCCGGATATTATGAGGGTCCGGAATACCCCCCAGAATTCTGCAACTCCTTACAAAAGAGTGTACAGAAATTGGGTTTGTGTGTTTATACTGAAATACTCTGTGAGACAATTCTAAAAATATATAGATTTATTTAAAAGCCGACTTTCATTTAACAGCTGTTGAGTCAGTCGCAACATTAACAATTCAAAATACAAATAGCTTACATTTCTTATTTCTCAGAGATCCTTATTCTTAAATCTTTACTTCGTTACATTTCTACATTTCTTACTTATTTCTAAATCCAGAAAATCCACCAAAATCAAATTATAGTACCGTTGATCCCCGAGACTCAAAGTTAAAAACTTACAGATGGTGCCTGTAAAGTTGAGAAATGCTTGGGCCTAGAAATTCAGTTGTTAGCGCCAGCTGCTAGCACCTCAGGAGGAGGAGAAGTGGGGCGCTAAGCGGCTAGCGCCTGGGCGCGGCGCGATCTGCGCCTCTTGCGAACTTCACTCAAGATTTAGCGACGGCGCAAAACCGCAGCGCCCGCTCAGCTATGCGTGCAGATCCTGACATCATTTCATGGTGCAACGCCCTTGGTGCACCCCGAACCGGAACTTCAGTGGCGCCACCCTTCTGTGCACCTGGCGCCCCCAGCGACTGGTAGAGGGGAACGGTTCCCAGTCGCTGCGGGGCGCGGGGGGCGCTATTTAAAGGGGACTCCTCCTGCATTATAAGTGGCAGCCATTTTGTGGCAATCCTTCTTTGTGAGAGACGGATATTTGGAGAGAGACAAAGGGAGAGAGCTTTCTGGTTTGACTCAGCGCTCGCTCAGGTAGTTCTGGCTTCAGGCCAGAGCTTTGAATTTGGATTTAACTTTCAGTGCCATAGCCTTGAGTCACCACATATAATGGGGGCTGCAATGGGTGGAAACGTTGGCTTACTGCATTGCATTCAAAGGGCTCAGAGACGCCGTGAGAGAGTGCCAGTCATGGCCAGACGGAGAAGGGCCAACAGGCGTCGGCACAGGAGGCCTTACCCACCCAGGGTATACCGCCAGCAGTTCTCATATCTGAACATGTCTGAGGAGCAGTGTGTTCGGAGGCTGCGGTTCAGAAGGGAGGTGGTCACTGAGATCTGCCACCTGCTTCGCAGAGATCTGCAGCCACAGCTGAGGAGCAGGATGTCTCTGTCGGTGGCAATGAAGGTGACGGTGGCTCTCAACTTCTATGCCACCAGCTCCTTCCAATCCGCTACTGGGGACATTGCCAACATCTCCCAGTTCGCGGTACATTGCTGCATTCGCCGGTGACCAATGCCCTTTTCAGAAGGAGACGTCAGTACATCTCCTTCCCCATGACCCTGGACAAGCAGCAAGAGCGTGCAATGGGATTTGCAGGAATTAGCGGGCTTCCCCATGGTCCAGGGTGCCATTGACTGCACGCATGTTGCTTTGCGGGCACCTCTACAGAATGCCAAGGATTACCGCAACTGGAAGGGCTACCATTCGCTCAACGTGCAGTTGGTGTGTGACCACAGGCAGCTCATACTAGCTGGCAATGCCTGCTTTCCAGGCAGCAGCCACGATGCCTTCATCCTGTGCCAGGCTTCTGTGGTAGACATTTTCGAAGCCCAGGCTCACCCACAAGGATGGCTTCTCGAGGACAAAGGCTATCCTTTGTGCACCTGGCTGATGACCCCGCTTCGTGCGCCCAGCACCCCTGCTGAAGAGCGATACAATGACAGCCATCAAGCTACCAGGAACATCATTGGGCACACAATCGGCATGCTCAAGCAACGGTTCCACTGTCTGGATCGTTCTGGAGGAGCCCTACAGTACTCGCCTGAGCGAGTCTCCCATTTCGTTGTAGTGTGCTGCATGCTGCACAACCTGGCTATCCTCAGGACTCAGCCACTGCGACCAGGCATTGGAGGAGCACCAGAGGAAGAGGAGGAGGAGGAGGAGGAGGAGCACCAAGACGGGAGGGAGGCACAAAGTGCAAGGGCCGTCCGTCAGCTGTTTATTGCAATTTGGTTCTAGGCCCCCTCTCAGGGAATGGCTTGTGCCAATGAAAGAAGATGAATGGAGCCACTCCGCAAGCCCTCAGCCGGTTAAGGCAACAAATAGTTCAAAATGCAAACATGGACAATGTGATTAAAGAAATTTTTTTACTGTGCAATCTCTGTGCCCTTCCTGCATGACAAACTAATTCAGATAAACCCCCCAAACAACAGTCAGAGACACAACTGGCTCTCACAACCTTCAGAAAATGAAAAAAACAGTTAAACAAAAATGACCATGATCCTCGGCCTTCATATAAAAAACAAAGAGAACAGTCTTGGCCTTCATAAAAAACAAACACAACAATCTTGACCTTCATAAAAAACAAACACAACAATCTTGGCCTTCATAAAAAACAAACACAACAGTCTTGGCCTTCATATATAAAAAATTTTTTGCAGCCTTCATATATAAAAAAAACATTTGGCCACACCTTCTACTTTTTCTCCTGCGAGGGTGATCCACCTCGCTTCCGCGAGTGGCCCCTACCCGCCCTGCAGCTCCTCCTCAATGGGACCCCAGTGGCTGCAGTAAGGCTGGGGGAAGGCTGCTGAGGGTCAGATGGTGAAACAGCAGATGCCCTTGGGGAACGGCCTGGACCAGCTCTGGGCCTGGAGGGCCCGGTTGCTGACTGCTCTAACTCTGCTTAGGTGGCAGCAGTCTGTCCTATGGGTGGTGACAGCTGCAGTGGAGGTGTGACAGTGTTGGCTGCAGGAATGCTGCTAACCTGACAGAGCACAGGCACTCCCTGGTCAGCTGATACACTGGCACTCGCACGGGCCAGCACTGCAGCATGCGCAGCAATCTGCTGAAGCACAGACTGCTGGGCTGCTGCGGCGCAGCGAGGGCCCCGGCAATGCCTGGCTGATCCAGCGAGGGTGGCAGCATTTAGTGCCCATGTGGCCCTGATCTGTGTCTGCATCAGACCAGCCAGTGAATGCACGGCACGACTGAGCACTTGGCTAAAGCCGCCTGTGCTGCCGCGAAGTCCTGCAGACTCCTTGCCTGTGCTGCACTGAATTCTTGCAGACTCCTGGCCTGTGCTGCCCTGAATTCCTGAGCAGTCCTTGCCAGTGACTCTATGGAGTCAGGCATTCTTGCCACTGCTGCCGTGAGCTCAGTGTGCCTGCGCTCAGCCTGGGCGCCCATTTCACCAAGGAGCCGCACCTCCTCTGCACTCACCGTAGCAGGACTGAAGACCGCACTCACGCTCCGGGGAGAAGGCCACCGAGCTTCCCCACCCCTCCCGTGTTGCTGCAGCCCGCTGGGCCCCGGAGCTTCAATCTCCTCAGACCCTTCCCCCCTGCTCCCCTCCAGGGAAAACGTGTCCCCATCATGGCCATGGGCTGCCTCGGCTGCAGGTGGCACTGATGGACTGGCTTCCTCTTCCTCCTCCTCGAATTCAGAATCAGACACAGTGCCAGCTTGAGGGCCCGCCTCCTCACTTGGTGATTCAGCACCTGAAAGCAGGGAGGCACAAGAGTTGCTTTAGAGTGAGGACAGGGAGGCAGCGAGGGAGGCATGAGTGCTGCTATGCACTGCATTGGTTCGATAATGGCAAAGGATGCTGGTGTGAGGCACAAGTGGAAAGAGAGAGGTCAAAAAGGTGATGACCTTACCATTGTTGCCCAGAACAGGGTCGGCATCTCCACTGGCGATGGGGCCAATCAGCCGGCCTGCCATAATGCGCTCCACATGCTGCTCCAGGTCGCTGAACTCTTTGAGGTCAGGACGGCCTCCCCCGGTCTGTCGCTGCTGCCTGCGATTGTGGGCCAGCTTGCCCTGCAAGAGAAAGGACGGCCTCTAAGTACAGTGTCAAGCCCTCATCTTGCCTGCACTGCCTCCCATGGTGGAATAGCCCTGTCAGTGTCAAGCCCTGATCTTGCCTGCACTGCCTCCCATGGTGGAATAGCTCTGACAGTGTCAAGCCCTGATCTTGCCTGCACTGCCTCCCATGGTGGAATAGCCCTGACAGTGTCAAGCCCTCATCTTGCCTACACTGCCTCACATGGTGGAATAGCCCTGACAGTGTCAAGCCCTCATCTTGCCTGCACTGCCTCCCATGGTGGAATAGCCCTGACAGTGTCAAGTCCTGATCTTGCCTGCATCGCCTCCCATGGTAGGATAGCCCTGACAGTGTTGAGCCCTCATCTTGCCTGCACTGCCTCCCATGGTGGAATAGCCCTGACAGTGTCAAGCCCTGATCTTGCTTCCACTGCCTCCCATGGTGGAATAGCCCTGACAGTGTGTAAAGTGCTGAATGTGCAAGTGATTTTCATGAGAGTCCCATAGCTGCTGGTTGAGGACTGTGCATTGGGGCTTTCAGGTCCCTTTGGCCATAAAGTGAGGTGCACATGCAGGGATGAGGAGGATACTGGAAAGGGTACTCACCCTGACAACCCGAGTGAGGTCGTTGAACTTTTTTCTGCATTGCACAGGAGTCCTGGCAACCATGCTGTTGGAGGTCACTCTGTTTGCCACCCCCCTCCAGGCTTTTCTATACTCGCTGGGCAGCGGCCTCCTGCCACTACCAGGGAAGAGGACAAGTCGCCTGCGCTCCACTGCGCCAACCAGTAGCTTCAGGGCACCCTCACTGAAGCACTGCGCTCGCTCCCTAGCCTTCTCCATAGTTGTGGGCGCTGAACTGTTGAAGCAGCTATGTTCAGGCCTTGATTCAGGGCTGCAGTGTGCAGGGCGTGGCAGCCAAACAAGTCCACCCTCCCCCTTTAAGAGCTGACCGGCGCCAGTGTGTCTGCCTTCAATCAGCAACTCGCCGCACCTGTGCTGCGCCCGCCCTCGGTGTTTGCGCCTCGGCACGCCGGCTTAGCGCCTTATGATAGTCGTGCATCGCCTGCTTTAGCGCAGCAGCAACCTCTTGGGGCGATGCAACTGAATATCGGCGAAGGTGGCGCTAAGTTGCGCCGGGCGCTAAATTTAGCGAACGCCCGGCTGTAGTGCCCCAAATGTGGCTATACTGAATTTCTAGGCCTAGGTGTTTCAAAAACCATCATAAAAACAATATGACAGCAATGGTTTCTGTTTGATGCCATTCTTAGCGAAGATTTTCCATTCAATTCTTAATATCACTTTTAGCTGGTTTAACAGACTTGCAAGGCCTAGAAATTCACTGGCACCCCATTTGGGACGCCAGCCTCGCCAGGGCGCCAGAAGTACCGCCCCGGAAGGAGTGACGGCCGCCCGCCGCAAATTCAGTTTCAGCACCCCAGACGGAAGCGCGGTGCTACTCGAGGCGCCCCGCATCCCTCTTGGGGCACTGCAACTGAAAATCGCAGCACAACATGCCGCAGTGCCACACGCTGCGGTGCGGTGCGCTGCAGTACTGCAGGCCTTCCTCCCCTTCTTAAAATTGCGACTGGCGTTAAAGCAGGGGGCGCTACTAACTTTCGCAATCGGGGCGGTAGCGGGGCGCTGCGCACACCGATGACGTCATCGGTAGTGGCGCAGCGCTAATGGCTAGCGCCGCCATTAGCGTCCCGCTAAATTTAGCGGGAGGCGTGGCCAGTGGCACAAAACCCACTAAGTGCCCTCTTAGGGCGCTAACGGGTGGCGCAGGACACTGAATTTCTAGGCCTTGGAGTCTCCTAACTGCTCCAAGTTTAATACAAATGCAATGTAATTGCTTGGTGTATCTAATGAAGTCATATTTACAAAGTGTGCTGCAGGTATCATATTTACTATATGTAAATTAACACCACTTTAACCAGAGTGTTTACTTGTGTCTAGCTATCTTAATTGGTTGCATATTTAATTTTGTTTCCTGTCTTCCAAGTTTAACATAAAAACTATTTGACCAGCAGGTGTTCCTTTTACTTGATGTCATCTTTTCAAAGGCGCATGGTTTTTTAATATTCTGCTCCTGTTTCCCTGAGTGTTAGCTTATAACACCTTAAACTGGGCATTTCATTGTGTTCGTCCCAAACTCCAGACCTTTCGGAAGCACCAAACTGCCATTTCACTAGGGTCATTGTTTTAGTATATTTAACCAATTCCCATTTCAAAGCTTGTATGTTTACAACTTTGTTAAACAACTGATCTTTATCTCAGAAGCCTGTTTTCTGTTTGCAGCCTGTGGGCCGGATTTTGTCACTGAGGCAGGCTGGGGTCGTGTAATCCGCTTTTCGCGTTAGCCACCCGATTCTAAATTGATGTGGGGGAATGATGCGATTTTAACTTAAGTGGGCAACTGAGTTCCAGCGTGTGGTAACCCATGGCCCAATTAGTTTTTTCAGTCTGAAACTCGCCTCTGATGACGTCATCATTGCTGCTGCATTTAAGGTCTGCAACAAGCCTTGCTTCTTCGGCAGACTGCCAACCTTTTGGCCTTTCATGTTAGAGGGACCTGGAGGCAGAATGACCAGCGAGAGACCTAGGTCTGCTCCCAGGTTTGATGACGTTGCCTTGCAGGCTTTAGTGGAGGGAGCAAGAGCCAATAAAGAGGTGCTCTTCCCTTCATCAGGGAGGAAGAAGCCTCCCCAGCAGACCAAGGCTGTGTGGGCCCAGGGGGCCCAGGAGGTCAACTCTTTGTCGATAACCCACAGAACCTGGCTTCAGTGCAGGAAGAGGTTTCATGACCTTCTGCACACTGGAAAAGTGAGTATGACTTTCGCATCACCCTCAATCTGATCCCCATTGCCTCACCAGCACTCAGCTTTAGCAATCTCTTCCTCCACATTCCACTTGACACTGACATCCATGCACCCTTACCCATTCCCTCTCTCTCTATGGTCACATTCACCTAACTATTTGACTATGCAGCCCTCACACTCCCTATCACTGTGGTGCTATGAAAACAACTGACAACACACAGGGAGGGCCCTTGGTCTTGCCACCTCACTCCATCTTTGTCTACTTCTAAGCATCTTTGCTATGGATTCTCTATATTCACTCCTTCATTCTCACTCAAACTCCACTTGTCTCCCTCATTGCAGGAAAAGAGAGCTCACAATAAGAGGGAAAGAGCGAGGACAGGAGGAGGGCCACCCTCAGTAGCCCAGCTCACCACCTGGGAGGATGCGATCCTGGAGATCGTGGGAGTGGAGGATGATGCGCAACTGGGGGACGGACAGACGGGTGCATCACAGGAAGCTGGTGACAGAATAGTTTTCCATCTCTCTCACTGACATTGCATGAGTCGCTGATAATGATTCTGAAGCTCTAACAGATGGACTTATGATCATCTGCAATATGCAATGTGCATGTAACCTTGGCCTCACATCTCTGACTCTTTCCTTTACTCCCCCACAGGACCATTGCAAGCACCCGTCCCCACGAGCCAGGAGGAAGAGCCTGAGCCTCCAGACTCCTCAGAGGAAGCTGCAACCTCTGAGGGCGCAGTGTCAGCAGAATTCAGCACACCCAGCACCAGCGCAGACACTCACACCTCGGTGGTACCTTCGCGAGATAGTGCAGTGTTGTCACCTGGTGTACCACAGCTCACAAGTGAGCATCAGTAGATTTTACAGACAGGGACAGCAGTGGAGAGTCCTAGTTGGAGGGCGCAGGACTCTCCCAGTTCAGCTCAGCTGCATGTCGACCCTCTGCCTCTGGGTCCATCCACAAAATCAGCGGTGCTGGAACTCCAGGAATTGATGCAGGAGTCTCTGGCAGGTTTTGTCTCCAGGATCACTGCGAGTGTGGAACGAATGGAGGAGTCCATTGCGAACATGAGCAGAGCCTTTGTGGAGCCATTGGCGCATGAATGCATCACCAAGGAAAGGATGGCAACCTCCATGGAGGTGATAAGTCGCCAGAGTGCTGAAAGCATGGTGAGTGTTCAGAATAGAATGACATCTCTGGAGGAGCGATGGTCATCTATTGAACAGAGAAACCAGACCTTCATGGAACTCCTTCTGAGTAGGACTGCCAGTGCAGATACGGGTCTCCATGGCCCCCTTGATGTGCAGCAAGGTGCTCTCAAGCCACTAGCAAGCGCTGAGGGGGACCTGACCCATGAGAGGGAAGTTGGTGGCTGACATCAAGGAAGTGGGGCTCCTCTCCAAGCGCTCACACTTCCATGCCATTGCAGAGCCCTCGGTCAGAGCCCCACCAGAGTCCCCGCCCAGCTGAGATCGACGTCTCAACCCCTGCACAGCCACAGGAGCAGCAGACTGTTGGCGAGCCCTCACAGGTTCGCAACCCCAGAGGACACATGCCAAAGGTGTCGAGACAGGAGCAGCAAGAAACTGAGCAAGGGGCCTCCACATCTGCTGAAGCCACAGGGGAAGAACCATGTAGGAGCATGCGTAAGAGAAAGATACTGCACAAATAGTCACAAAGTTAGTCACTTGGATGAAATTTGATATTTAATGTTGAAAAGCCATCAGATGGTTACAGTAAATAGAAAAATCTGATGGCTACTGCTGCAGTTGTGGCATGTGTCATTTCACTAATGGGACTTCCACATTGAGGGCTTAGGATTGCTTGCAATTGTCAGTATGCTGGTCAACTTGTTAGGAATCCGCTGGTTCTTGGCCATTGTTGAAGCTCTGGTAAGAAGCTGCGAGACAAATGTGTTTGATTGGCTAGCCTAAGCAAATCTGCCCAAGATGATTGCGTTCCTTGTGTTGTGTATGTACCTTTAAGAGAGAACTGCTTTTATACTGTAGTACCGGCAGTGACCACACCTGTATATAAAGCCATAGCAGGCTTCTGTACTTTCAGTTCCAGCATACCCTCTGTTCAGTAAACACCTCTTATTACCGTTCTCCTGCAGTCCGTGTGTTATTGATACGCGGACACTACAGTGGCGACGAGCAGGTTTGAACTCACCTGCAGTACTGCATCACCTCACGGGGATCCATCCCTGAAAAGAAGCTTCTTGGAGGTCAAAGCCAGAGCAATGGGTGTCGACCGTGGGCAACCGCCCAGTGATCCATCGGAGTTCAGTGAATCGCAGGGGAAGCTGTGGAGAGCTGGGCTTGGCACCCCAGTCAAGGTGTTCCAGCAAATCGTGCTGGTAGCAGGTAGTGCGCTGACCCTTCCGGACTGCGGCGGGCTTGAGCTCGATCGAGCGGCTCTGCAAGGGGGCCGTGCAACGTCGTCGGGAAGGAAAAGAGAGAGAGAGGGTGGAGCGCACAGGGCACGGTCGGTGCTCAAGAGCCGGGCAGCGTTAGAGAAAATAAAAGAGGGGAAGGAAAAGAGACGCGCAGTGGACAGCGTCAAAGAAGAATAAAACTAAGGAATTTACCTAACAAAAAGGATGACGACGCCACACCTGGACGACTGTCAAAAATTCTAACTGACACGAAAGAGGTGTTCCAGCAAGGACTTGGGAATCTAAAAGGCGTAACGGCAATGATAAAAATTGAAGATAACACAAACCCAAAATTTTTTAAGGCCAGACCGGTACCGTATGCGATCCGCCCAGCCATCGAAGCAGAGCTGGAGAGTCTGGAGCATGCGGGTGTGCTGTCCAAGGTGGACTGGAGCGAGTGGGCCACACCCATCGTTCCTGTAATGAAGAATCATTGAGCAGCACGCCTGGGGAACCGAAGAAGGTTCGCCTCTGTGGGGACTTTAAGGTAACTGTGAACCCAGTCCTTCACACAGTACAATATCCACTTCCGCGGATAGACGATATTTTCGCCTCACTATCTGGAGGGAAATGCTTTGCGAAGATTGATCTGGCCCAAGCGTATCGACAAATGGAGGTAGATGAATCATCTAGAAAATACCTCACGATTAACACTCACAAAGGTCTTTACCAGTACAACCGACTGGTATTCGGGGTAGCATCAGCCCCGGCAATTTGGCAGAGAGTGATGGAACAAGTCCTGCAAGGGATCTCGGGGACCCAGTGTTATTTGGACGACATCCTGGTTACGGGCGGAAATGACAGTGAACACCTTGCCAACCTGGAGCAGGTGCCCACTAGATTACAAGAATATGGGCTACAAGCCAACCGCCCCAAATGCAAGTTTTTCAGGAAACAAATCTCGTGTTGTGGCCACGTGATTGATGAAGAAGGGTTACATAAGTCCCCAGACACGATTAAGGCAGCAGTCAAGGCCCCAGCACCGGAAAATGTGTCACAACTGAGGTCGTTCCTCGGGTTGGTGAACTACTACCATAAGTTCTTGCCAAATTTGTCTACAATTCTGCACCCGCTGAACACCCTGCTGCAAACTGGAGTAGCATGGAAATGGAGTGATGAGTGTAAGCGTGCCTTTCAGAATGTAAATGCCTAATCACTTCAAAAGAAGTATTGGCCCACTACAATCCATCACTAACGATTCGGTTGGCATGTGATGCGTCTCCCTACTGCATTGGAGCGGTGCTGTCGCACAAATTCCCTGACGGTTCAGAGAGGCCAATAGCCTTTGCGTCACGCTCATTAACTTCAGCCGAGCGTAACTACGCCCAGATTGACAGGGAGGCCCTCAGCCTGGTGTGGGGGGTGAAGAAGTTCAATCACTATCTGCACGGGCAGAAATTCACCTTACTGACTGATCACCAGCCTCTTGTCTCCATTTTTAACCCAAAGAAGGGCGTTCCGATGATGATGGCACAACGGCTGCAAAGATGGTCCCTTTTTCTAGGGGCACATCAATACGACATAGAGTATAAGGGCACGAAACAGCATGGAAATGTTGATGGGCTGTCACGCCTGCCGCTGCCTACGGTGGAGGAAGCACCTGCAGTGGACCCTGTTGAGATATTCCATTCAACCACAGTCGAATGTCTACCTGTTACAAACTCAATTATAGAGAAGGAAACCCGAAATGACCCGACACTCTCTCGGGTCTATGATTTGACAGTGAAGGGATGGCCAGCAGATGGCGACTCACTGTTGCCAGCATTCTCGCCAAGGAGAGAACAGCTGTCAGTGTGCCGGGAGACCTTGATGTGTGGATCCCGAGTGGTAATTCCACCCAAGTTGAGAGAAAGAGTGCTCAATGAGCTTCATGAGGGTCATCTGGGAGGGGTAAAAATGAAGAGCCTAGCCAGGGCGTTTGTGTGGTGGCTGGGAATCGATAAAGAAATCGAGGATATGACCAAGAGATGCACAGGATGCCAGAAAGTCCAAAACACTCCACCACAGGCCCCGCTACACCCATGGGAGTGGCCCTCATCTTCATGGCAATGGGTACACATTGATTTTGCTGGTCCATTTATGGACTCAATGTTTTTAATCGCCGTGGATGCACATTCAAAATGGCCAGAGGTCATCAAAATGTCCTCCACCACCACGGAGAAAACTATTGCAGTCCTACGGACCATCTTCGCCAGGAATGGCTTGCCAGAACAGATTTGCTCCGACAATGGACCACAGTTCGTGTCCAAGGATTTCCGGCGGTTTTTGAGGAATAATTGGGTAAAGCATTACACATCCGCCCCACATCATCCAGCCACAAATGGATTGGCTGAGAGGTTTGTTCAAACCTTTAAAAAAGCAATAAAGGCGATGTACAACGACAACATACCACTGCAACACAAGGTGGATAATTTCTTGTTTGCTTACAGAAATGCGACACATGCAGTCACCAACCAAGCTCCAGCCATGATGTTCTTTAACCGCGGGTTAAGATGTCGCCTGGACTTGCTCAAACCAAACATAAGACGAGATGTTGAGAATAAGCAATTCCAGCACATCAATGAAAAGCCAACCAGGAGCTTCAAGATAGGGCAACCAGTCTTGGCCCGCGACTACCGAACAGAAAAATGGCAGCCAGGAACAATATGCACACGGCAGGGACCACTAATGTACACAGTGGACGTTGGAGAGAGCATCGTGAGACTCCATGCTGACCAGATTCTAGAGTCACAGGAACAAGTCAAACCCATACCACTGTAAGGGTTTGGGGCTTCTTTAAACTGGTTTAAAGTAATTTTCCTGGTCTTGCAGCCTTTGCCTGCACTCAGACCAATTTACAAATAAAACCAATTTTAAAACAGTGGTTTCGAATTGCTACCCCACCTTCCAGTTCTGACTGCAGGGCTTATAATTATTAATATTAAAACAGACACGTAGTTTGGAAGAGAGAAAAAAATCAAGTTTTATTAACTAAAAGAAACTATAATCAAAATATCAAACTATCCCACATGAACACAGTAATTACAGTAAAACTATATAACGGGGGTTGCAGATGGCGAAAACGAGGGATACAATGGCTACAATGTTATTTAAACAATCTTAGCAATTCCCTTAAATCACCACCCCAAACTCCTTGCTAGGTTGCCTTGTTGAGGAGTCAGAACACCCTGCTCACCTGTGTTCCAGCGAAGTAAGAGAGAGCGATAGCTTCTCAGCAGCTATCTTTATACCTGGTGAGGTCCTGCCGTTCTGCCTTGCAAGGGCTGTGTGCAAAATTCCCCACCCAAAAGGGTCCAATACACAAGAGAAAGCTGTGATTGGCTAACTCAAAGTGGTTAGACTGGGTTAATGTGTCTTCCGGAGCTCCCTGGGCTGAAACAAAAGGGAGATACAACTGCTCTATTGTCCAGTGCTGGGTGATTTAAAACCCATTCAAATGTTAAACGTTTCCCATTCAAGGTACAAAAGTCTCTTCTGCAGTTTAGATGTATCCACTCGATATACAAACAAATGCTAATAGCATTCAATTGCTTTGTAAACAAAGCATTGCCCTTTGTCTTCGGCCATGTGGTGACAGCCATTTTTATCCCTGGAAATTTAAAAGCACATCGCCCAGGGATTCTTTAATCAAAAAAATGAATCTTCAGAACTGTAAATTATTGCGAATTCTTACACCACAAGCATGCGCACCTGATGATGAACCCGAAGTACTGATTGCGTCTACCTCAGAATCAGTGGTATTGGAAGCTGACGAACCAACCAATGACAATGAGCCAGAATCGACTCCGCCGCAAGAACAGTATACTCGAGAAAGGTGCTATCCAGACAAGATCAGGAAGCCTCCTCAAAGACTGAATTTATAAATGATTACTTTCAGCTGATGTATATAGTACAAAGAAAATTGTAATTGGAATTAGTTATTATTCAATTGTTAAATGAATGTTATGTACTGTTTATCTAAAAGGGGAGGAATTGTTGTGTATGTACCTTTAAGAGAGAACTGCTTTTATACTGTAGTACCGGCAGTGACCACACCTGTATATAAAGCCGTAGCAGGCTTCTGTACTTTCAGTTCCAGCATACCCTCTGTTCAGTAAACACCTCTTATTATCGTTCTCCTGCAGTCCGTGTGTTATTGATACGCGGACACTACACCTTGCATCCCGGGCAGCAATGTTCTCACGTACTGCTGCCGCTGGTCGATGGGCCTCTGCAAGATGTTCGTTTTCGCTCTCCTCCTCCTCTTCCTCCTCATCTGAGGAGGATATGTGAGGAGCCATTGGTCCTCAGGAATCTGCAAGCCACGACGCTGTGCCATGTTGTGAAGTACACAGCAAACCACGACGATTCTGAAGACCCTGGCTGCTGAGTATTGCAGGGCTCCACCTGATCTATCCAGGCACCTGATGCGCATCTACAGCAAACTGATGGTTTGCTCGATTATGGATCTGGTGGAAATATGGCTGGAGTTGTAGCTCTCCTCAGCTTCGTTGGATGGGCTCCTCAACGGCGTCATTAGCCACGTCTTCAGGGGATAGCCCTGGTCTCCAAGTAGCCATCCGTTAAGTTGGTCTGGCGGACTGAATAGCGGAGGCACACTAGACTGGTGCAGTATTAAAGAGTCATGGCAACTGCCAGGGTACTTGGCACAAACATGCAAAATTTCCTTCTTGTGGTTACACACCAGCTGCACGTTAAGGGAGTGAAAGCCCTTGCGGTTGACAAAAATGGATTGCGATGGAGTGCCTTAAGCCCACATGTGTGCAGTCAACGACTCCCTGCACCCTTGGAAACCCTGCCAGATTAACTAATCCAACCGCACGCGCCGTGACACTTGCTTGATCCTTGGTGAAATGGATGTGATTGTGCGCGATGGCAAAGAGGGCATTGGTTACCTGCATGATGCAAGTGTGTGAGGCTGCCTGGGAGATGCCGCTGATGTCTGCTGCTGACCCTTGGAATCAGCCGGAGGCAAAAAAGTTGAGTGTGATGGTGACTTTGACGGCCACTGGTGAGGGATGTCCACCTGGTCCTTTGGGCTCCAGGTCTTGTTGCAGCATTGCGCAGATGTCACCCACTACCTCTCGTGAAAGTCAGAGCTGCCTTTGGCACTGCTGCTCAGACATGTTGAGGTAGCTGACCCTGTGTCTGTAGACCCTGTTTGGGGGGTATCTCCTGCGCCGATGGGCTTTCATGCGCTGGCCCCTTCTGGCCTGTGCAGCTTCAGGTGGGTGAGCAGCAGCTTGGCACTCCTGTTGTTGTTGCTGCTGCTGTTGGCGCAGCTGTTGTTCATGGTTCTGCTGGTGCCGTGGCTGGTCTTCGTCCTCATCTGATGTCCAGAAGGGAAGGAAATAAATGGCTCCCATGCTTCTGGTATATGCCTCAGTTGAGGAAGCGCTCAGTCAAGGTGGCAAGAGGGGTTTCCCATGAGGTCACACTGGAGATGGGTGTCAGACTCCAAACTTCCACAGCTGTGGTTATGCCTTCTAAAAGTTCCCCCAGACCTGAGACAACAAAGTCCTGCCACCTGCAAATGATGGCTGATCAAATATCCTATTTAATGGTGGAGCTGCAGCTAATAGTCAGCAATCCAATTGTGCTCCTGCCAGGTTTCACCGTCATGTTTCAGAGCAGGCGCGCTTCACGTGGGAAAAGGGTAAAAATCGCGAAGGCCTTTCAAAATGGTATAACAGAGGCAATTTAGTGCTTGTTAAGGGCTTTAAGGGCCTATCCCGCCTCTTGGAGGCGGGACGGAGATGGGAGCAGCAAACAAAATTTCTTGAAAAATGCTTGGAGGCAGGATGGAGGCTGGGTTGGGCCCGCCCAACACTTTTTGCAATTTTAACACCCCACACGCCTCCACTCCCGCCTCCACAGCCCTGGGAAATTCGAGCCCTGTGTCTCCGAGGCTTTAGATTTTTAAACCCAGTATATCATGTATTAATAAATATCAGAATTCTGTTCATATTAAATATAGCTTATTCCTTCACAAGTTAAAGCACATGGGATCGGGGGTAAGGTACTGACTTGATAGAGAACTGGTTGGCAGACAGGAAGCAAAGAGTTGGAATAAATGGGTCTTTTTCCAAGTGGCAGGCAGTGACTAGTGGGGCACTGCAGGGATCAGTGCTAGGACCCCAGCTATTCACAATATATATGAATGATCTAGATGAGGGAACTAGATGTAATATCGCCAAGTTTGCAGATGACACAAAGCTGAGTGGGCGTGTGTGCTGTGAGGAGGATGCAGAGAAACTCCAGTATGATTTGGACAGGTTGGGTGTATGGGCAGATGCATGGCAGATGCAGTATAATGTGGATAAATGTGAGGTTATCCGCTTTGGTGGCAAAAACAGGAAGGCAGATTATTATCTGAATGGCAATAGATTGGGAAAAGGGGAAGTGCAACGAGACTTGGGTGTCCTTGTGCACCAGTTGCTGAAGGTAAGCATGCAGGTGCAGCAGGCGATTAAGAAGGCAAATGGTATGTTGGCCTTCATAATGAGAGGATTCGAGTACAGGAGCAAGGATGTCTTGCTGCAGTTGTACAGGGCCTGGGTGAGACCACACCTTGAGTATGGTGTGCCGTTTTGGTCACCTTATCTGAGGAAGGATGTTCTTGCCATGGAGGGAGTGCAGCGAAGATTCACCAGACTGATTCCTGGGATGGCAGGAATGACATATGAAGAGAGATTGGGTTGATTGGGCTTATATTCGCTAGAGTTTAGAAGAATGAGAGGGGATCTCATTGAAACTTATAAAATTCTAACAGGACTAGACGGACTAAATGCAGGAAGGATGTTCCCGATGGCGGGGGAGTCCAGAACCAGCGGTCACAGTCTAAGGATAAGGGGTAAGCCATTTAGGACTGAGATGAGGAGGAATTTCTTCACCCAGAGAGTGCTGACCCTGTGGAATTCTTTACCACAGAAGGCAGTTGAAGCCAATTCATTAAATATATTCAAGAAGGAGTTAGATATATTTCTTAAGGCTAAAGGGATCAAGGGATATGGGGAGAAAGCAGGGACAGGGTACTGAAGTTGAGTGATCAGCCATGATCTCATTGAATGGCGGAGCAGGCTCGAGGGGCCGAATGGCCTACTCCTGCTCCCATCTTCTATGTTTCTATATTTCTATGTAGAATTTGGGAAGTCAGCCAGGAGTGCGTTTGGAATAGTCAAGTCTAGAGGTAACAAAGGCATTGATGAGGGTTTCAGCAGCGGATGAGCTGAGACAAGGGCGGGGACGGGCGATGTTATGGAGGTGGAAATAGGCGGTCTTTGTTATGCTGCGGATATGTGGTCAGAAGCTCATTTCAGGGTCAAATATGACACCAAGTTTGCGAACAGTTTGGACAAATGTTAGGGAGAGGGATGGAGTCAGTGGCTAGAGAACGGAGTTTGTGGCAGGGATCGAAAACCATGGCTTCGGTCTTCCCAATATTTAATTGGAGAACATTTCTGCTCATCCAGAACTGTATGTCAGACAAGCAGTCTTTAGAGACCTTTGACGGCTCGAGTGAAGAGGTAGTGAGGTAGAGCTGGGTGTCGTCAGCGTACTTGTGGAAACTGACGCTGTGTTTTCGGATGAAGTCGCCAAGGGGCAACATGTAGATGAGAACCAGGAGGGGGCGAAGGATAGATCCTTGGGGGACACCAGAGGTAATGTTGCGGGAGCAGGAAGAGAAGCTGTTGCAGGTGATTCTCTGGCTACAATTAGATAGATCCGAATGGAACCAAGCGAGTGCAGTCCTATCCAACTGGACAACGGTGGAGAGGCATTGGAGAAGGATGGAGTTGTCAACCATCTCAAAGGCTGTAGGCAAGTCAAGAAGGACAAGGAGGTGTAGTGTATGTGCCTTTAAGAGCCCCATATGTGCTGTAATGCCGGTAATGGCCACTCGGGCTATAAAAGCCTGTATATTGTGTTATATCCGTTAGTACTCCTCCAGACTTTGCTTAGTAAACACCTATGAACCAACTCCTGTCTTCAGTGTCTCTATCAACACACGGACACTACAGTGGCGATGAAGTGGAAACGGACTTACCTACAATTCGGCAGCACCTCAAGGACATCGAATCCTCTGGCGTCCAGAAGAATCAAGAAGTGAAAGAAGCTGTTGTTTCACCAGCTGGCCAAGCTGGTGGCAGGTACTGCGCTAATCCTTCCTGGGCATCAGGCTGGGGCTCCAGCGGCTGGCTCTACAGCTGGGCCAAGCAGCAAAAGCGGAGGCAAGCAGTAACAAACGGGGAGGGAGCACTCGGGAGACGGCCACGGCTGCAAGCAGGTCGGCGTTCAGACCTACAGAGAGAGTCTGGCGGGAACGAGTCTCCAACTGTAAATAAATAAATAAATTTTAAAGAAAGAAAAAAAGAACGGAAACTGCGGGAAACAGCGTTGCCATCGGCAGCAGCGGTGGGAAAGCACGGGAAGCACCATATCTTTTCTGCAGAAAAGAAAGAAAAGCACGGGAAGCGCCATATCTTTTCTAAGATGCCTAATTCTGGCAATATTGATGCTTTTGATAATGAGATAGAGGATTGGACCACATATGTGGAAAGAGTGGAGGTATATTGCACCGCAAATGGAATAGAAGATGAGAAAAAAGCTTCAGTACTTCTGGATCTAATGGGCGCAAAGACATACAAGCTGTTACGAAACTTAATCACTCCAGCCGAACCGATGGACAAGAATTTTAAGGAGATTGTTGATACCCTACACTGCCAATTCGAGGCAGGACTGGCAGATTCTCAGTGAGACAAATTCGTCTGCGGTCCCCTAAGTGTAGAAACACAAAAAAGGCTATTTTCTGAGAAAGATTTAACACTGGACAAGGCTTTCAGTGCAAGAGGAGCTGCAGAGATACAGCAAAGGCCACAGGACTTCGGCACCCATGAAATGACACGGGGTTTCGAGAGATGTTATCGCTGCGGCAGATCCACCCATGACCAGAGGGACTGCTGGTTCAAGGACAAAGCATGCAGGCAATGCGGAAAGATGGGACACATTACACGTGTGCGCCGATCTGGAAACAAAAAGTCCACTAACAGGAAAAGAATCAATAAGGAAAAGCACAGAAAGGTACAAATGATGACGGACAGTAGCTCCGAAGACCAGAAGAGCGATAGCGACTCCGGGAACAAGAGACTAAGCTCTCTCAAATTACATAATGTAATTGCCAAAGAAGATTACCAGACCATTTGGGTTACCCTCACAATAGCAGGGTCCCCAGTTAAAATGGAGCTAGATACAGGATCAGCTCTGACCATCATAAATCGACGGGATTACGAGCGGCTATTTCCGCATATACCTTTAAAAGACACATCCATTATCTTAAAAACATATACGGGGCAGAAAGTATACCCCAAAGGAAAAATAAGGGTGCCTGTTGTATACAACGGCAAGGAAATACAGAAGTTGTATTTATACGTTCTACAAGATGGTGGTCCACCGCTGTTGGGACGTGAATGGATCAGGAAAATACATTTAGACTGGCACTCCATTCAGGCACTGATGGTGACCAGTAAGGAAAAAAATGATGATGACATCATACCTGAACGATTAAAAGACATCTTGGCCAACGCCAAGGAACTGTTTCAAGAGAAACTAGGAACATTGAAAGGCATCACCGCCTCAATAAAAGTGGAAGATGCAGCAATTCCCAAGTTTTTTAAAGCAAGACCGGTGCCATACACAATTCGTCCAGCAGTCGAGGCAGAGCTGGAGAATATGGAAAAGGCAGGCGTATTATCTAAAATAGATTGGAGCGAGTGGGCAACACCCATCGTCCCAGTCATGAAGAAAGCATTGAAGAATGATAAATCTGAAGAACAGAGAAAAATTCGCATCTGTGGAGACTTCAAGGTGACTGTAAACCCGATCCTTCACACGGTACAGTATCCTCTTCCGAGGATAGAAGATATTTTCGCCTCACTATCCGGAGGGAAACGTTTCACCAAAATTGACTTGGCACAGGCATATCTACAGATGGAGGTTGAAGAGGCCTCTAAAAAATATCTCACGATAAATACACACAAAGGTCTGTGTCAGTACAATCGACTGGTTTTCGGAGTAGCATCCGCTCCAGCTACCTGGCAAAGAGCTATGGAGCAAGTCCTCCAAGGGATTCCGGGGACTCAATGCTACCTAGACGACATCCTTATAACAGGAGAAAACGACAACGAGCACCTGAGCAGGTGCTCACTAGGCTGAGAGAACGGGGCCTACGAGCAAATCGCCCCAAGTGCGAATTTTTCTGAAATCAAATATCATATTATGGCTGCATAATAAATAAGGAAGGGTTGCATAAGTCACCTGAAAAAATTGAAGCGGTCATAAAAGCCCCAGCACCTGAAAATGTTTCACAATTAAGGTCGTTCCTGGGATTAATAAATTACTATCATAAATTTTTACCGAACTTATCAACTCTTCTACACCCTCTTAATGAACTGCTACAAACAGGAGTAATTTGGAAATGGAACGAAGACTGCAAACGTGCCTTCCATAAATGCAAAGACTTAATCACATCCAAAAAAAGTTTTGGCTCATTACAACCCATCACTGCCAATCAGACTGGCGTGCGATGCATCCCCTTATGGCATAGGAGCAGTATTATCGCATAGATTCCCTGATGGCTCGGAGCGGCCGATAGCTTTTGCGTCACGCTCATTGAACTCAGCTGAGCGTAACTATGCCCAGATCGACAGGGAAGCACTCAGCCTGGTATGGGGAGTGAAGAAATTCAACCATTACCTACACGGACAAAAATTTACCTTGTTGACTGACCATCAACCCCTCATCTCCATATTCAACCCTAAAAAGGGTGTTCCCATTATGACAGCGCAAAGGCTACAGAGGTGGTCCCTTTTTCTAGGGGCACACCAATACAACATAGAATACAAAGGATCAAAACAGCATGGGAATGCTGATGGTTTATCGCGCCTACCGTTGCCAACAGTAGAAGAGGCACCTACAGTAGACCCAGTGGAGATGTTCCACTCTACCATAGTGGAATGTCTACCAGTAACAAATTCTGCCATTGAAAGGGAAACGAGAAATGACCCGACTCTCTCACGAGTCTACAATTTAACAGTGAAGGGATGGCCAGCACATGGCGAACCACTGTTGCCAGCATTCTCGCAAAGAAGAGAACAGCTGTCAGTGTGCCGAGGAACCTTGATGTGTGGATCCAGAGTGGTGATTCCACCCAAACTCCAGGATAAAGTGCTAAAGGAGCTTCACGAGGGGCATCTGGGTGGAGTGAAAATGAAGAACCTAGCCAGGGCGTTTGTATGGTGGCCAGGTATCGTTGGAGACATCGAAGAAATGACCAAGAGCTGCCTAGGATGCCAGAAGGTCCAAAACGCTCCACCACAAGCCCCTCTACATCCATGGGAGTGGCCCTCATCTCCCTGGCAAAGGATACACATCGACTTTGCTGGTCCATTTATGGACTCAATGTTCTTAATCGCGGTTGATGCACACTCCAAGTGGCCGGAGGTAATAAAGATGTCCTCCACCACCACGGAAAAAACCATCACAGTATTAAGGACCATATTTGCCAGGAATGGGCTGCCGGAACAGATCTGTTCTGATAATGGACCGCAATTTGTGTCCAAAGAATTCAGGAAGTTCTTAAAAAACAATGGGGTTAAACACTACACATCTGCCCCATACCATCCCGCCACCAATGGATTGGCTGAAAGGTTTGTCCAGACCTTCAAGAAGGCCATAAAGGCCATGGGTAATGAAGACATAAAACTTCAGTACAAGGTGGATAACTTCTTGTTCGCAAACAGGAATGCAACACATATGGTTACCAACCAAACTCCCGCCATGATGTTCTTCAATAGAAACCTAAGATGCCGGCTGGATTTGGTCAAGCCCAACATCAGAAGGGACGTGGAGAACCGGCAGTTTCAAGGCATGATTGAAAGGCCAACTAGAACCTTCCAGATAGGTCAACAAGTTTTGGCCCGGGACTACCATACCGAGAAATGGCAGCCTGGAACTATCTGCACACGACTAGGACCACTGATATATACCGTGGACATTGGTGAAAGCATAATAAGGTGCCATGCTGACCAAATCATAGAGTCATCCGAAAAGGGACAACCTACACCACAACTCTATACGCCGAACGATGAAGTAGAGATACCCATATCTACCTCCGATCCGGTGATACTGGAACCCGATGAACCCGACACTGGCATTCAAGCCGAATCAGCCTTGCCAAAAGAACCTACTACACCACCAGAAACTACTACACCACCGAGGCGTTATCCAGACCGAGTCAGGAAGCCTCCAGAGAGACTGACTTATAATTAATTAACTACAGCAATGTGTATATTATTTTTCTTATAACATGTAATTAATAATTACTTAAAATATGATGTACTGGTTAGCTAAAAGGGGAGGAATTGTAGTGTATGTGCCTTTAAGAGCCCCATATGTTCTGTAATGCCGGTAATGGCCACTCGGGCTATATAAGCCTGTATATTGTGTTATATCCGTTAGTACCCCTCCAGACTTTGCTTAGTAAACACCTATGAACCAACTCCTGTCTTCAGTGTCTCTATCAACACACGGACACTACAGGAGGGATAGTTTACCTTTGTCACAGTCACAAAGGATGTCATTTGTGACTTTGATGAGAGCCATTTCAGTACTGTGGTAGGGGCAGAAACCTATGTGAGTTGTTTCAAAACTCAGTGGAGTACTTAGGGCACAGAGTAGGCAAAGATGGTTTCCATCCAACCAAGTGAAAGCTGGATACAATCAGAAATGCACCCACTCCCAAGAATGTCTCTGAACTTCGATCATTTTTGGATCTTTTGAATTATTACAGGAAGTTCCTCCCAAACTTGGCTACTTTGTTACATCCACTGAATGAGCTGTTGAGAATATAGATCCCTTGGAAGTGGTCAAAAGAATGTGACACAGCATTCAAAGAGTGTAAAAGCCAGTTAGTAGAGAGTACCATGTTAGTTCACTATGATGTATCTAAGGAGATCAAGTTAGAGTGTGACACCTCTCCATATGGAGTTGGGGCAGTGATCTCTCATGTACTAGATAGTGGGGAGGAGAAACCAATTGATTTTGCTTCATGCACTCTCAGTGCCAGTGAGCAGAATTATGCGCAGATCAAAGAGGAAGCTCTGTCATTGATTTTTGTGGTCAAGAAGTTTCACAAATACTTGTTTGGTCGTAAGTTTCCCATAGTTACTGATCATAAGCCCCTGACAGCAATCCTCCATCCAAAGTCCCCAATTCCAACCTTAGCTGCAGCCCAAATGCAGAGATGGACTTTGATTTTGTCAGCGTATACGTATGACATTGAGTACAGACGATCAGCTGATCACAGCAATGCTGATGCTATGTCCACGTTGCCATCACCATCACAAGTTACACCCAATAAGGAAGAATTATTCTATTTCTCATACATTGATGAGCTGCCAGTCACAGCTGAAGAGATTGATAGGGCAACCAAACATTACCCAATTATGCCAAAGGTGTATGATTATGTAGCAAATGGATGACCAAAACAAGTTTAATAGGAAGATATCCATCCATACTTCATTGATAGGAATGAATTATCAGTGGATAAAGATTGTATCATGTGGGGAGCAAGAGTGGTTATCCCAAATAGGTTCAGGTCTAAATTGTTAGAAGATCTTCATGACCAGCACTTGGGAATATGCTTGACCAAGAGCTTTGCATGCAGTTACTTATGGTGGCCAGGTTTAGATAAAGAGATAGAGTACATAGTCAGTCAGTGTACAACATGTCAAATGGTGAGCAAGAAACCACCATCAGTACCATTACAGCCATGGAAATGGCCTCCCAGAGTGTGGCAAAGGTTACATGTAGATTTTGCTGAGCTACAAGGAGAGCAATTGTTCATAGTGATAGATAGCCACTCGAAGTGGGTAGAGGTGTTTCTGAAGCGGATAATAACAAGTAAAATACTAGAAAATTTGCAAAGATACTTTTCTTCATACGGCCTCCCAGAAGAAATTGTGTCTGATAATGGGCCACAATTTTGTTCAGAAGAGTTCACACAGTTCATGAGCTGAAATGATGTGAAACATATCAAAGTTCCATTGTACCACCCTGCTTCAAATGGTGCAGCAGAACGCACAGTGCAAATTGTCAAATGTGCCCTTGTCAAGCAAATATTGGATCCAAATCCAAAGAAATGTCAGTTGTCATTGGACCACAAACTGGCAAATTTTCTGATTACCTATCAGAATACTCCTCATACCACTACTGGTAGAAAACCAGCAGAGTTGGTTCTCAAACAACAGCCACAAACCAGGTTCTCGTTGTTAAAGCCAAACTTGGCATAATCCGTAGAAGAGAAAGAATCAAGGCAGAAAGAGAGTCATGATAAAGGTCGAGTTAGAGAGAGAAGTGTGAAATTGAACCAAAAGGTTAGAGTGAAGAATCATCACCAGAAATGGTTAAAGTGGTTACCAGGAAGAATAGTGAAAATATGTGGCCCTTGCACATATTTGGTCAAACTGTTTGATCATGGAAAGGTTAGATTTGTTCACATTGATCATATCTTACCTACAGGTGTGGAAGGAGTTGAAAGCTTGGATGGTTCAATTTATTCTAATGAGTCAGATAGTCTTGTTACAAGTAGAGTACCAGTAGCAAATCCTACATCAGGCGTACCAGAAACAAATCCAAGCCAAATTTAGAATTTAAGTCTGAGCCCGAGTCAGGCAGACAAGCAGTCTGAAAGTGTAGAGAATCCAAATATAGATCAAGCTCAGTCCTTGGAGAAAAATTCTCTGCAGGCTCAGCCTAGAATGAGTCAACAAGATCTTAAAGTTCTGTACAAGAACGAAAGTATCCTCTTTGAAACATAGGTTAAGTTTAAACTGTAAATATGGTAAATAAGTTCATATCTTTCGTTTGTGTTACAGAATTCTATAGTAGAATTTGGAAACATAAAATGGGTTCCATTTGAGAAATGTATATCAAGAGTTGTGTATAACATGCAAGTCATGTAAAATGATTATTTGCTCTGATTAACTTCTTCAATAAGGAGGGAGAAGTGTAATAGAGCCACCTGGTGGACTACTGATGTATATAATAATAAAGCCATATGCAGCGCAGTTCCTACCGGAAGCCATGTTCTGCTGTTTTATATATATGCTGTGTCTCAAGATAGCACAAATGGCATCTGAGCTGCACATGCACAATTCTGGTGAAGGCTGTGTCAGACGCCATTTTGGTGAGGATATTAGCGTCGGCATTGGGAGCATGCACCAGAAGTGTGTAGAGAAGGCAGGTTGTGACGTCAATCAGCATGCAATGCTGATTTGATGCCAGCGCTGCCATTTTTGTCCTCAACGCTGGAAGTAATGCCCTGTGTTAATCTCGCACAGCTGAACATATGTTCAGTGGCGGCAAGGACCCCCAATCTGTGATATTTAAAGGGATCATCAACCAATATCAGGTGAGTTGCTGATTAATTTCCACTAGTTATGTGTAAGTTTGTGGAAGTGTTTGCAGCTTTCTAGAGTTGTTTAATGTTGGTGAGGTGGCAGGAAGTGGTGCTACAACTGGAGAAAGCCTTGCTTTTGACTTCAAGGGTTCTGGTCAGACCACTTGCTCCCAGTCATGGGTGCTCTAGATGTCATCCCCCTTGGTCTGCAGCATGACAGGGAGATGGAGCAGAGGCAGCAAAGAAGAGGACAAGCTGCTTGCAAAGGAGGTGGAGGGGGAGAAGGGCTATCAGCAGGAGGCCTTACCCACCTAGGGTTTTCCAAAAGCAATTCCCTTTGTAAGAGTCATGAAAGTTTAAGAAAGTGTAAAGAAGAAAGAAAATACCTTAAAATATTGGTTAAATATTATGGTACAGTATGTATGTACATTTGTTTATCATTGATGCATATTCTAGTATAATATAGTTAATTTACCTGACTGACTTATTGTATTGAGAAACCCCCTCTTTTCTTGTTCCAATAGCATAGTCTGAGAGACCCGCTTTGTTCTTGCTCCAATGGTATAATCCTTAAGCTTGTCACATGATATATCCAGCCATTTTTACATTCAAGCACCCCAAGGCTAGGAAATGTAGAAGCTTTGATGGCTGTGGAGCAATACAGTTTTTGACCGTGTTTAAACGTGTTTTACTTTGAAATCCTGTTTGAAATGTATTACAGTAAACAGTTAAAAGACAAAGTTATGTTTTGGAACGTTTTATTTCAACACGCGTCTACTCGCTGCTAAAAGCCTCAAAGCTCAGTGGCTGCATATTGAAAACTACGGAGTGCCACTACACTCTTACCTCAACCTGAACCAGGACCAGTGTGTCTGTCCACATCTATGCTTTACGAAGGAGGTGCTCATAGAACTCTGCCACCTCTTGCAACCAGATCTGCAGCCTCACACCAGGGCAAGGACAGTGCTGCCAGTGGCTGTGAAGATGACCATAGCCCTGAATTTCTTCACGTCGTGATCCTTCCAGCTGGAGCAGGTGACTTCTACCATCTCCCAGTTCGCCGTCCACTGCTGCATAAGAGAGGGGACTTCATTGTTTTCTCTATGACCAGAGAGAAGCAGGCGGAGCATGCGCATAACTTTGCCAGGAGAGCCGGCTTCCCCATGGTGCAGGGCGCCATCGATTGCACGCATGTGGCTTTGCAGGCACTGCATCTAGAAGCTAAAATGTACCACAACCGCGAAGGTTACCACTCATTGAAAGTGCAGTTGGTGTGTGAACATGCTCAGCACTTCATGATGGTGAATGCCCGGAAACCTGGCAGCAGTCATGATGCTTTTATTCTCCGCCAGTCTGCTGCTTCCTCAGTCTTTGAGCCACCAAGACAAACCAGAGGGTGTCTACTGGACGACAACAGCTATAAGCTGACCATCTGGCTCATTACTCTGCTCTGCAAACCAAGCACATGTGGGCAGCATGCGTACAATGAGAGCCATGCTGCCACATGGAATCTGATAGAGTAGACCATTGGCATCCTTGAACAACACTTCTGCTGCCTGGATTGTTCTGGAGGAGCTCTACAGTACTCACCAGAGCGTGTCTCAAGATTTGTTGTGGTCTGTTGCATGCTTCATAACATCACCATCATGAGTGCACCGCCCTTGACACCAGCTGAGGAGGAGGAGGAAGCGGAGGAGGAGGAAGCGCAAGAGGAGGAAGCGAATGGGAGGAGGCAACCCAGACAGCCCCTTGCTGCCCTGGTTGTCCATGATTGACTCATCCGACTGGGGTACGAGTGAACGCAACCCCAATTCCCATTTCCACAATAGCCCCACACCTTGCCTTCCCTCTATTATTGACCAGCACAGCGTCCTCTTGGTCATAATGCTGAAGTAAAAGCCATCACAAATGAAAAATTCCAATCCAACTTTATCCATCAACCCAATATAACATAACAAAGTCAACTAATCACCTTTGTTTATTCCCTTAGTGACTGTCTTCATTGTGCCTTTGCTTGTCCCAGTGCTCCTACGAAGTGCTATCCCAGTGGCTACAGCGTTGCTGATGGAAGGCTGGTGACTTTCAGTGGGCAAGACTGCAGATGGCATTGAGCACCTCTGGGCCGAGAAGGGCCGGCTGCAGACTGCACCATCTCGACACGGGAGGCAGCAGTCTGGGCTCGCTGGCTGACAGGCAACAGCATGGGCACTGGTGGAGTGGCAGCGGTGGGAGGATGAATGCTGTCATCTTGACAGCAGGTTTGTGCTCCACGGAGCCACTGCCACTCCCCCATGGCTGCACCTTAGCATTCCTAGGCATCTGTTGGAGGATATCTACATATAGATTGGGCTAACCAAATTAGTAACAATACTGTGGAGGAGGAATTCCTGGAGTGTATACGGGATGGTTTCCTGGACCAATATGTCGAGGAACCAATAAGAGATCAGGACATCATATACTGGGTATTATGTAATGAGAAAGGATTAATTAGCAATCTTGTTGTGCAAGGCCCCTTGGGGTGGAGCGGTCATAATATGCTAGAATTCTTCATTAAGATGGAGAGTGAAGTATTTGACTTAGAGACTAGGGCCTAGAAATTGGCCTGAGGCGCCCAAGCGGCGCAAAGTTCACCTGGGCACTGGAATTTGTGCCGCGATTGGCGCATTAGCGATTGCCGCAAATTCAGTTGAAGTGCCCCTAGAGGGAGACAGGGCGCGGCTCGAGGTGTTCCGCGTCCCTCTTAGGGTGCTGAAAGTGAATTTTGCAGCACTGCGTGGTGCAGCGCCACACGCTGCAGGCCTTCCTCCCACTGTTAAGGGGGAGGGGCCTGCAACAGCGTGAGCCCCGATTGCGAGTGCCGGCAAAAGAGCCCGGCACCAAGGAGAAGTGCCGGGCTCTCGGGAAACAGGAGGCCGGGGACGGAGGTGCTGGCAGGCAGCCGCCGAAAAAGCGGCCGCCCCGCACCTCCACCTTAACTTGCGCCTCTGCCGGCGCAACAAGGCCCCGTGAACCGGGCACGGGTAGCGAATGGCGCTACAGCACCGTTCGCTACCAAATATCGCGATCGGGGCGCGAATGGGGCGCTGCGCACACCGATGATGTCATCGGTGGCGGCGCAGCGCAAAAGGCTAACGCCACCATTAGCGCCCCTGCTGAATATCGCGGGAGGCACAGCCAGTGGCGCTACAGCCACTGACTGCCTCTTTAGGTGCTAACAGGTGGCGCTACTCACCCAATTTTTCCCCCTAGGGTCCTGAACTTAAATAAAGGAAAATATGATGGTGTGAGGCACGAGTTGGCTAGGATGGATTGGGGAACGTTACTTAAAAGGTTGATGGTGGATAGGCAATGGCAAACATTTAAAGATTGCATGGATGAAATACAGAATTTGTTCATCCCTGTTTGGCATAAAAATAAAACAAAAAAGGTGGCTCAACCATGGCTAACAAGGGAAATTAGGGATAGCATAAGATCCAAGGAGAGGACATATAAATTGGCCAGAAAAAGCAACAAACCTGAGGATTGGGAGCAGTTTAATATTCAGCAAAGGAGGACAAAGGGATTAATTAAGAGGGGGAAAATAGAGTATGAGAGGAAGCTTTCAGGGAACATAAATACTGACTGTAAAAGCTTCTATAGATATGTGAAAGAGAAAAAGATTGGTGAAGTCAAGCATAGGTCCCTTTCAGTCAGAATCAGTGGAATTTATAATGGGGAACAAAGAAATGGCAGACCAAGTAAATACATACTTTGGTTCTGTTTTCACAAAGGAGGACACAAACAACATCCCAGAGATGTCGGGGAACATAGGATCCAATGAGAGGGAGGAATTGAATGAAATCAGTATTTGTAGGGAAATGGTGTTAGGGAAATTGACGGGATTGAAAGCCGATAAATCCCCAGGTCCTGATAATCTACATCGTAGGATACTTAAGGAAGTGGCCCTAGAAATAGTAGATGCATTGCTGGTCATCTTCCAAAATTCTATAGACTCTGGAACAGTTCCCATGGTTTGGAGGGTTACTAACGTAACCCCACTATTCAGAAAAGGTGGTAGAGAGAAAACGGGGAATTATAGACCGGTAAGCCTGACATTGGTAGTGGGGAAAATGCTAGAGTCCATTATTAAAGATGTAATAGCAGAGCACTTGGAAAACAGTGACAGGATCGGACAAAGTCAACATGGATTTACAAAAGGTAAATCGTGCTTGACTAATCTACTAGAATTTTTTGAGGATGTACCTGGTAGAATAGATAAGGGAGAATGAGTGGATGTGGTGTATTTGGACTTTCAGAAGGCTTTCGATAAGGTCCCGCATAAGAGATAAGCGTGTAAATTTAGAGCATATGGGATTGGGGGTAAGGTACTGACTTGGGTAGACAACTGGTTGGCAGACAGGAAGCAGAGTTGGAATAAATGGGTCTTTCTCCAAAAGGCAGGCAGTGACTAGTGGGCTACTGCAGGGATCAGTTCCAGGACCCCAGCTATTCACAATATATATTAATGATCTAGACGAGGGAACTAGATGTAATATCTCCAATTTTGCAGATGACACAAAGCTGGGTGGGCGTGTGTGCTGTGAGGAGGATGCAGAGAAACTCCAGTATGATTTGGACAGGTTGAGTGATTGGGCAGCTGCATGGCAGATGCAGTATAATGTGGATAAATGTGAGGTTATCCACTTTGGTGGCAAAAACAGGCAGGCAGATTGTTATCTGAATGGCAATAGATTGGGTGAAGGGGAAGTGCAACGAGACCTGGGTGTCCTTGTGCACCAGTCGCTGCAGGTAAGCATGCAGGTATAGCAGGCGGTTAAGAAGGCAAATGGTATGTGGGCCTTCATAGCGAGATGATTCAATTACAGGAGCAAGGATGTCTTGCTGCAGTTGTACAGAGCCTTGGTGAGGCCACACCTTGAGTATTGTTTGCAGTTTTGGTCGCCTTATCTGAGGAAGGATGTTCTTGCCATGAAGGGAGTGCAGCGAAGATTCACCAGACTGATACCTAGGATGGCAGGAACGACTTATGAGGAGAGATTAGGTCGATTGGGCTTATATTCGCTGGAGTTTAGAAGAATGAGAGGGGATCTCATTAAAACTTATAAAATTTTAACAGGACTAGATAGACTAGATGCAGGAAGGATGTTCCCGATGGCCGGGGAGTCCAGAACCAGGGGTCACAGTCTAAAGATAAGTGGTAAGCCATTTAGGATAGAGATGAGGAGGAATTTCTTCACCCAGAGAGTGGTGAACCTGTGGAATTCTCTACCACAGAAGGCAGTTGAGGCCAATTCATTAAATATATTCAAGAAGGAGTTAGATATATTTCTTAAGGCTAAAGGGATCAAGGGATATGGGGAGAAAGCAGGAACAGGGTACTGAATTTGGATGATCAGCCATGATCTCATTAAATGGCGGAGCAGGCTCGAGGGGCCAAATGGCCTACTCCTGCTCCTATCTTCTATGTTCCTATGTCTATGTTTCTATGACAGCTTGCTGGATTGCTGTGACAGCCTGCAAGCTCCTTTCCACACTGGTAAGCCCAGCCATGATGGCAGCAAGCTTCTTCTTCTTATCGTGTCCACGGACAGTCTATACATAGCCCAGCCAGAACTGGACACATTTTTGCACCTTGTTGTTGAATTTGGCAAGTTCTGCAACAGTGCAGGTTTCCTCTAACGATGGGCATTGCAGGAGATGTTGCATAGTCTGTGCCTCAGTTCCACATTCACAAGTTGTCGGGCTGGTTGAATATCCCCATTTGCTTAGCGGCAGCTTTGAGCAACCTACACCAGTCCTAAGTCTGTTAAGGCACTTCCAGGTTGCCCAGTCGCAATTAGCTCCTGGGGGAAGGCTTTCATCAGGTAAAATTTCCATCGCTGGGGGTTGTTCAAGACTGGCGAGCCGGTCTTTCCACAAGGCAATGCGGGCTTCACATGAGGTTTATTGTAATGGAACAACACTGTTCATGAAGCTCTTCCTTGACTTTAGGCGGCTCATCTGATGTTTGACGGAGTCACTCTTTCTTGCTGGCTACCGTCCTTCTTATATCAGGGGGAGTGATACCCGCCAGGATATATAGGCTGTTGGTGTTTGTTGGTTTTAAGCAACCTGTAATAAATCGGCAGCTTGCATTCAGAACGGCATCCATCTTCTTGGCATGAGTAGACCTTTCCCATGCAGGGTAGCTGAGCTTGCATGACAGAAACCTGAGCTTCCACTGCTGCACTCAGATGTAGGTTGGCTTGTGCTTGTGCTGCAGTGGAAGCTGCAAGATTTGCAAAATTTGAACATTGTCCTATAAGGGTCTATTGGCAGAAGAGGCCTTAATTTTTAAAGACTGTTTTAAAAGAAGCCCAGGAAAAGGGGCATACAAAATGGCCACCAGACCCCGTGACCAGCTTTTGGGACACTTTAAAATGGTTCCTGCAGTCCCCAGACAGCCTTTGTGGATTCAGCCCACAGTAAGTTCTGGAAGGCAGTTTCAGGGAAAACAAAACCAGACAGAACCACATACATATGGATTGGATGCAGATCCAGTCAGATCGGCCTGTAGATAAAGGCCATCTAGATGTTTACCCAGACAAAGGAAAACAGTTTCATATTCATAGGGGGAACATCAAGAACTGTTTAAGACATCAGAAGGACCTTAAAAACAATACAGGGTCATCCCAGACCAGAGATGGCCGTTACCGGCCATCCCAAAGTAGTTTAAAACATAATAACTACCCCATTGTGCTACAAGCCCGCCAAAAGTTAAACAAAGACTAACCTTGATTTGGTGGGAGATAAAGGCCTCTTTTGAGAAGTATAGTAATCTCAGATGTAATGCTTAAGTTGTCCACCAGAAGGAGACAAATGCTAAGGGGATTAAGGTAAAATTGCATTATGGGTAGAATGACATCATAGGATCCACCATCTTAGATTGCTCGTGCAGTTGGATTGATGTGCATGCCTGTAGTTGTGAGAGCTCTGTTCTCTCCTGGTTCTGTGTAAATTAAAAGCAAAGTTTTGAGTTCCTGAAGTCTCACTTATATCCCTTATTTGGACCTTAACCACCCGGTTGTAACATTTTGGCGACGAGGATGGGATTAACAGTTTCAACTTGAAGAAGGGAAAATACAAGAACACTGCATCTGAATCATGGCTACTCGAGTAGGAGAGATTTCTGCTTTTGATGTACAAAATCAAACTTGGATCGAATACTGTGAGTTATTAGAGCACTTCTTTGAAGCAAATGATATTATCGATGTTGGAAAATGGAGAGCTATTTTGCTAACTTCGGTGGGAAGTCTAACATATAGTTTATTGAGAAACTTATGCAGTCCTGCAAAGCCTGGAGATAGATCATTTACTGAATTAGTGGACTTGCTAAAGGAACATTTCAATCCCAGACCGAGTGCGATTATACAGCGTTTCAAATTTAATTCACGGAACAGGATACCGGGAGAAACTGTGTTGGATTATGTAGCGGTGTTGAGAAAACTGGCACATGATTGCAATTACGGGAACAGCTTGAAAGACATGCTGAGAGATAGGCTGGTTTGCGGAATAATGGATGCTCGAATGCAGAGGAGATTATTGTCCGAGACTGGGCTTATGTGTGAAAAAGCGTTGGAACTTGCTCAATTAATAGAGACAGTGAACCGAGATGTAAAAGAAATACAAGGTTGTGACTGGTCTGCTACAAAGCAAGTTGGAAGTCAGTTTTTGGTGCACAAGTTAAATATGAGTCGTACACCACAACGTGCGCATTTAAAGGCATGTTATAGATGCAATGGAGATCACCTGGCAAGGGAATGCAGGTTTCTGGAGGAAAAGTGCCACAAGTGTGGGAAAAAAGGACATATCAAACGTGCATGTAGAGCAAAAGCTACCCTGGAGGTATACAAACCTAAACGGGGAGAAAAGCAAAACCTGGTAAGAGAAGTGAAAAAACAGGGAGCACATCACATCAGTGGAGAAGCTGAGAAAGAAGATGACGTGTTCATAATGCATAGTATGGTAGAGGACATTCCAAAAGTGGATCCTATCACTTTGCAACTGATAGTAAATGACACTAAGGTCAACTTTGAGGTGGATACTGGATGTGGCGTAACCATAATGAACAGGGAAGAGTATTCAAAATTGTGGAACCGTGCAAAAGTTCCAGAGTTAAAGTCTTGCTCTATGAAGCTTAAAACCTATACCGGTGAACGAGTGGCAACCTTGGGTACAGCTATTGTAACTGTGAAACACAGGGACACCGTGGAACAGCTACCTATAGTTGTAGTATTGGGTTCTGGACCAAATTTGTTAGGTCGGGGCTGGATAAAAGAACTTAAATTAGATTGGGGAGCAATAAATCAAATGGAGAATGGCAAACAGTTGTCGTTGCAAGAAGTGTTGATTGAACATGAGAACGTATTCAAGGAAGAACTTGGAACATTTAATGGCCCCCCAGCTAAGATTTATGTAGACAAGGAGGCACTGCCAAGATTTTTTAAACAACGACCTGTGCCTTATGCCATGAAACCGAAGGTAGAGGCTGAGCTTGAACGTCTTTTGCGGGAGAACATTCTGGAACCCGTAAAATGTTCAGAATGGGCAGCTCCAATTGTACCTGTTTTAAAACCAGACAATTCGTTAAGAATCTGTGGAGATTATAAATTGACTGTAAATAGGGTATCTAAACTAGAACAGTATCCTATTCCTAAAATTGAGGATCTTTTTGCAAACCTGGCTGGAGGGAAGAAATTCACGAAGCTGGATATGAGTCATGCATACTTGCAGATTACGCTAGATCAGGAATCCAAGAAGTATGTAACCATAAACACACACAAGGGTTTGTTTACCTATAACCGCTTGCCATTTGGTATCTCATCTAGTCCAGCTATCTTCCAGAGAACTATCGAGGGTGTACTGCAAGGGATTCCACATGTTTCCATCTATCTGGATGATATTCTGGTGACGGGAAGAACCGACCAGGAGCATCTGAGCACTCTGAGAGAGGTACTTCAAAGATTGGATAAGGCTGGGTTACGGCTCAAGAGGAGTAAGTGTACTTTCATGGGGAATGAGGCCGTGTTCCTGGGACACAGAGTGGATGCCACCGGGCTCCATCCAATCAAGGAGAAGGTAAAAGCACTGCAGGAGGCACCAGATCCTATAAATGTGACTGGGTTAAGAGCTTACCTGGGACTGCTAAACTATTATAACAGGTTTTTGCCAAACTTGTCAACAGTGTTAGCACCTCTTCACAAACTACTGCGCCAGGAGACACAGTGGCAGTGGGAAGAGGAACAGAGGGTTTCATTTGAACAATCCAAGAAACTGATGCTGTCCTCGGATGTGCTGGTTCACTACAATGCAGAGAAGGACATCATTCTCTCTTGTGACGCTTCACCTTACGGGGTGGGGGCAGTTCTTTCACACTGTATGGAAGATGGAACTGAAAGACCGATAGGGTTTATGTCTCAAACTCTGACCCCAGCAGAAAAAAACTATTCCCAGTTGGATAAAGAGGGATTAGCAGTAATGTTTGGGTTACAGAGGTTTCATAAGTACATATGTGGCAGGAAATTCACCATATGCACCGATCATAAACCTCTTCTATCTCTTTTTAATGAGATGAAAGCAATACCACAGATGGTGTCACCCCGAATCCAGAGATGGGCAGTGATGTTGAGGGCATATGAGTATGTCATCATTTATAAAGCGGGCAAGTACCATGGGAACGCAGATGCCATGAGCCGTCTTCCACTACCAGGTACACCTATCCGTGCAGCTCCAGAGGACAGAGTTTTGATGTTGGAGAACACGGACACGGCAATTGTGACCGCAGAACAAGTAAGGACATGGACAGGTAAAGATCCAGTACTGTCTAGAGTCCGAGAATATGTAATGAGGGGTTGGCCACAACATCCGGAAGGGACTGATTTCACACCTTACAGTGTCAGGAAGACAGAGCTGAGTGTGCAGGATGGTTGCGTGTTGTGGGGAGATCGAGTGATTATTCCACAGCCAGCACGACAGTCTATCCTAGTGCAACTACATCAGTGTCATCCTGGAGTTTTGCGCATGAAAGCATTGGCAAGGAGTTACTTGTGGTGGCCAAAGCTAGATGAGGAGATAGAAAATCTTGTCAAGACATGCAGCACTTGTCAAGAACACAGGAAGGCACCAGCAGCGGCTCCACTCCAACCCTGGGAGTGGCTGGATAAACCATGGAGAAGATTACATGTTGATTATGCAGGTCCCTTCATGGGAAAGATGCTCCTCATAATCATTGATGCACATTCCAAATGGATGGATGTGTATCCTGTAAATTCTGCTTCATCTACAGTTACTATAGACTGCCTGCGTAGGAGTTTTAGTAATCAAGGGATACCGGAGATCGTAGTAAGTGACAATGCCATGTGTTTTGTGGGTACAGAAACAAAAGAGTTCATGAGAAACAATGGCATAGTACACGGGACTTCAGCTCCATATCATCCGTCTTCAAATGGACTTGCGGAGAGAGCTGTACAAACATTTAAGGAGATGATGAAAAAAAGTGCGGTAGGGAGTTTGACAGTAAAGGTGTCACGAATTCTGTTCAGCTACCGAATAACGCCTCAATCTACCACAGGACTCTCTCCTGCTGAGTTATTGTTAGGACGTCGACTACGCTCCACTCTTGACCTGGTTCACCCAGATCTAAAAAGGAAAGTGGAAAACCGACAGTTCAAACAAAAGGAGAACCATGGCAAAAGGACCAAGAGCCGCAGTTTTGGAGTAGGAGATGCGGTCCTTACCAAAAATTTCAGTTATGGTCCAAAATGGATTCCTGGTGTCATAGATTCAATGTCTAGTTTCATATAAGGTCATGTTGGGAACTGGTCAGATAGTACGCAGACATGTGGATCAGATACTGACCAGACAACGGGAGATCGAACTGGAGGTTCCAGAGGAAAAGTTGGAGGACAAGTTGGTCCCCAGTTATCCAAATGCCTTGGTGGTACCAACACCACGAACAGAGACAGTTACACCTGGACCCCTTAATCAAGAGGAAACCATCGTAGCAGAGTCAGATACTCTGAGTACTGCTCAGGAGCAGCAGGTGGCTTTACCACAACCAAGCAGGGACTTGACTGTAAGACGTTCAACAAGGCCTCACAAGCCACCAGAGCGATTGATCACAACCTGCTAGATTGTTCAGGATGGAATATCGTTAAAGGAGTTTCCTTATGGACTTTTTAAGAATGTTGTTAAGAATTGATGTAACTTAAGAGGGGGGGATACAGTAATCTCGGATGTAATGCTTAAGTTGTCCACCAGAGGGAGACAAATGCTAAGGGGATTATAATTACTAGTCTTAAGGTAAAATTGCATTATGGGTAGAATGACATCATAGGATCCACCATCTTAGATTGCTCATGCAGTTGGATTGATGTGCATGCCTGTAGTTGTGAGAGCTCTGTTCTCTCCTGGTTCTGTGTAAATTAAAAGCAAAGTTTTGAGTTCCTGAAGTCTCACTTATATCCCTTATATTTGGACCTTAACCACCCGGTTATAACAAGAAGTATATCTGGGGACCCGGGGTAGCGATCTAAAGCTTCAGCTGGGCTTCCAAATCTTTACATCGCCAGCCATCGAAAAATGCAGCCCTGTTCGGTGCAGAGTTCGAGTGGAGACGACGGAGGATCGAGGTTCGAGATGGGAGGTCGAGTCAGCATCTAGCCCCGGGGTAACTGTCGGGAGATCATCGACCAACCCCGGGACGCTGACAAAGATAGGTCGAAACCTATATGAAAACGATAAACCAACTGGGCTGTGCGACGAAACCCATGTGAAGATGGTAAAACAGTTGGTTTCTCCCCGCACCGACGCCCAGGCCTGCTGACATCCGTAGTGTATGTACCTTTAAGAGAGAACTACTTTTACAGCTCCTGTATACTGTCGTACCAGCAGTGACCACACCTGTATATAAGCCTTGAGCATGCCTCTGTACCCCCAGTCTTGAGACTACCCTACTCCAGTAAACACCTGTTGATTGTTAAGTTACAGCATCCGTGTAGTTATTTGAAAACATCATACTCTCAGAATCACGGATCTAACAATGGCGACGAGTGTCGATTCGAATCTACCTGCAACTCTGCATTTCCCTTCAAGGATTCGCTCCGGGAGGGCGGTGGAAGAAAGTCGAGGCCAGAAGCATGGGCGTCAACCACGAGCAACCGCCCAGTTGTCCGGCAGAGAGTGAACATCGCAGGGGAGGCTGTTGAGAGCCGGGCTTGGTTCCCCAGCCACGACGATCCAGCAACAGACTGACAACAGGTACAGCGCAGACCCTTCCCGGACAGCGACAGCTGGAGCCGACCAACGGCAGAGAAAAAGCCGAGCAGCGTCGACGGGGTAAGAGAGAGGGTGAAGCGCACAAGGCGCAGCCGGGGGTTGAAAACCGAGTGGCGTCGAGGGAAAAAAAAACGGAGATAAAGAGGGTAAAGCAGCAGTCGGGTTCAGGACCGAGCGGCAGACACGGGGAAGGTGCGCAGAAAAAAAAAACCGCACAGAGCACAGCCAGGACTCAAGGGCTGAACAGTGTCCATGGGGAGAAGAAGGGAGAGCGCGGGAGACGCCATTGAGCCACGGAGAAGAAGGAAGAGCGCGGGAGACGCCATTTTTAGAAGCCGCAGCGGAGAAGAAGGGCAAGTGCGGGAAGAAAGGGAAGCGCGGGAGATGCCATTTTGTGCCAGCGGAGAAGAAGGGAGAGCGCGGGAGACGCCATTGTTGACAGTTAAATCACACCAAGGAATGCCGAAGAGTGGCAGTATCTCTCGGTTCAACAATGAAGTCGAAGATTGGGCGACCTATGTGAAATGTATTGAGGTGTACTGCAGGGCGAATGAAGTGCCGGATGCTAGGAAAGCACTGGTTTTGTTAAATTCCATGGGGGCAAAAACTTATGGCTTACTGCGAAACCTAATAACCCCAGAGAAGCCCGTGACTAAGAATTTCGAAAGCATAGTAGAAATCCTATAGGACCACTTAAACCCCACACCGCTGCTGATAGCAGAAAGATTTAAGTTCCACAAAAGGAACCAGCATAAAGACGAAAGTAATGCTGAGTACTTAACGGAACTGGGCAAGCTATTGAAACGCTGCCAGTTTGGAGTGGGACTAGCAGATACGTTAAGGGACAAGTTTGCTTGTGGGCATCAAAGTGAGGGAACCCAGAAACGGCTTCTATCAGAAAAGGATCTTACGCTGGACAAGGCTTTCAGCATGGCAGTATCACACGAAGCAGCCGCAAGGGGAGCTGCAGAGATACAACGGAGACCACAAGAATATGGCACCAATGAAATGTCATATGGAACAGGGAAGTGTTATCGCTGCGGCAGAACAACACACGACCAGAAGGATTGTTGGTTCAAGGACCAAGTGTGCAGACAGTGTGGAAAAGCAGGACACATAGCAAGAGCCTGCAGGTCAGGGAAGAAAACCAACAGCAAGAAATCTCCACAGGAGAAGTACAAAAAGGTACATAAGGTGATGGACAGTAGTTCAGACAAACAGAAAAATGATACAGACTCCGGAAGCAAGGAGCTGGGTTGTCTGAAACTACATAAGGTAGCCAAAATGGAGGATCACCAGACTATCTGGGTCACACTCAAGATAGATGGAGTCCAAGTGAAAATGGAATCGGACACAGGATCAGCCCTAACAGTCATAAAACAAAGGGACTACAAGCGGCTATTTCCAGATATACCCTTGAAAGCTACAGAGATTGTCTTGAAGATGTACATGGGCAAAAAGTCTACCCCAGAGGAAAAATAAGGGTGAAATTGATATACAAAGGCCAGGAAATACCTAAAATGGATATATATGTATTGCCAGATGGAGGACCACCACTACTAGGACGTGAATGGATCCGGAAGATACAATTAGATTGGCATTCCATACAGGCACTGAAAGTTGAGGCCAAAAAGGATGACGACGTCACACCTGGACGACTGTCAAAAATGCTAACTGACGCAAAAGAAGTGTTCCAGGAGGGTCTCGGAACACTAAAAGGCATAACAGCAATGATTAAAATAGAGGAAAATGCAAGCCCAAAGCTTCTTAAGGCCAGACCAGTGCCTTCTGCGATCAGACCAGCCGTCGAAGCAGAGCTGGAAGGGTTGGAATGTTCAGGAGTACTGTCCAAAGTAGACTGGAGTGAGTGGGCTACACCCATCATTCCTGTAATGAAGAGGTCATTGAGTAATACGCCTGGGGAACCAAAGAAGGTCCGCATCTGTGGGGATTTTAAGGTGACAGTGAACCCAATCCTTCACATGGTACAATATCCGCTTCCACGAATTGAGGATATTTTCGCCTCGCTATCTGGAGGTAAACGCTTCACCAAAATTGATCTAGCCCAGGCGTACTTACAAATGGAGGTAGAAGAAGCCTCGAAACAACTCCTCATGATCAACACTCATAAAGGTCTCTACCAATACAACCGGCTGGTGTTCGAGGTAGCATCGGCTCTGACTATTTGGCAAAGGGCAATGGATCAAGTCCTGCAAGGGATTCCAGGGACCAGTGTTATTTGGACGACATCCTGGTCACTGGCGAAAGTGACAGTGATCACCTCGCCAACCTGGAGAAGGTGCTCACTATATTAAAGGAATATGGGCTACGAGCTAATCGCCACAAGTGCGAGTATTTCCAGAAGCAGATCTCGTATTGTGGCCACGTTATCGATGAAGGGGGGTTACATAAGTCCCCTGAAAAGATTGAGGCAGTAGTCAAGGCTCCAGCACCGGAAAATGTATCACAACTGAGGTCGGTCCTCGGGCTGGTGAACTACTACTGTTAAGTCCGTGAATGATTGAGACACGAACTAGCAGGAGTGAAAACAAACAGATCTTTACTGGTGAAAGGCAATAACGAAACTAAACAACAGAGGCTCTCTAGCGCCTTTTATACAGGGGTGGTCACTGCCAGTACTGCAGTCTGAGACCAGTTACTCTCTTAAAGGTACATACACAACAATTCCTCCCCTTTTAGATAAACAGTACATAACATTCATTTAACAACTAAATGATAACGAATTACAATCACAATTACTGTTGCTAGATACATTGGTTAAGTTTAAGCAATTATAAGTTCAGTCTTTGAGGAGGCTTCCTGATTCTGTCTGGATAACGCCTCTTGGGGTATCAGGTTCTTCTGACAATGTTGAGTCGGGATCAATGTCGTTGTTTGGTTCATCTGCTTCCAATATTACCGGTTCTGCGGTAGCTGCAATTGGAACGTCGATTTCATTACCAGGTGTATCAGATCGTCATGTGGAGTTGACGTTTTCCAGTGACTCTAGAATCTGGTCAACATGGCGTCTTACAATGCTCTCCCCAACGTCCACGGTATACATGAGAGGTCCTTGTCGTGTACAAATCGTTCCTGGTTGCCATTTCTCAGTGCGGTAGTCCCGGGCCAAAACCGGTTGACCTATCTTAAGACTCCTGGTCGGCCTTTCATTCATATTCTGAAACTGCCTGTTCTCCACATCTCTTCAGACGTTTGGCTTAACCAAATCCAAGCGGCATCGTAGTCCTCGATTGAAGAACATCATGGCTGGAGTTTGGCTGGTAACTGCATGTGTCGCATTCCGGTAGGCAAACAAGAAGTTGTCCACCTTGTGTTGTAGGGGTATATCTTCATTACACATTGCCTTGATAGCCTTCTTGAATGTTTGGACAAACCTCTCGGCCAATCCATTAGTGGCTGGATGATATGGGGCAGATGTGTAATGCTTAACACCATTGTTCTTTAAGAACCTCCGGAACTCTTCAGACACAAACTGTGGTCCATTGTCAGAGCAAATCTGTTCAGGCAGCCCATTCCTGGCGAATATTGTTCGTAAAACTGTGATAGTTTTTTCCGTGGTGGTTGAGGACATTTTTATTACCTCTGGCCACATTGAATGTGCATCCACTGCAATTAAAAACATCGAGTCCATGAAGGGACCAGCAAAATCAATGTGCACCCTTTGCCATGGAGATGAGGGCCACCCCCATGGATGCAGAGGAGCTTGTGGTGGGGCGTTTTGGACCTTCTGGCATCCTGCACAACTCTTGGTCATCTCTTCGATTTCTCTATCGATTCCCGGCCACCACACAAACGCTCTGGCTAAGCTCTTCATTTTTACCCCACCCAGATGACCCTCATGAAGCTCATTGAGCACTCTATCCGTCAACTTAGGTGGAATTACTACTCTGGATCCACACATCAAGGTTCCTCTGCACACTGACAGCTGTTCTCTTCTCGGCGAGAATGCTGGCAGCAGTGGTTCGCCATGTGCTGGCCATCCCTTCACCGTTAAATCATAGACCCGTGATAGTGTCGGGTAATTCCGCCTTTCCTTTTCTATGTTTGCATTCGTCACAGGGAGACATTCGACTATGGTCGAGTGGAATAACTCCATTGGATCCACTGCAAGGTCTTCTTCTTCCACCGTCAGCAACGGTAGATGTGACAATCCATCAGCATTTCCATGCTGTTTAGTTCCTTTGTACTCGATGTCATATTGGTGTGCCCCTAGGAAAAGGGACCATCTCTGCAGCCGTTGTGCTGTCATTCTCGGTACGCCCTTCTGAGGGTTGAAAATGGAGACAAGAGGTTGATGATCGGTTAGTAGAGTAAATTTTTGACCGTGCAGATAGTGATTGAACTTCTTCACCCCCCCACACTAGGCTGAGGGCCTCTCTGTCAATCGGGGCGTAGTTACGCTCGGCAGAAGTTAACGAGCGTGACGTAAAAGCTATTGGCCTCTCCAAACCATCAAGGAATTTACGTGACAGTACCGCCCCAGTGCCGTAGGGAGACGCATCACACGCCAGCCTGAGTGGCAGTGCTGGGTTGTAGTGAGCCAATACTTCCTTTGAAGTGATTAAGTCCTTACTCTTCTGAAAAGCACGCTTAAAATCATCACTCCATTTCCATGCTACTCCCATTCGTAGCAGGGCGTTCAGCGGGTGCAGAATTGTCGACAAATTCGGCAAAAACTTATGATAGTAATTCACCAACCCGAGGAATTACCTTAGTTGCGACACATTTTCAGGCGCTGGGGCCTTAACAACCGCTTCAATTTTGTCAGGGGACTTATGTAACCCCTCTTCATCAATCACGTGGCCACAATACGATATCTGTTTCTTAAAAAATTCGCACTTGGTGCGGTTGGCTCGCAGCCCATGTTCCCGTAGTCTAGTGAGCACCTGTTCTAGGTTGTTAAGGTGTTCACTTTCATCTTCACCTGTTACAAGGATGTCGTCCAAGTAACACCGAGTCCCCGGAATCCCTTGCAGGACTTGTTCCATCGCTCTTTGCCATATCGCCGGAGGCGATGCTACTCCGAATACCAATCGATGATACTGGTAAAGACCTTTGTGAGTGTTTATCGTAAGATACTTCCTAGAGGACTCATCAACCTCCATCTGCAAATATGCTTGTGCTAGGTCAATTTTTGTAAAACACTTCCCTCCAGACAGCGAGGCGAAGATGTCTTCTATCCTTGGAAGAGGATATTGTACTGTGCGAAGGACAGGGTTCACCGTCACCTTGAAATCCCCACAGATGCGAATCTTCCTTGGCTCTCCGGACTTATTGCTTAACGTTTTCTTCATGACAGGAACAATGAGTGTCGCCCACTCGCTCCAGTCGGCCTTAGACAACACGCCTGCCTTCTCCAGCTCTGCCTCGACGGCTGGGCGAATTGCATATGGTACCGGTCTCGCTTTGAAAAACTTGGGAACTGCATTCTCTTCTATTTTTATAGAGGTGGTTATGCCTTTAAGCGTGCCCAGTTTTTGTTGAAATACCTCTTTGGCGTTAGCTAAGATTGTTGACAATCGTCCAGGAGTGACGTCTTCATCTTTTTTACCGTCCACTGTCATTGCACGAATGGAATGCCAATCTAAGTTTATCTTCCTGATCCATTCCCGTCCCAATAACGGTGGTCCACTATTTGGCAGTATGTAGAGATACAATTTCCGTATTTTCTTGCCATTGTATTCAACAGGCACCCTTATTTTTCCTCTGGGGTATACTTTTTGCCCCGTATACGTCGTCAAGACGATGGATGTCTCTCTCAAGGGTATTTGTGAAAATAGCCGCTCGTAGTCTCGTCGATTCATGACGGTTAGCGCTGATCCTGTATCCAATTCCATTTTAACTTGGGACCCTGCTATCGTGAGAGTGACCCAAATGGTTCGGTGATCCTCTTTTGTGATTACATTGTGATGTTTGAGACAGCTTAGTCTCCTGTTTCCGGATTCACTATCGCTCATCTGGTCTTTGGAACTACTGTCCGTCATCTTTTGTACGTTCTTGTACGGTTCCTTAGTAGCCTTTTTGTTGTCGCTGGTCTTCTTCCCAGACCTACAAACTCGTGCAATGTGCCCAATCTTCCCGCATTGTCTGCATATTTTGTCTTTGGACCAGCAGTCCTTCTGGTCATGGTTAGTTCTGCCGCAGCGATAACATTTTGCAAATCCCCATGTCATTTCGTGGGTGCCGTATTCCTGTGGTTTTTGTTGAATTTCTGCAGCTCCCCTGGCTGCTGCTTCATACAATACTGCCACGCTGAAAGCCTTATCTAGCGTCAGCTCTTTTTCGAGAGTAACTTCTTCTGTGTTCCTTCACTCAGGAGTCCACAGACAAATTTGTCCCGTAGGGTATCTGCCAGTCCTGCTCCGAACTGGCAGTGCTTTGATAGCTTGCGTAGTCCCGTAAGATACTCAGCATTGCTCTCATCTTTGTGCTGAGTTCTCCTGTGGAATTTAAATCTTTCTGCTATCAACAGCGGTGCAGGGTTTAAGTGTTCCTGTAGGGCAGCAACAATTTCGTTAAAACTCTTCGCCTTCGGTTTGGCTGGAGTAATGAGGTCCCGCAATAGGCCGTACGTTCTAGTGCCCATTAAGTTTAACAATATCGATGCCTTTTTCCCCTCCGCTATATCGTTTGCCTCGCAATATACCTCGACTCTTTCCACATACGTGGTCCAGTCCTCTAACGTATTATCAAAAGCAGTGATACAGCCAGTCTTCGGCATCTTGCAAATCTAAAATGGTGCCTCCCGCGCTTTGCCTTCTTCCCCGATTTAACAAAATGGCGCCTCCTGTGCTTTGCCTTCTTCCCCGCTGTTGTTAGTGCTGCTTTCCACGGTTTCTTGCGCATATTCTTTCTCTTTTATTATTTTCCCGTCGTGGAGCGGACCCTCTGGGACACTTCCCTCCCTCTTCTGAGGTCCGAACGCTGCCCAGCATCGAAGCACCGGCCGCGCCCTGTATGCTCCACCCTCTCTCTCTCTCTTTGCTTCCCGACTCGCTGCCTGGCCCCGTTGAAAAGCCACCCGATCGAGCTTCAGCCCGCCGCAGCCCAGGAAGGATCAGAGCACTACCTGCCACCAGCCCGATTAGCTGGGAAACCACGGACCGAGGAACCCAGCCTGGCTCTGGACAGTCTCTCCTGCAAGTTTTTAACCCGATGATTGACGGTCGACGCCCGTTTCTTGAGTTTCAATGGCCTCTATTTTTTTTCTAATTTTTTTTTCTTCTGGCTCCGACCTTCAACAACGTCGTCGGAGCTGCTGCTGAGTTGCAGGTAAGTTCGTTTCTTACTCGTCACCAGTGTTAAGTCCGTGAATGATTGAGACATGAACTTGCAGGAGTGAAAACAAACAGATCTTTACTGGTGAAAGGCAATAACGAAACTAAGCAACAGAGGCTCTCTAGCGCCTTTTATACAGGGGTGGTCACTGCCGGTACTGCAGTCTGTGACCAGTTATTCTCTTAAAGGTACATACACAACAACAACCATAAGTTCTTGCCAAATTTGTCTACTCTATTACACCCACTGAACACCCTACTGCAAACAGGGGTAACATGGAAGTGGAATGACGAACGTAAACGAGCTTTCCAGAAGTGCAAAGAATTGATCACATCAAAAGAGGTGTTGGCCCATTTCAACCCAGCACTACCAATTCGTTTGGCATGTGATGCATCACCCTACGGTATTGGAGCGGTGCTGTCGCACAAATTCCCAGACAGGTTGGAGAGGCCAGTAGCCTTTGCGTCTCGGTCACTAACCTCAGCCGAGCGCAACTACGCCCAGATTGACAGGGAGGCCCTCAGCCTAGTTTGGGGAGCAAAAAAATTCAACCACTATCTGCATGGGCAGAAGTTCACCTTGCTGACTGACCACCAACCACTTGTCTCCATCTTTAATCCAAAGAAGGGCATTCCGGTGATGACTGCACAACGGTTACAAAGGTGCTCCCTTTTTCTAGGGGCGAACCAATATGAAATAGAATATAAAGGCACGAAACAGCATGGAAACGCTGATGGGGTATCACGCTTGCCACTGCCTACTGTGGAGGAAGCACCAGCAGTGGACCCTATCGAAATATTTTATTCGTCAATAATTGAACGATTGCCAGTAACTAACACGGATATAGAGAAGGAGACCCGCAATGATCCGACATTGTCTCGGGTATATGATTTGACGGTGAGGGGATGGCCAACACATGGCGACTCACTGTTGCCAGCATTCTCATCCAGAGGAGAACAGCTGTCAGTATGCCAGGGGACAGTGATGTGTGGATCCCGAGTGGTGATTCCACCCAAGTTAAGGGAGAGCATGCTAAATGAGCTTCATGAAGGTCATCTGGGAGGGGTGAAAATGAAAAGCCTTGCTAGGGCTTATGTGTGGTGGCCGGGGATCGATCAACAAATCGAGGACCTAACCAAGAGCTGCTCAGGATGCAGAAGGTCCAAAATGCACCACCACATGCCCCTCTACACCCATGGGAGTGGCCCCCCTCTCCATGGCAACGGGTGCATATTGATTTTGCTGGTCCATTCATGGACTCAATGTTCTTAATAGCAGTGGATGCTCACTCGAAACGGCCTGAAGTGATAAAAATGTCCTCAACCACTACAGAGAAAACGATTGCAGTCCTACGGACCATATTTGCCAGGAACGGCTTGCCAGAGCAGATTTGCTCTGATAATGGACCACAGTTTGTGTCCGAAGATTTTCGGAAATTTATGAGAAGGAATGGGGTAAGGCATTACACATCCGCCCCGTATCATCCAGCCACAAATGGATTGGCTGAGAGGCTCGTACAAACCTTTAAAAAGGTGATAAAGGCCATGTGCGACGATGAAATTCCACTACGGCATAAGGTGGACTATTTCCTATTAACCTACAGAAATGCGACACATGCAGTTACCAACCAGACCCCGGCCATGATGTTCTTTAACCGAAGGTCTGGATTTGCTCAGACCAAATGTGCGAAGAAATGTTGAGGATAAACAATTCCAGCACATCAATGAGAAGCCGACAAGAAGCTTCAATGTAGGACAACCAGTCTTGGCCCGTGACTACTGAACAGAGAAATGGCAACCCGGAACAATATGCACAAGGCAGGGGCCATTAATGTACACAGTGGATGTCGGGGAGAACATTGTGAGGCGCCACGTCGATCAGATCTTAGCGTCACAGGAACGAGTCAACCCCATGTCTCGAGTACCTGGGGATGAACCCGACACACCGGTAGCATCTACCTCAGAACCAGTAGCAGTAGAAACTGATGAACTAACCGACGAAAAGGGGCCAGAATTGCCTCCGCACCAAGAACAAGAACCTCAGGAAAGGCGCTATCCAGAAAGGATCAGGAAGCCACCCCAAAGACTGAATCTATAAATGGACTATTTTTGTTTAATGTGCATGTTAAAGTGTTAATTGCTATTTGAATATTATGGGTACTGCTAATCTAAAAGTGGCGGAATTGTAGTGTATGTACCTTTAAGAGAGAACTACTTTTACAGCTCCTGTATACTGTAGTACCGGCAGTGACCACACCTGTATATAAGCCTTGAGCATGCCTCTGTTCCCCCAGTCTTGAGACTACCCTACTCCAGTAAACACCTGTTGATTGTTAAGTTACAGCATCCGTGTAGTTATTTGAAAACATCATACTCTCAGAATCACGGATCTAACAACATCCAGCCTGTCCACGACCTTCACCTCGAGGAAGAAGAGAGAGTGTCACAGCCCGCAGCGCTGACAACGTGGAGACAGGATGCCTGTAAGGATCAAAACGCAGACCTTTTTCAAAACTCTATACTTTCCAACTGGATTGGTGAGCATGTTTCTGGCCTCTCACAATCTGATCTAGATAGGCTCAGGGGGTGGGCATTTAAGGTGTAATTTTAACAATGAGTTGTTGTCCCTCGATGTTCCGTGTGTTTCCCCATTTCGTGATGACTTTTGTAAAGTATAATATGCCTGTATATATATCTTAGCCAGTACTGTATTATGATTTGTTTTTCCTTCCCATGTACCTTATTGGCTTGCAGTTTGATCTGTTCCTTTATGCAATAAAGTTTCATTTCATTTTCATTGAACCTGGTCTATAGAGGTTTCTCTGCATTGTAGTTCCTGCCTCAAATTCCAGTGTCTAGAACCTAAGGGGCGAGTGGGTCGAACAACTCAAGGTTTTACTGTGCAAGAGAGAGGGAGGCCTCTGGAGAGCGAGAGACCTCTGCGATCTAAGAAAACCCCTTACAAAGCTGAGACATCAGTCATCAGATGCTACATGATAGTTGGGTCCACACATGCGCTAATGGATTTTCCCACCATTCCATGCTGGAAAAGATGGACTCCAATCTCTGCAGAGAGCCCTGTGCAAAGTTGGTGCTGGACTCCTCCATGCTCCTTGACATTGCACTCAGGCTTTCTGGCAGGCCTGCCAATGCACCAAGCATTTTGTTGTGCATACCCATCAGCCTTCTTCTGTAGGTCGCCCCATCAAAGTCTTCATCCGAGTCCTTTGCAGCAGAACTCATGTGCGACCTCGCCCTCCAAGGATCCGGCACCTGCGTTACCCTTACCCCCTCCCCTGGCTGGAGGCCACTCATGCCCGGTGACTCACTAAGTGCAGATCCCACCTCTAAGCTATCCTCTAAACTCCACGCAGTGCCAGTGTCTGAGCTGGTGGCTGCAAGAATCAGATCGAGTGACAGTGTTTCTTCTTCTCCATCACTCACCTCTCCCTCTTCTTCTTGAGCCCTTGGCTGGGCAGGTTGGATTTCTTGGGTCTCTGAAATGAGAAAGGGACAAGTAGGGTTGTGGTGCGGGGAGGTGGAGGGGTGGAAAGCAAGAGGTGCATGCTTACACCATGTGCAGCTTGTAAATCAGAAGAGATTGTGGGATGAGGGGAAAGGAGGATAACGTATGAGGACACCGGCAATGTGTATTCTTTCAGCCCCACCACTGACCATGGGCTCAGCTATGCCCCTCCCAAGCACCGCTGACCACGGCTAGCACCGGCTCCACCAGGAGGTTGAGGTGATTAATGCGAACCTGTCCCCTGCCTGTTAGGTTCTGCTCGCACCGGTTATACGCCACCTTGGCCTGCAAGAGAAAGGGAAGTGTGTCAGTGAGTGTGGTGCAATATGTTTGGGTGATGTGCCTGTCATGGTTGAATAGCTGACAGTTTGTGCATGCTGTGAGATATGCCTGTGTGGCTTACAGCAGTGGTAAGTATGTGAGGGTGAGATGGAGCATGTGAATATGAGGTATGAGTCGTGATTGATAGAGATTGTTGGTAGGTGAGTGATGGTGGTGGTATGGTGCATTGAGCAGTGCATGAGGCTAGTGGTGCAGATGATGGACATGGTATTTTAAGATTAATTCACTGACCCTGACCAGTCCTCTGAGGTCATTAAACTTCTTCTTGCACTGCATCCAGGTCCTTGGGGCAAGACTGCTGGCATTCACTACAGTGGCTATCTGCTCCCACTGTACTTTGCTCTGTTGCCTGGAGGGCCTCTTGTCTTCCTGTGAAAAGAGGGTCTCTCTCCTTGAGTTGACCTCCTGCACCAAGGTCTCCATTACTGCATCAGAGAATCTTGGTGCATGTCCTCTCTCCTCTGTTGTGCCATCATTAATTGATTTTTTTTCCACTGTCTTCCTCAGCCCGTTCAATGATCTGCTGTAGGTAGAATGCTCCTCCCCTTTAAGAGGCACAGACTGCCTTTAATTAGTGCAAGCTAGTTTTGATTGGTGCTAACTTCGCGTGAACTTGGGCCCAGTGCTGAGCGTTCAGCCACTCAGCAGCGCCTTCAGCATTGGGCTGAACGCCACAATCATGGAAATGAGCAGGCAGCACAAAGCTTCCATGCTGCTGCAGTCCTCCAATGGGGGCGGATTGCTAGCGCATTGCCTCCTCCGCGACTGAATTTCGAAGCCTTAAAATATACACTTGTCTGCTCCTAAATATGATTTTTAGCTTTCAATTAATATTTTAGTATTATGGACATTTCAGAGGGAAGATCTCCTCTGGTGGCTATGCATTTTAAAAATTAACAAGATTTCCCATCTTTGCTATTTCTAGCAAAAATCATAAAAAGTTGCAAAAAAGGCTTACAATTCACTAGCAATTACCACAGGAAATCTTCATCCCCGTATCAGACAAACAGAACTCTATTGATATGGATTTCTCAGCAGCTTGATTTGAGGTTCTTAAACATGTGTCAGACACCGAACTGATCAAAAACAAAATATATACATAATGGCCACAGATAGAGATGATCCATCAAACACGGATGTCCTCCTCAAATTCGGCTGCCCTCAAATGTTTGTCACTATCCTCCGCCTGCTTCACGACGACATGCAAGCCTTGATCCTGACCAATGGTTCCACCACAAACCCAATTCACGTACGAACCGGGGTCAAGCAAGGCTGTGTCATCGCACCAACGCTCTTCTCTATCTTCCTTGCTGCAATGCTCCATCTCACCCTCAGTAAGTTCCCCACTGGAGTGGAGCTAATTTACAGAACAAACGAGAAACTGTTCAACCTCCGTCACCTCCAGTCCAGATCCAAGGTCATCTCATTCTCTGTCGTCGAGTTACAGTATGCAGACGATGCTTGCGTCTGCGCTCACTCGGAGGTAGAACTCCAAACCATCATCAAAACCTTCACCGAAGTGTAAGTGAGCATGGGCCTTACACTAAACATCCGTAAGAAGAAGGTCCTCTACCAACCTGCCCCCGCCACACAGTGCTACCCCCCGATTACCAAAATCCACGACAAGGCCTTGGACAACGTGAACCACTTTCCATACCTTGGGAGCCTACTGCCTACAAGGACAGACGTCAATGACCAAGTCCAATACCGCCTTCAGTGTGCCAGTGCAGCCTTCGGTCACCTGAGGAAGACAGTGTTTGAAGACTAGGACCTCAAACCCGGCACTAAGCTCATGGTCTACAGGGCAGCAGTGATCCCCGCCCTGCTGTATGCCTCAGAGTCATGGACCATGTACAGCAGGCACCTCAAAGCACTAGAGAGGTACCGCCAACGCTGCCTCCGCAAGATCCTGCAAATCGATTGGCAGGATAGGCGCACCAACGTCAGTGTTCTTGCTCAGGCCAACACCCCCAGCATCGAAGCTTTGACCACGCTCAATCAGCTCCAATGGACGGGCCACATTGTCCACATGCCCGATACGAGACTCCTAAAACAAGCGCTCTACTCGGAGCTCCGGCACGGCAAGAGAGCCCCAGGTGGGCAGAGGAAATGCTTCAAGGACACCCTCAAAGCCTCCTTAAAAATGTGTAACATCCCCACCGACACCTGGGAATCCCTGGCCCAAGACCGCACAAAGTGGAGGAGAAGCATCCAGGAAGGCGCCGAACACCTCGAGTCTTTTCGCCAGGAGCAAGCGGAAGCCAAGTGCAGGCAGCGCAAGGAGCGCACATTAACCCAAGCACCCCACCCACCCGTCCCTTCAACCACCGTCTGCCCCACCTGTGACAGAGTCTGTCGGTCCCGCATTGGACTCATCAGTCACCTGCGAACTAATTTTTAATGTGGAAGTAAGTCATCCTCGGTTCCGAGGGACTGGCTAAGAAGAAAACATAATGGCCACAGACAGAGATGATCCATCAAACACAATGGGGTGGACCTTGACTTTGTGCGATAGTGTAAAACAAATGATAGCGAATTGGCAGCCAATTATACATCTCACAATGTACAAAGACTCTGCTTACATTCATAAAATGTCCAAATTGTTTAACAGACTGCCTGGAGGTCTTTTGAAGCACCTACAACAAAAACTTGCATTTATATAGCACCTTTAATGTAGTAAACGTCCCAAGGTGCTTCACAGAAGGGTAATCAGACATAAATTGACACTGAGCCAAAGGAGGAGTCATTAGGACAGGTGACCAAATGCTTGGTCAAAGTGATAGGTTTTAAGCAGTGTCTTAAAGGAGGAGAGACAGGTGGTGAGGTGGGGAGGTTTAGGGAGGGAATTCTAGAAATTAGTGCCTAGGCAGCTGAAGGCACAGCTGCCACTGGTGGAGTGATGAAAATCGGCGATGCACAAGAGGCCAGAATTGGAGGAACAGAGAGTACTTTGAGGATTGTAGGGCTGGAGGAGGTTACAGAGATAGGGAGGGGCGAGGCCATGGAAGGATTTGAAAACACGGATGAGAATTTTAAATTTGAGGCATTGCTGTACTGGGAGCCAATGTAGGTCAGCGAGCACAGGGGTGATGTGTCAACTCAACTTGGTGCGAGTTAGGATACGGGCAGCAGAATTTTGGATGAGCTCAAGTTTATGGAAGTTGGAAGATGGGAGGACGGCCAGGAGAACATGGAATAGTCAATTCTGAAGGTAACAAAAGCAAAGATAAGGGTTTCAGCAGCATATCGACTGAGGCAGTGGCAGAGACGGGCGATATTAAGGAGTTGGAGGTAGGCGTCTTTGTGATGGAGAGGATATGGTGTCGGAAGTTTAGATCGACGTCAAGTAGGATGTCGAGGTAGCAAACAGTTTGGTTCAGCCTGTGACAGTGGCCAGGGAGGGGGGTGGATTGGTGACTAGGGAATGGAGTGGCAGAGGCCAAAGACGCTAGCTTCAATTTGAGAGTGATATCACGGTACAGAAATTGACGCCGGCGCAGGGGAAGCAGCTGATTGGATAAGTACGGCCAGGTGAGTATTTATACTTACTCTATAGTTTGACAGTTAAGGTTAATAGTTTATAAGGTTTAGAAGGACTTAATTTTGTGGTTTATAGTTGCTATGGTCTCTGTTGTGTAGCGGGGAGTGCTAGTAAACAAGGGCCCTTGAGTATATCATTTAATTGTAGTGTAATTAGTGGTATTGATTTGATTTAATTTCATTTAAGTTAATTAAAAGGGCAAGTCATGACAGCACAGCTCGGCCCCATGGCATGTTCCTCCTGCACTATGTGGGAAATTAGGGACACTTCCTATGTCCCTGATGACCATGTGTGCAGGAAGTGTATCCAGCTGCAGCTACTGGCAGACTGCATTGCGCCGCTGGAGCTGCGAATGGATACATACTGGAGCATTCGCAATGCTGAGGACGTCGTGGATATCACGTTTAATCAGTCGATCACACCGCAGGTAAAGGCTGCACTGGCAGGAAGGGAATGGGTGACCGCCAGGCAGAGTAGTAGGCGCAGGAAGGTAGTGCAGGGTCCCCTGTGGTGATCCCCCTCTCAAACAGATATACTGCTTTGGATATTGTTGAGGGAGATGGCTTATCGGGAGAAGGCAACAGCAGCCAACTTCCTGGCACCATGGGTGGTTCTGCTGCACAGGACGGGAGGAAAAAGAGCGGGAGAGCTATAGTGATAGGGGATTCTATTGTAAGGGGAATAGATAGGTGTTTCTGCAGCAGCAAACGAGACTCCAGGATGGCATATTGCCTCCCTGGTCCAAGGGTCAAGGATGTCTCAGAGCGGCTGCAGGGCATTCTGGAGGGGGAGGGTGAACAGCCAGTTGTCGTGGTGCATATAGGTACCAACGATATAGGTAAAAAAAATGGGATCAGATCCTAAAAGCTGAATATAGGGAGTTAGGAGGTAAATTAAAAAATAGGACCACAAAGGTAGTAATCTCAGGATTGCTACCAGTGCCACATGCTAGTCAGAGTAGAAATAGAAGGATATTTCAGATGAACACGTGGCCAGAAGAATAGTGCAAGGGGGAGGGATTCAAATTCGTGGGACATTGGAACCGGTTCTGGGGGAGGTGGGACCAGTACAAACTGGACAGTTTACACCTGGGCAGGACCGGGACTGATGTCCTAGGGGGAGTGTTTGCTAGAGCTCTTGGGGAGGGTTTAAACTAAAATGGCAGGAGTTTGGGAACCTGTGCAGGGAGACAGAGGAAAGGGAAGCAAGGATAGAAGCAAAAGACAGGAAGGAGAAAAGCAAAAGTGGAAGGCAGAGAAATCAAGGGTGTAAATCAAACAGGGCCACAGTAAATAATAATTCTTAAAGGACTAAGAGTGTTCAAAAAACAAGCCTGAAGGCTTTGGGGGAAAAATTCAGTATCGCCCTATTTGGGGCGCAATTATTGGCCGTGCGCAAAGTTTAGCGCCTGGCGCTAATTATCGCCTCCGATGGCAAACTTGGCTTTTATCGCCCCTGGAGGTGTTTGGAGCGCTAAATCAGGTGCTACACACCTCTCTTAAGGTGCAAAAGCCGAGGAGCGAGGCACTAACTCAGAGCGTGGGCACAGCGCAGGTGCTGTCAGTTAGCCATGGAACACAGACACACTGGCGCCTGACAGTTCTTAAAGGGGAGGGTTGATCTTGCTCTCCAGCCACACCCTGCTAATTGGAGCCTTGAATCTCAGCCTGGAGAGACCTGTGCTTAAATCCTGCAGCCAAGGACTATGGAGAGGGCCAGGGAGCGAGCACAGTGCTTCAGCGAGCGGGCCTTGGAGGCTCTGGTTGGCGCGGTAGAGCGCAGAAGATCAATACTGTACCCAGAGAGTGGCAGGAGGCCTTTGCCGCACAATTACGGAAGAGTGTGGAGGGATGTGGCTCAGAGCGTCTCCTCCAGGAACATGGTGCCCAGGACACATATACAGTACAATGTAGAAAAAAGTTCAATGAACTCACTCGGGTCGTCAGGGTGAATGGCTTTTTTTCAATACCTCTCCATCCCTCCATCTCAACCTCACTCTATGACCAGAGGGTCTTAAAACCCCAATGCCCAACACTCATCCAACACCTATGGCTCTCTCATGAAACACACACGCACATTCCACACTTTGCATACAGTAAGGGTTATTCACCTATGGGAGGCACATCAGGCAAGACCATGGCTGCATACAGTAAGGGCTATTCACCTATGGGAGGCACATCAGGCAAGACCATGGCTGCATAGATTAAGGGCTATTCACCTATGGGAGGCACATCAGGCAAGACCATGGCTGCATACAATAAGGGCTATTCACCTATGGGAGGCACATCAGGCAAGACCATGGCTGCATAGAGTAAGGGCTATTCACCTATGGGAGGCACATCAGGCAAGACCATGGCTGTATATTTACTTAGACATCGTCCTTTTTCTTGCAGGCCAAGCTATCTCATAATAGGAGACAGCAGCAATGGACGGGTGGGGGGCAGCCTCAGCTGCAACACCTCAGCGATCTTGAGGAGCGCGTCAACAGGATTGTGGCAAGCCGGGTGATCAGTCCCGTCGCCACTGGAGAGGCTGAGACCCCATTCTGGACAGCAATGGTAAGGTCATCACCTTTTTATCCTCTCTCCTTCCACTTGTCCCTCAGAACACCAGTCTTTGACACTTTCAATCCAACTTACTAAATCACTGCACTCATTCCTCCCTTCCTGCCACCCTGTCCTCACGCTAAACCCACTCTTGTACCTCCCTGCTTTCAGATGGTGATTCACCAGCTGAGGAGATGGGCCCTCAAGCTGCCAGTGGAAGTGAAGCTGTAGGCGAGGAGGAAGATGAAGCCGGAGCATCAGTGCCACCCTCTCCCGAGGAAGCCCATGCCCACACTGGGAACATGCCTTTCCTGGAGCGGAGCAGGGGGGAAGGGTCTGATGAGGGTGAAGCTCCAGGACCTAGCTGGCTGCAGCAACGCGATGGGGATAGGGAAGCTCGGGGGCCTTCTACCGGAGGGAGAGTATGTCAGCGAGTCCTACTGCACTGGACGCAGAGGATTAGAGGCTGATCGCTGAAATGAACACCCAGGTGGTGGACATGCACACTGAACTCATGGGTGCAGTGGGAAGGGTGCCCGAATGCATTGAATCACTGGCAAGGAGTGTGGAGTACTTCGCTGTAGCACAGGCGGATGCCACGCAAATGTTTAGTGCTGCAATTCAGTCACTGGCTGCCATGACCCCATCTCTGACTGCTCTCATGCAGACTCTAATTGAGGCCACGCGAGCACTGACTGCTGCCATCCTCGCTGGTTCGGACACATTTCCCCGGGGCTCTCACCGCGCCGCAGCAGGCCTGCAATCTGTGCTCCAGCAGATTGCTCCGGATGCTGAAGTGCTGCCCTGTGGGAGTGCCAGTGTGTCGGTCGAGCAGCGAGTTGCTGTCCTCTCTCAAGATGACAGCATTCCTGCTGCCACCACTGTCACTTCTCCACTGCACTTGCCACCGCCTGTAGGACAGACTGCTGCTGCCCTTGCAGAGTTATTGCAGTCTGCAGCCGGGCCCTCCAGTTCCAGTGCTGGGCAAGGCCGTCCTTTAAGGGCATCTGCAGTCTCAGGTTCTGACAATCAGCAGCCTTCCACCAGCCTTGCTGCAGCCACTGGGGTCCCATTACGGAGGAGCAGTAGTGTGGGAAGGGGGTAAGTGCGCAAGGGAAGGAGATCGCCCTCGAAGGGCAAAAAGTAGGAGCTGTGACAAAATGTTGTTCATTTTTTTATTAAAGGCCGAGGTTTGTGGTCAAACTTGTGTTTAGTGTTTTGGACATTATCTCCAGGTTGTGAGAACCAGTTATGTTAATGACTGTTTTTTTTGTGTTTCTTTCTATTAGTTTGTCATGAGGAAATGACACACACAGAGTTTGTAAAATAAATATGTTTTTGTATTCAAAATGTACATATTTGGTCTTTGGAATCATTGCTGCCTTGGCCAGCTTAGGGGTTGCGGGTTGGTTTCATTCATGTTGTTCTCAATGGCAGAAGCCATTTCCTCAGCAGGAGCCTAGAAGCGGCTTGCTATCAGCCGTTGACGGACGGCCTTTCCAGTTTGTACATTGTGGGCCTCCCTCCCACCTTTGTGCTGCTGATGATCATCCTCCTCCTCTTCCTCCTCCTCTTCCTCCTCCTCCTCTGGTGGTGCTCCAAGGCCTGGTGGCATTGGCTGTGTCCTGAGGATTGCCAGGTTATGCAGCATGCAGCACACAACAATGAAGTGGGAGATTCGCTCAGGCGAGTACTGCAGGGCTCCAAAATGGTCCAGACAGCGGATCACCCTCGAAAGGCAAAAAATAGGAGGTCTCAAGAAATGTTGGGAATGTCTTTATTAAAGGACAAGGTTTGTCTGATAACTTTTGTTTAGTGTTTTGGCCATTATCTCCAGGTTGTGAGAACCAGTTATGTTAATTAATGATTTGTTGTGTTTGTTTCTAATTGTTTGCCCTGAATAAATGACACACACAGAGTTTATTAAAGAAAAAAGTTGTTGTATTCAAAAGGTACATGTTTGGCCTTTGGAATCATTGCTGCCTTGGCCGGCTATAGGGGTTGCGGGTTGCTTTCCATCATGTTGTTCTCCATACCAGAAGCCATCTTCTGAGTAGGAGCCTAGAAGCAGCTTGATATCAGCCATTGACGGATGGCCCTCGCAGTTTGAACATTGTGGGCTTCCCTCCCGCCTTGGTGCTGCTTCTGATCATCCTCCTCCTCTTCCTCCTCCTCCTCCTCCGGTGGTGCACCAATGCCTGGTGACATTGGCTGGGTCCTGAGGATTGCAAGGTTATGAAGCATGCAGCAAACACTATGAAGAGGGAGACTCACTCAGGGGAGTACTGTAGGGCTCCTCCTGAGTGGTCCAGTCAGTGGAACCGTTGCTTGAGCACGCCGATCGTCTGCTCAATTATGTTCCTGGTGACAATATGGCTCTCATGTACCGCAGCTTGGCAGGGGTGTTGGGATTACAGAGCGGTGTCATCAGCCAGTTGCAGAGTGGACAACCCTTGTCCCCGAGGAGACAACCACTTGGCTGGTGCGGTGCCTGGAAAAGGTCTGGCATCGTGGCTGCTGCCAGGATAGCGGGCATTGACGGCGAGTATGAGCTGTGTGGTCACAGACCAACTGCACATTTAAGGGGTGGTAGCCCTTGCGGTTTCGGAAAATCTCTGCATTCTCATGCACTGCCCGCAATGCTACATGCGTGCAGTCAATGGTGCCCTGCACCATGTGGAAGCCCGCTTTCCTCGCAAAGCCTAATGCGCATTCATGCTGTTTGGCCAGGGTCATCGGGAAAGAGATGTACTTGCGTCTCCTTTTATAGAGGGCATTTGTCACCTCCCAGATACAGCTATGGACCGCGAACTGGGAGATATTGGCGATGTCCCCAGTAGCTGTTTGAAAGGAGCTGGTGGCATAACAATTCAGGGCCACTGTGACCTTCACTGCCACCGAAAGAGACGTCCTGGTTCTCAGTTGAGGCTGCAAATCTGGTTGCAGCAGGTGGCAGAGCTCAGTGACCACCTCCTTGCTGAATCACAGCCTGTGCAAACACTGCTCCTCAGACAAATTAATGTAGGAGAATTGTTCCCGGAATACCCTGGGAGGGTAAGGTCTCCTGTGCAGAGGCCTGTTGGCCCTCCTCCCTCTCGCCATGATTGCCACTCTCTCTGCGTCTCTGGACGACGCCCCGAATCAGTGCAGTCCCCACAGTCTCTTGACAATTGAAGCAATGAAGGTTAAATCCAAAAGAACCTTCAAAGTGATGCTCAGTAGCCAAAACTACTTCACACAGCGTTGACTCTATGCAGAAATCTGTCTCTCTCTCAGAATCTCTCTCTCTCTCAGAATGAGTGGTGCAAAAATATCTCTCACAAAAAAAGACAGGAAGAGGGCGCCTTTAAATAGTGCTCCCCCAGCCCCTTCCTGACTGCAAAACGTTCCACTCTCACTATTGTTACTTGCGGTACGTGGAAAGGAAGGGGGCACCACTCAATATCCGGTCCGGGGCGCCACCGGGGCCTTGCACGCTCGACTGACACCACGATCTGCGGGCGCAGGAGATTGTGGCGGTAGAGTTTAGCGCCGCTGCAAAAACTCTAGTCAATTTCACGAGCAGCGCAAACATCGCTGTGCCCGGGCGCTAGTTGCTTTGTGCTAATGGTAGGCGCAAAGCAACCGAATTTTTCCCCCTTAAACTTTACTTTCTGCACTCTATTTTTGCTGAACCTTTTTGTTTTAGCTTGTTTTGTTTGCTTGTCATATCCTAGAATAACACATGCTGAGGCTGCCTGACAAGCAGGAATTACCACATCTCTCTCTGGCACACTGTTAATATTAAATAGTGCTTCTTGCTCTGTCTCCTGCCAGTCCCAATTGTATGAGATTGGGATTTGCAGTTCAGTATTACTTGTTGACTGGCACAAACAATGAATAGGTTGTCAAGGGGAAGAAAGGGAGCACTGGAAGTCAAAATTAATTTTGAGGACCAAGGTTACTAGGGCCAATGGTGACTTATTGTTACTAGCCCTAAACTAAAATTTGTTGATTTAGATACTTTAGCCAAACCACCATTGCTTGTCAGAGTGAAGGTCACCTTGGCAACAAATCCAATGAAGCTCAACGCAATCTCGAGGAACAGCACCTCATCTTTCTATTAGGCACTTTACAACCTTCCGGACTCAACACTGAGTTCAACAACTTCAGACCATAACCACTGCCCCAGTTTTTTTGGACAGCAGCTTTTGCTGATGAATCTGATATTCCCATTTACACCTCCTCTAAACCCATTTTTTGCTTCTTTACTTGTCCCATTACAGTCTCCAAAAGATTGCTGGTGTGGGAGATAATATAATTTGCACTTGAGCAAGGGTTGACCTTGTGAATAGTTGGTACAGTAGAAGACTGCACCTACACTGTGTTACACCTGACCTGGGAGTGTTTGATTCCAACAGCGAGCAAGAGTGGAAACAAGTTCTATTCTACAGCAAAGACATCTCCTACCTTGATGAGAAGAAAAAGCACAAACACAAAAAAAAAATCAATCACTGAAGATTTTGGCTCAGGTAAAGTGATCCCAGCAACCAATGTAAAACAAGACTGGCTGAAAATGTGCAATCAATAGCAAAATTTGATATTTGTTATATCATGACTGGTGCTATTGTGATGGATTATAGAAAGGAACTAATGAATATAAGTGACCTTTTAGTACATTTTCATTTATAGTTGTAAAACCTTATCACAGAAATGTCACTTTTTCTGAAACCCTACTCCTCCCTCTGAATGCTAAATCCAGCAGCTATGAATTAAGAAGCAATGCTCCTTTAGTACTTAATTTAAGTACGTGTAATACTTTCAATTGTGTTGAAGATGTTTGAGCTCAGGATTTTAAACATGAAGAATTGTTTGCCAATGTATATTTGTTACATGTCTGGCCAGATTAGCTAATACTGCTCTAACAATCTGAAAGTAACTTAAATAAAAATGACATCAACCATATATGTTTATGTTAAATAGATTTTTAACTTAAAGCCATCAATTCACAAGTAGCTTGTTAATAAGTGATTTTATCATTAGGAGTTATATTATCACACTCCACAGCTTTGTTGCAAAGTTCGAAAGAACAGCTACAGCAAAAATACAATAAAGGAAAATAACTTGCTCTGCCTCAGCCCTCCCGACCTCTGTAACCTCCTCCAGCCCTACAACCCTCTGTGAACCCTGTGTTCCTCAAATTCTAACCTCTTTTGCATCACCGACTTCCTTTGCTCCACCACTGGTGGCTGTGGCATCAGCTGTCTAGACCCTAAGGGGGCGATTTTCTGCCGTCGGAGGAAGCGGGTTTGGAGGCAGGAAAGGGGGGAAAATCAGATTCAAAGAGGTCGGGTTCGGAACCCACCTCCAACCCGCCTCCGCAGGATTTTGCGGGTGCCGGTTTTGGAGGTCGGGAAACAGTCCGGCCTCCAGCTGGCTATAGAGATACTTGTCATCATTAAATGCTCATTAAGGGCCTCTCTAAACCTATTTTGAGAGGCCCTCGTGATTTTTCAATGATTTCGGAGTGCTCCACGCACCTCCTGAACCACACCAGGTAAACCTGGTGGGTGGCCTCCTCACAACTGCAGGTCTAACGAGACATTGTTTATTGCAGCAAGGATCACTTGCAGGTGCCAGACTTTGGCTTTAAAAGGTCTCTGAGCACTTTTAGAAGGCCTTCCGAAGTCAGAGGTGCTGCAGATTGAATCAATCAACTGTGGGACCTCCTTGGAAGACCCTCTCTCCACTTGCAATGAGTGCTTCCCCAAAGGAGGCATCTGCAAGCAGCATGGGAACCATTTGTTTTCTTTCTGCATGGACCTCAGATGAGGATGAGGAGCATCCATGGCAGCAGCAGAACCAGGCAGCTCAGGAGCAACATCAGCAGGAGCCCCAACCTCCTGCTCAGGCAGCTCAGGAGCAATACCAGCAGGAGCCCCAACCTCCTGCTCAGCCACCTGATGCTGCACAGGGCAGAAGGCACCAGCACATCGAGGCACCTCGCCGCAAGAGATACCCCCGACAGAGGGTTTACAGGCAAAGGATGAGCTACCTCAACATGAGTGAGCAGCAGTGCCAAAGGAGGCTGAGACTTTCGCGAGAGGTTGTCCGAGAGACCTGCGGCCTGCTGCAGCAAGACCTGGTGCCCAGAGGAACGGGTGGACACCCCCTACCAGTGGCTGTCAAAGTCACCACTGCACTCAACTTCTAGTTCTTTGTTTCTTACACGAAACTGCTAAATGACCACAATAATTCTACAAAGATAGCTGGGTTGTGGTGGGGTGCCCTAAGGCCCACATGTGTGCAGTCTATGACAACCTGCACCATTGGCATGCCTGCAATGAACTTATTTGCATAGGTTGCCCAAGTTGGCACATGTCCTTGGCTCGATCCTAGGACACCATTGGCATATTTGCAAATCCAACCGAACGGGCGGTTATACTTGCTTGATCCCTTGTGAACTGGATGTAATTGCCGCTGATGTCTGCTGATGATTCCTGGAAGGAGCCTCAGGCAACATGAGCCCCACACCTTATGTTCCATCTATTACTGACCATCACAATGCTGAAATAAAAGCCACCACAAAGCAAACTTTCCATTCCACTAATATGCATCTATCCATTCAAAGTGACATCAAACAATCAACTCACCACCCATATGCATTCTCTTAGTGAGTGTCTTGTGTGTGCCTTTGCCTATCCCACTGATGTCACACAGTGCTACCCCAGTGGCTGCGGCATGGCTGGTGGAAGGCTGCTGACTTTCAGTGGGGGACACTGCAAATGACCTTGCTGGTTGACCTTGAGCAGCTGGTGGCTTGGAGTGTCAAATCAATCTTCTTCTGTTTTTGTTCTTCTTCACTCTCCTCTCTCTTTTCTTGGTCACCCACTAGCTGGGCAGGCTGCACTTCTTGGGTGTGTGAAATGAGGAAGGCACAAAGTTAGGGTTGTGGTGATGAGAGGGCAGGAAAGCAAGAGGTGCATGCCAGAAGGAGGATAACGTATGAGGATACCAGCATCTTTTATCCTTTCAGCCCCACCACTGGCCAAGGGCTCAGCCACACCCCTGCCAAAAATGGCCAGCACTGTCTCCTCCAAGGGGGTAAGGTGAGGCTAGAAATGGGAGATGTGCCTCGTGATTGGTGCATATTGTTGGTAGGCGAATGATTGGGGGTGGGGTCGTGCATTGAGCAGTGTGTGAGGCTAGTGGTGCAGTTGGTAGGAGACGGTTTTTGAAGATGCATTCACTGACCTTGACCAGTGGTCTGAGATCATGAAGCTTTTTTGGGCACTGGAGCCAGGTGGTGGGGGTGACACTGTTAGCAGTGACAGCCTTAGTGATGTACTCCCACATTGTTCTTTCTGGAGGGCCTTCTGGCCCCTGTGGGTGGAGGACCTCTCTTGCAGTGTTGACCACCTGCACAAAGCTAGAGTGCTGCGTGCGAGACCCTGGGTGCCCTTTCCCTGGCTTGCTGAGCCATTTGAGTTAGTACTGAGTAATTTTTCCCATTTTTTGAGGTTAGGAAGGGAATTCAGCTTTAAGAGCTGAATGTTCACATTTGGGATTTCTTTTTAATGATCATTTTTTAAAGGCAGCAAGGGTTGAAAACTGCATTGTTTCACTTCATTTTAATTTGTATTGCTTCAGTGTGCATGGCCCCTTTAATTCTCAGACCTCTTCATTACCCACAATTCCTTGCGAGTTCCACAGCCTCACTCCTGGAGCTGTACAAAGTTGCAATGCCGCATCTGGACAGGAATTCATCTCGAATGCCTCCAGCAACGCCATCAGAACAGCGTTGCATGGAAGGTAAGTGCTACGCCAACAATCTCCAGCCCCCCAGACAAATTTTGCACTGTTAGTGTTGCGGCCATTTTCAGCGGCCATTAACTCCAGTTGTCGATGACACCAGCAACTTTACTCGCTAAAATGAATTTCTTCCCCGAAAGTTTTTGCTTGGAAAAGCAGCCTTACAACTGCCCAGTCTTGGGCCGCGATTCCCCTACCTCAGCGGGTCTGCAGCGGGCAACATCGGTGGTGGGTCCCAACCCCACTGTTGGCTCCAGCCCACTCTGTAGAATGATTTTACATTATTGGGCTTGTTAAGCCCGCCCAGAGCATTTTCTGGACAATTGAAGGAAGCGGGTCTAATGACGTCATTTGATGACGCGTCATCATCTGGTTTCCTTAAAGGGGCCAGTTGTGCTGTCAGTGTTCTACAGCATTGAGGTGCTGCAAACACTGACAAGCACTGCACAAAGATGCACAGCTGCACCCAGGCTATTCCAAGACTCCTTTCATATGCTTATGGAGGGAGTCACGCATGCAGTGAGGTTCTCTTCCCTTCCAATGGGTGGAAGAGACCTCCCCAGGAGACCAAAGCAGCCTGGTTACACATTGCATAGGAGGACACAAGCAGGGATGTCGTCAGGAGGACCAGCCTGCAGTGGTGCAAACCTTTCAATGATCTCAGTAGATCATGAAACGTTACTGCAAAGTCACACTCAACCTCATCCTGATGTGTCTCTCATCACATCCCCATCACTCTGCCTTCCCTACTCTACTTCTGTACATCCTTACTCACACCAAAATACCTTGCACCTCCACCCATCCTTCTCTATCTACATTATCACTTCCCCAACTCACTAGCTACCCCTCACATTCACTCTCATCCTGGTGAAATCATACCAACTAACAACACGCAAGGGTAGACACTTGGGCGTTTTAGCCCATGTTCATGTAAAGTTTCTGTTAATGTGGTGTCAAACATTGAAAGCTTTATTTTCAACACTTTGTGTTCTTGGACAGATTTGTGTGCACCTTTGGAAGTGGCTTAGTGAGTTACAGTGAATGGTGAGACATAACCGTACCCCCCGTAATGGTGTTGGGTGTTATTGGCGACAATCGTCATGTTTACCCTGGTCCTCCAGTTCTGATCTAAGGCCAAAATTTGCTGGAAAACTCTTTATCATCGGGGTATGGTAGAGTAGTGGTTACATTACTGATATTGTAATCCAGAGGCCTGGACTAATAAAATAAAATCCCAACATGGCAGTCTAATAATTTGAATTCAATTTAAAAAGGAAATCTGAAAGTGAATAGCTGGTGTCGGTAAAAGTGACCATGAAGCTGTTGGATTGTCATAAAACATCTGGCTCACTAATATCCTTTAGGAAAAGAAACCTGCCGTCCTTATCCAGCCTGGCCTGTATATGACTCCAGTCCCACACCAATGTAGTTGATTCTTTGGTGTCCTCTGAAGTAGCCTAGCAAGCCACTCAGTTGTATCAAACTGCGACTCAGGGCAATTAGGGATGGGTAATAAATGCATTCCAGTAACAGCCACATCCCGAGGATGAATAGAGTTTCATTTGGAGATTGTAGAGCTACTGCTCAGTGGGGCTCCAATTGCTGTTTATAAAACAGAAGAAAACAGCAAATTAACACATATCAGGCTGCCTTGTATATTCTTGAAAAGTTCCTTTGCAGTTATCCCCTGGATAATGTTGATAATTCACAAATCCTCAATGATCGTGGTTAAATCACAAGTGTAATTAGAATTTAACTGTACCTTTCTGTTATTGGTTCAACATCTCTGATGGTAAATCCGAGATTAATTCCTAAACCTGCATAGTGATTAAGAGCAAAGCCCACTGCTTGCAGTGACTTGGATGACCATGGTCGGAATAAAGTAATATATCACTTTTTAAAAAACAGCCCACGGAGAGCGCAGAATTTTTGTACTTTTAGAGCATATCACAGATCACAGATCACAGAAACCCCACAGTGCAGATAGAGGCCATTTCGGCCCATCGAGCCTGCACCGACACATATCCCACCCGATCCCCGTAACCCCTACACCAACACATATCCCACCCTATCCCCGTAACCCCACGTATTTAATCCCCCCTAACACTAAGGGTCAATTTATCATAGCCAATCAACCTAACCCGCACATCTTTTGTCATTTGATGCACTATGTGTTAAATTTCATCTGTTGCCTCTCTCATAATCGTCCCAATAGTAACAAATTCATTGAACCCGACTCTTCAGTGACTTTCTGAAATGTCATTCTCACAAGCTGTGGTAGAACAGGCCTCAAAGCAGCAAATTGGCCCTCGCCACTGATTTCAATGGAGGAGGTGGGGTGGCGGAGCTTGCACTGCAATCCTTTCCAGGTTCCAGTGATGGTTCCAGTGGAGCAGCACTCATACCCAACAAATTATGGTGCTATAATGGTGGCATTATTCACTAGCGGCATTATTTCCGATACTGTAGTGGCAATGGTAATGGCGTTCACCGCTATTTCTCCATTACTAAGGCGATGCAGCCAAAGCTTTTTCTTTGTTTTTGTACAACTTCACATTTAGCAGCTCACTGCCAGCTTACAAATTCCATCTTGTAGATTGTCTGGCTTCTGCACTCTTCACCTAATTGGTTCCTTAAGTGAAACACTGACTCTTAGTGGAACATCTCTAATTGCTCATACTCAAATATACACATCATTACAGTGTACCTAGCCTTCGTGGAGTCTATTGGTAGGACATTTCTTCACTACAAGAATTAAATCAATAGTATTTTCCGATAGTCTAGATTGAGTTGAGTCCCATGGTGATAAAATCATCAAACAGAACTCCATTGTCACTAATGATCTCCGAGCAATCAAATCCATCAAGAAAGAAATTCCTTGACTATCCTAGTCTTTGAGGAATATTTATCTGGAGAGTGAGCACAAGTATAAGACAATGTCTTGAGCTCTTTAAGTTGACAAACAAAATCAAAATGTGGGTCATATTTATGTAGCATAATAATCAATATGTATACAATAATACCAGACTTTGTACAGAGGGCAGGAGAAAATCTTTACACAGAGACTTGTGAGACTGTAGAATTCATTTCCAGGGTTAGTGATTGAGACAGAAACTATGTCAACATTCAAGATTAGATTGGAAAGGTGGATGAAGGAAAAGGGTATGAAGGGATACAGGAACAAGGTGGGTAAATGAGATTCAAAGAGCTAGAAATTCAGTATCGCCCCGTTTGGGGCGCTAGTCCTGGCGAAGCGCAAGGTTTAGCGCCAGGCGCAATTTAGCACCACCTAGCGCGATATTGGGTTGCAGCGCCCCTGAAGGTGATTACAGCGCTAAATCAGGCGCTGCACGAGACTCCTAAGGCGCTAACCCGGCGGCGCAACCCGATTTTGCGGCGGCGGGGCGCAGCGCAGGTGCTGTCAATAATCACTTTCCCTGAGACACACTGGCGCCAGCCAGCTCTTAAAGGGGCAGGTCAATTGGCATCACCAGACACACTCACTGCCTTGTAGGCCTTCAAATCGGTGGGAGCCTACCTGTGGCGCACCAGCCTAGCAAGACATGGAAAGGGAGAGGCAGAGGGCGGAACGCCTCACTGATGGGGCATTGGATGCTTTGGTTGGCGCAGTGGAATCAAGGCCAAGGAAGATGGTCGGAATGTGATTTATGTTTTGGACAGTCTCCCGGGTGTGAGAGTCAGTTATGTGTCAGTGTATTAGTTTTGCTTTCTGTTGCCATAGCTTTCTCATGTTTGAAGGAACCACATTATGTGTAATGAAACACTTTCTTCATTTACAATGGCCATGTCTGCTATTTACATGCATCTTGCCCTTCACAGGCTTGGGGGTATCAGTCCGGTTCCATTCCTGTTCTTGGAATGGCAGCAAGCATTCCGTGAGAGGGGCCTCGAAGCTACTTCTGATCAGCCTCTGACGCGCAGCCTGAGAAGAGCCGCTCGCGTAGAAGTTCAGGCCAGCAGGCATCTTCTCAGCCACCGACAGAGATGTCCTGCACCTTATCTGAGGCTGCAGATCTGGCTGAAGCAGCTGGCACAGCTCAGTCACCACCTTTCTAAATCGCAGCCTTCTGACACACTGCTCCTCCGACATGTTCATGTAGGAAAACTGCTGTCGGAAAACCCTGCCAGTGTAAGGTCTGCTGTGCCGATGTCTGTTGGCCCTCCTCCGTCTGGCCATGTCCACCCCCCTCTCCCAGTATCTCAGTGCCCTTTCCAGATGATTCAGCAGCAGGCCGTTCCCCTCCAATGCAGCCCCCATAATAAGTGCCCACAGGAAGGTTCCCCATTGTTAAGGCTCACCAACAGCAAGGTGATGGTCAGCAGGCTGAAGTTCATCTGCCTGCACTGGCTCAGTGGTCAAATGGCTCTCAGTGTGCAGCTCAGCAACTCTTTGTAGCTCTCGAGGAAGTTGTGCTCCAAAAATGGCTGATGCTTTTAAACCACACCAGTCCCCTTTAAATAATGCTCCTCCAGCCTGAGAGTGACTTGGTAAGGTTCCAGGTAAGCTGTCACTATTAGCGCCAGGTGCTACGGAGGGGGGCGCCACTGAATTTCCGGCCCGGGGCGCCCAAAAGGCATTGCACACTCAAATGACATCATAATCTGCCTGCGCCCATGAGCGGGTGCTAAGATTTAGCGCCGGCGCTAAATGCATGCTCAATATGGGGCTAGGCGCCCTGCGCCCGCCCAGAAATTGGTTAGCGCCCCACTTTTCGGCCTCTTTAGGTGCGAATCGGTGGCGCTACCAACCGAATTTCTAGCCCTTTAAACTATTTGCTCACATGGAGGGTAAATGCTGACATGGATTGGTCGGGCTGAATGGCCTATTTGTGTGTTGTAACTTCTATTTATCCTGACACAGAAGTCAGTAGCAAATGGGAAAGGAGATTACCCTAGCGCCTAGCCATTGTGACTGCATTCAGAATATAATGATGATAAAATCCCATTCAGTCCATACAGTTTGCTGCACAATCAGATCCTGTTTAGGATCCAAAACTGGCAATTTTGAATCCTTTTCTATCTAAGCCTACAACATATTGACTAAGAAACTGATTAAATTGCTTTTTTGAATATTTCCTTTGACCAGCATTCCACAAGTCAATTCCTGTCAGCTTGGAGATGTTATTCCAGAAGCGAAACTTGCAGCGTCTTTAACTTGTAACCACGTCCTCTGTCTTTGTAAAAACATTTTTTTTACAAAAATCCTCTTTAAATCTACATTATCAATTCTCTTCATGTTCTAAAGAAATTGGTTCATGTTTCCCATTAATCTTTGTTTTTATGGAGGTATTCAATTCAGAGATGGAGCTACTCATCTTAAAGATGGATTTTTGTATCCCAGACAGTTTCCGGTCTATCAAACTTAGCCAACAACATAAGTGCTATCCTACTGTTGCTCTAGTCTCTTATTCTGATTGGCTGTTCCACTGATGATCAGATCCAACTGCCCCTTTAATAATTGCTAAATCCTAGCCTGTATGGGGTGAGCTTTAAAGGTAGCACCTCCTCATGGCAAAGAACCAAACCCAGACTGATGGTTTTACTGGTAGTTAATCCTGACAACTCACCGAGCTCTCACTAGTGGCTCCAAGTGCCACACCCCAGACCCCTGCCTCGGCTGGCATGCCAAGACTAGTGACAGTAGTCAAGGAATAATAGGTGAACACTTGACGAATTCCAAACCTCTGAAACCAAACATCTCAGGCCCATCACCATTGCTGAGCTGACGGGTGAGAATGTAGTAGCCTTAGCTATTGCAATTTGACTTCAAAGAGTGGAAGTGCTACATTCTCCATTCCACAGAGGTGCTTCTTTTATCAGATTGGCCTCAAAGGATTTTCAGGCATCAAGTGTGGGCACCTAAAACAGGTGTTAGGCCCTTTGCATATGCTCATGAAGGGCTTATCGCCAAATTTAGGACCCTCAGGGATATTGGGCTGAACTGAGCAGAGTTTTCCAGGCGTGTATGTGGCCTAGCAAGCGGCCGCCACCAAAAAGCTCAGTTTAATTTTTTAAAATTCCTTTAGAAACATAGAAACATAGAAGGCAGGAGCAGGAGTAGGTCATTCGGCCCCTCGAGCCTGCTCCGCCATTCAATGAGGTCATGGCTGATCATCCAAATTCAGTACCCTGTGTTAAGTCTGTGTGTTCTAGTTGTATTTAAGATTAATTACTGACACAGACTACAAGAATAACGTTTCAACAGGTCTTTACTAGTTGGAGGTCAGGGCTATACTAACAGCAATATCACTACACAGTACTTATATACCGGTGGTCACCACCGGTATTACGTATACAGCAGCCAGAGAAAGTAGTACATCTCTTAAGGTGGAACAGGCTTAAGTTCTCTTAAGGTGGAACAGGTTACATACACCACAATCCTCCCTTTTTAGCTTAACAGTCATATCCCCATTTAACATAACATAATAACATATATACATATATAACTTCAGGTATAAACAGTTCAAAGGTTCAGTCTCTCAGGAGGCCTTCTGATTCGGGTTGGATAACGCCTTTCAGTGGTCTCTGATTCTTGTTGCTGAGGTGACTCCTCTAGTTGGTTTCCTATGTATTGGACGTCATCATCAGGTACATTCCCTGCCGAGGTAGATGCTTCAGGTTCATTAACGTCTTCCACAGTTGTCTCTGTCGCAACCATGGGTTCGACCCTTGCTCTCGATTCTACCAGTTGATCTGCATGACGCCTTATCACATTGTTACCAATATCTACTGTGTACATCAGAGGTCCTTGTCTGGCCCGAATTGTTCCGGACTGCCATTTTTCATTTCCATAGTCCGTTGCCAACACTGGTTGTCCTACGTCGAAACTTCGAGTGGTCTTGTTATTAATATGCCGGAACTGTTTGTTTTCCACTTCCCTCCGCACATTTGGTTTTAACAAGTCCAACCTGGACCGCAACCTCCTGTTATAAAACATCATGGCAGGACTTTGGTTAGTTACTGCATGAGTGGCGTTTCGATATGCCATTAGGAAATTGTCCACCTTGTGCTGTAGCGGAATCTGATCATCGTTCATGGCCTTTATTGCCTTTTTGAATGTTTGGACAAATCTCTCGGCCAACCCGTTTGTCGCCGGATGATATGGGGCAGAGGTATAATGTTTCACCCCATTCTTCTTTAAGAATTTTTGGAATTCTTCCGACACGAACTGTGGTCCGTTGTCCCAACATATCTGTTCTGGCAATCCGTTCCTTGCGAATATTGTTCTTAACACCGCAATTGTCTTTTCTGAAGTAATGGTATTCATCTTGATCACTTCTGGCCATTTGGAATGTGCGTCCACCGCAATTAGGAACATGGAGTCCATGAATGGACCAGCAAAGTCAATATGTACGCGTTGCCATGGGGCTGAAGGCCATTCCCATGGGTGTAGCGGTGCGATCGGAGGTGCATTTTGCACTTTTTGGCACCCAGCGCAGCATTTCGTCAACTCCTCTATCTTGGTCAATACCCGGCCACCATACATAAGCCCTAGCAAGACTTTTCATCTTAACTCCCCCCAGATGACCTTCATGCAGTTCCTTTAGAACTCTTTCCCTTAACTTGGGAGGAATAATCACTCTTGTCCCGTACATCAAAGTACCATGGCAGCGTGACAGCTGGTCTCGCCTTGCCGAGAATGCCGGTAACAGAGGATCACCATGTGTTGACCATCCCTTCACTGTCACCTCGTAGACTCGGGACAGTGTCGGGTCGTTCCTGGTTTCTCTTTCAATACTTGCATTGGTGACTGGTAAACACTCGATGATGGTCGAATGAAATATCTCAACAGGGTCAACTTTCATCGTCTCTTCTTCTTCAGGTAGTGGCAGGCGCGACAGCCCATCAGCATTGCCATGCTGCTTTGTACCTTTGAATTCTATTTGATATTGATGTGCCCCTAGGAAAAGGGACCATCTCTGGAGTCTCTGTGCTGTCATCACCGAAACACCCTTCTTAGGGTTAAAAATGGATACCAACGGCTGATGGTCTGTCAGAAGTGTGAATTTTTGGCCCTGCAGGTAATGATTAAACTTCTTCACTCCCCATACAAGGCTGAGAGCCTCCCTATCGATCTGCGCATAGTTGCGCTCAGCGGAGGTCAATGATCTGGATGCAAACGCGACTGGCCTTTCCGTGCCATTTGGCAACTTGTGTGAGAGTACTGCCCCAATACCATATGGAGAAGCATCACAAGCCAACCGAATAGGCAGTGTCGGGTTGAAGTGAGCCAACACTTCGTCTGAGGTGATCAATTCTTTGCTTTTGCGAAATGCCTTCTTACAGTTTTTGCTCCATTCCCATGGTACCCCCTTCTGTAAAAGAGCGTTCAGCGGGTGCAGTACCGTGGATAGATTCGGTAGAAACTTATGGGAATAGTTAATCAATCCCAGAAACGACCTCAACTGAGAGACATTATCCGGAGCGGGAGCCTTTACAACTGCCTCTATCTTATCAGGAGACTTATGAAGCCCCTCCCGGTCAATGACATGACCACAGTACGAGATCCGCTTCTGAAAGAACTCACATTTCTGCCGATTAACTCGAAGTCCATACTCTTTCAGTCTGTTGAGCACCAGTTCCAAGTTTGCGAGGTGTTCTTCATCACCATCTCCTGTAATCAGAATATCGTCCAGGTAACATTGTGTGCCTGGAATTCCCTGTAATACCTGCTCCATGGCCCTCTGCCAAATTGCTGGAGCCGATGCCACTCCAAAAACCAGCCTATTATACCGGTACAAACCTCTATGCGTGTTGATTGTGAGGTACTGGCGTGACTCTTCTTCAACCTCCATCTGCAAGTATGCCTGCGCCAGGTCTATCTTGGTGAAGTGTTTCCCGCCAGACAACGAAGCAAAAATACCCTCAATCCGCGGAAGCGGATACTGCACTGTGTGAAGCACCAGATTAACGGTGATCTTGAAGTCTCCACAGATGCGAACCTTCCCTGGTTCTCCTGGCTTGTTGCTCGAAGGACGTTTCATAACAGGAACAATGGGCATAGCCCACTCACTCCAATCTACCTTAGACAGTACACCTGAACGTTCTAGTGCTTCCAGTTCCGCTTCTACAGCAGGTCGTATTGCATAGGGTACCGGTCTGGCTTTGAAAAATTTTGGGTGTGCATGTTCATCAATCTTGATGTTTGCCGTAATTCCTCTCAGTGTTCCCAGTCCCTGCTGGAACACCTCTTTAGCATCATCCAATATTCTGGACAATCGTTTAGGTTTGACATCTGTTTCCCCGGAATCTACCGTTAGTGCCTTTAAGGAGTGCCAGTCCATATTCATTTTCCTAATCCACTCCCGTCCCAGTAGTGGTGGACCTCCTTCAGGTAGCACATATAAGTCCATTACTTGGCTTTCTTTGCCCTTGTGGACCACTTTTACCTCTATCTTTCCGATGGGGTACACTCTTTGCCCCGTGTATGTTTTCAATATAATCTCCATATCCCGTAGGGGAATATGTTGGAATAACCTTTTGTAATCTTTCTTATTCATGACCGTCAATGCCGGTCCAGTGTCCAATTCCATCTTTACTTGGACTCCTGCTATCTGAAGAGTGACCCAAATTGTCTGGAGATCTGCATCCTTACCAACGTTGTGTACACTTAAGCTACCCAGTTCATTACTGCTGGCGTCTGAATCTGACTTCTGTTCGTTTGAACTGTTCTTTGTCACCTTGTGTACCTTTATGTATTTTCCTTGCGATGGCTTTTTATTGCTGGTCTTCTTTCCTAACCGGCATACTTTAGCTATGTGGCCAAGCCTGCCACACGTTCTGCATTCTTGGTTTTTAAACCAACACTGGTTCTGATCGTGCGTTGTCTTTCCACAACGATAACATTTTACAGTACTCAAAACCAATTGATTTGTACTGAGTTCCGGTGACCGTAGCTGCATTACTGCCGTGCCTCTCGCTGTGGCTTCGTGTGATGCTGCCATAGTGACCGCTTTCTCAAGCGTCAGCTCCTTCTCCTCGAGCAGTCGCTTTTGTGTATCTTCTTTTAATAATCCACACACAAATTTATCTCTTAGCGCAACTGTTAGTCCCGTTCCAAACTGACAGTACTTTGCTAGCTTACGCAATTCCATTAAATATTCAGCATTGCTTTCATCTTTCAGCTGCTTTCTGCTGTAAAATTTAAATCGTTCCGCTAGCATCAGCGGCGTGGGGTTTAGATGATTTCTCAGGACAGTAACAATCTCCTCAAACGCCTTCTCCGCCGATTCATCTGGTAATAAAAGGTGTTTCAATTGCCCGTATGTCTTCGCACCCATTAAGTTTAATAAAGTTAGTGCTTTCTCATCATCTGGGATTTTATTTGCTTTACAATAATTTTGTATGCGTTCTACATACGTGGCCCAATCTTCGATGTCGCTATCAAAGGTATTAATGTTCCCATGTTTAGGCATCGTTGCAATTTTTTTAATGATTTCCCTTTTTCCAAGATGGCGGCTTCCCGCTCTTGTCTTCGTCCTCCGCCTACAAAATGACGGTTTCCTGCGCTTGGCGGTCTTTCCTGCGCTCACCTTCTTCACCCGCTGGCTGCAATGGCGTTTGGCGTGCCGCTGATGCTCCCCTTTCCCAGCGGTTAGTAACTCCCCCGACGCTGTCTCCGCTTCACCGCGGCTCCCTCGGGCATTCGCGCTTCCCCAATGCGCTTCCTCGCAGCCCTTCTTGCAGCCCGGTTATTAGCACCGGCTGCATTCGCCTTCACCGCGGCTCTCGCGCCTTCAGTCGCCCCAGACGCTGCGCCTTTTTGGCCTGAATGCGGCCCGGCCCTTATCACCAGCCGCGATCGATGTCCCCGCGCTGCGCCTTTTGGCCCGAATGCGGCCCGGCCCTTATCTCCGGTCGCGATCGATCTCACCGCCCTTATTCCTCCGTCTTCCCTCCCCGTCTGTACAGCCAACGCGGCCGACTTTCTGCTTGCGTCGCTGACCGGCTTACCCACCACCGAGGTAGAAGGAAGATAGCTGACTGCCGCTGATGGAGGCTTCGAGTTCAGGATATCTTCTGCACTCCGGGTTCTCGATGCTTGCCGCGCGACGTGTCTTCCAGCAGGGTGATGAGGGTGGATGCCTCTCTTCGACGCCCGTTCTGTGGACGAAGCCACCCTGGATATAAACTGCCGCAGGGTAAGAATCGGACTCGTCGCCACTGTTAAGTCTGTGTGTTCTAGTTGTATTTAAGATTAACTACTGACACAGACTACAAGAATAACGTTTCAACAGGTCTTTACTAGTTGGAGGTCAGGTCTATACTAACAGCAATATCACTACACAGTACTTATATACCGGTGGTCACCACCGGTATTACGTATACAGCAGCCAGAGAAAGTAGTACATCTCTTAAGGTGGAACAGGCTTAAGTTCTCTTAAGGTGGAACAGGTTACATACACCACACCCTGTCCCTGCCTTCTCTCCATAACCCTTGATCCCTTTAGCCTTAAGAAATATATCTAACTCCTTCTTGAATATATTTAATGAATTGGCCTCTACTGCCTTCTGTGGTACAGAATTCCACAGGTTCACCACTCTCTGGGTGAAGAAATTCCTCCTCATCTCTGTCCTAATTGGCTTACCCCTTATCCTTAGACTGTGACCCCTGGTTCTGGACTCCCCGGCCATCGGGAACATCCTTCCTGCATCTAGTCTGTCTAGTCCTGTTAGAATGTTATATGTTTCAATGAGATCCCCTCTCATTCTTCTAAACTCCAGCGAGTATAAGCCCAATCGACCCAATCTCTCTTCATACGTCATTCCTGCCATCCCAGGTATCAGCCTGGTGAATCTTCGCTGCACTCCCTCCATGGCAAGAACATTCTTCCTCAGATAAGGTGACCAAAACTGCAAACAGTACTCAAGATGTGGTCTCACCAAGGCCCTGTACAACTGCAGCAAGACATCCTTGTTCCTATACGCGAACCCTCTCGCTACGAAGGCCCATATACCATTTGCATTCTTAACCGCCTGCTGCACCTGCATGCTTACCTTCAGCGACTGGTGCACAAGGACACCCAGGTCTAGTTGCACTTCCCCTTCGCCCAATCTATTGTCATTCAGATAATAATCTGTCTTCCTGTTTTTGACACCAAAGTGGATAACCTCGCATTTATCCACATTAAATTGCATCTGCCATGCTTCTGTCCAATCACCCAACCAGTCCAAATCATGCTGGAGTTTCTCGGCATCCTCCTCACAGCACACACGCCCACCCAACTTTGTGTCATTTGCAAACTTGGAGATATTACGTTTAGTTCCCTCGCCTAGATCATTAATATATATTGTGAATAGCTGGGGTCCTAGCACCGATCCCTGCGGTACCCCACTAGTCACTGCCTGCCACTCGGAAAAAGACCCATTTATTCCAACTCTTTGCTTTCTGTCTGCCAACCAGTTCTCACTCCAAGTCAATACCTTGCCCCCAATCCCATGTGCCTTAACTTTACAGACTAATCTCTTATGCGGGACCTTATCGAAAGCCTTCTGAATGTCCAAATACACAACATCCACTGGTTCTCCCTTATCTATTTTACCAGTTACATCCTCAAAAAATTCCAGTAGATTAGTCAAGCATGACTTACCTTTTGTAAATCCATGTTGACTTTGTCCGATCCTGTCACTGGCCTAGAAATTGGGTTGGTAGCGCCGGCGCTGAGCGCCTAAAGAGACCTAGAATTGGGGCGAAGCTCTATGTTGGGGCGGACGCTATGAAGATAGCGCCAACTCAGATATTGACTATACATTTAGCGCCTGCGCTAAGTGTTTGCGCGCGCCCGCGAGCGCAAGCAGCTCATGACGTCATTTCAGTGTGCAACGCCTTTTAGGAGCGCCTGAGCGCATATTGGGTGGCGTCCAGAGCCTTAGCGCCCAGCGCTATTAGTGACAGTTCGAGGGAGGGCTAACAGGCCCTTCTCGGAGTAGGGGGGCGCTATTTAAAGGGGACAGCTCTACTGCAGAATCTTCTGCCACTTGGCCTGCTCATTGCGCTCGCTGCTAGAGAGAGTTGGCGAGCTAATGTGGAGCGGAGTTCTGGGATTTGAGCTTTACAGTACTTGGTACCTTCAACCCTGTCCGAAGCACTTGCACCGCTACACCTAAAAGCCTTTTGACCAACTGGCATTGGAATGGGAGCTTGTTTGGAGGGCGACGGACCTCATCTGCACTCTGTGCAGCAGTCATGACGACCTGCCTTGCCCTGCGGGGAGACGGTGGCCGAACTTGCCTATCCCCCCTGCATTGCTCCATGCTGCTTGGTCCGGCAACTGGTTCATCCTCAGAGCCGCCCCCCCTCCCCTCCAGGGGACTACTATCCTCAGTCTGCAGATGACTCCGCTACCCGGATTCTGCAACGGCTGGTCCGGATTCCTCCTGGTCCTCGCCTCCGGTGGCACTGGCACTGGCAGCTTCAGCGCGTTGAGCCCGAGTTGGTGCTGCTTCATCTGAAAGTGGGAGGTGGAAGAGTGGCTTTAGCAAAAGGACAGGTTTGCTGAAAGGCATGCCAGATTGCGGCAAGGCTCTGACATGGCTGCACACTGAGGATGCATGCTGGCGGGGGGACCAAGTGGAAGGCAACAGGTGGAAAAGGTGAGAGTCTTACCCTCACTGTCAGTAATGGGGTCGGCAGATGCAGTGGTCACTGGACCAGACAGACGTCCTTCAAGTATCTGGTGCACTCTCTCCTCCAGATCCGTGAGGGTGACCACTTGTGCAGGTCCGCCACTGGTTCGACGCTGCTCCTTTCTAATCTGTGCCATCTTGGACTGCAGGGGAAAGAAGTGGAGGTTCTGTTACATCAGGCCTTGAGACCTCATCGCATGCCCCCCATGGTGCAAGAGCCCTTACACGAGGCCTTGAGACCTCATCGCATGCCCCCCATGGTGCAAGAGCCCTTACATGAGGCCTTGAGACATCTGTCCATGTGTGTGGCCAGAAAGGGCCATGGGTGCATACTGACAGATGGCCATTGGCGCATCATTGCAGCAGGGAGCCCGAAGTCAGCTGCAGATGGAGGGAAGCACAAGTTTGGTAAACCATCACTCACCCTAACGATCCGTGTGATGTCGTTGAATTTCTTCCTGCACTGAACAGGGGTCCTGGTCACCATGCTGCTGGAATTCACCCTCACAGCAACCCCCCTCCAAGATCGTCGATAAGCCTTCTGATTTGGCCTCTTGCCATTATCCGGATACAGGACCTCTCGACGGTGTCCAACTGCAGCCACCAAGTGGTCCAGAGCCTCAGTGCTGAAGCGCTCTGCTCTCTGCCTAACCTTCTCCATAATGCACAAGTTTCTAACGCCAGGCAAGGGCGAGCGCCGAATCTGAGGCCTACAGGGCGTTGGGTGTTTAAGCTCAGTCTGACTGACCCGCCCCTTTAAGAGCCAGCCGGCGCCTGTAGGTCTCGTGCTTTCCCGTAATTGAGTTCACCTGCGCTGCGCCCGTCCGCGTCGATATTGAGTAGCGCCTGACCTTTTGCGCCTTAAGAGCACCGTGCAATGGCTGATTTAGCGCCTCAATCCCCTTTGGGGGCGATGCAACCCAATATCGTGCCAGGCGGCGATAAGTTTCGTCTGGCTATAAATTTTGCGCATCGCCAGTTCTAACGCCTCAGGCGGGGCTATACCCAATTTCTAGGCCACTGTTTTTCAAGTGCTCTGCTATTACATCTTTTATAATGGACTCTAGCCTCATTGGCCTCATTTAGAGCCAGGAGGAGCAGGAAGGAACCATCCCAGATCTACAGCACTCCTACCGGCCTCTACTAGCTGCGATTGCCACCCCCATCCCTTGCTGTCTGCACCCCCGGCACTTACATGAGGGCCACTGCCAATGAGGCAAGTGGCCGAAAGTTTGTCTTCTGAAATGGGTGAGTTGTCTGTAGAGGCGCGACAGGTGGCAGCAGGTCACCCAAGTAATTGAATTAAGGCATGAGGCCCAATCTGGGTCTGGGTTTGGTCCTCCTGATTGGGACACATCAATTCTGGGCCCAAAAGTAGGCCCAGATGAATTTCTACCGCTTATTGTTGAAAAGTGTCCCAAGATGCTTCATTGGTGCACGTTCTTCATAATCTGTGAGGCTTGGGTCAGTAGTTTGTGTGCATGTATGCAAGTTTTATGGTGCTTGTTGTTCAGTTTCAAGTAAACCATGTTCATCTTGGTTATGGGGAAAGAGCAGAAGAGTGGGACTAATTGAACAGCTCTATCAAAGAGCCAGCACAGGCACAATGGGCAAAATGGCCTCCTTTTCTGCTGTATGATGGTAGAAGTTTGGAACTCTTCTGCAAATAGCAATTGATGCTAGATCAATTGTTAATTTTAAATCGGAGATTGATAGATTTTTGTTAACCAAAAGTATTAAGGGATATGGGCTAAATGCGGGTATATGGAGTTAGGTCACACATCAGCCATGATCTCATTGAATGGCAGAGCAGGCTCGAGGTGCTGTATGGCCTACTCCTGTTCCTATGTTCCTTCTGCGCTGTATGATTCTATGGTGCTATGATCTGCGGATATAGAGGTTTGTATATTAGCAGTGTATTTGCCATAGTATTTTTTGCGACAGCAACAGTGTGACTATATTGTACAGTAGGAGCACATTCACCATACGGACTGCAGCGATTCGAGAAGAAGGCCCATCACCATCTTGTCGAGGGCAGCTATGGATGGGCAACAAATGCCAACCTTGCCAGCGATGCCCAAATCCCAAGAATGATTTTTTTTAATTGACCATATAACAGACAGATACAATGTGACATAATGGACTCCATCAACATTGAAACTGTTGATCTGTTTGTTTGGTAGAAGTCAATATCTCAATTGAGTGAAATGTTTTCTATGGTGTTATATACAAAAAAGATTCTTACCAGTGCCCGGTATTGCCATCTTATACATACGTTAATAGAAAAACAGCGGGAATACCTTGTTACTGTTATTTGGCTCAGTAGCTTATTCTCCATCACATTCTCTTCTCTACTGGCAGGGAATCCAACGTCTCCTGGTGATTTTCTTAATGGTAGTAAAGCATCTCCTGCCAGCTCTGTCTGTTTGTTGTGATTGTCTTCAACTACCATACAGGCCTCCCTCTTAGTCTACAGGTTGCATGAATGGAGCCCAATGCCAACATTAGCATTTGTGCTCAACACTGCCACCACCATCGTGCTACCACACCTGGGGGCCTTACAGGTCTTCTGCATCATGGTTGAAGATTTTCTGGTCAGCTCTCCTAATGTACTTACTATGCAGTGATTTCTATGGTTCAAATACTTTATTAAACTTCTTGTTGAAGTGCTAATCTGTAATTATTGCAACTGTGTGCCGTTTGTGTATCACTGCTCGTATGTCAGCATACGACATTTCAGAAATTGCAACATTCCTACCTTGGCAGAAAGTGATGACATTTACTACCGTGTAACTGTCTGGAGAGCCTTAACAGCCAGAATCAGCCTATCACTCCCTTGATTTCTCTTTTTTCTCCCAAATATCCCCCTTCATCCCCTGAGGATACAGCCTACATCTGGTGGTGCATTTGCATAGGAACATAGGAATAGGAGTAGGCCATTCCGCCCCTCGAGTCTGCTGCGCCATTCAGTTAGATCATGGCTGGTGTGTACTGCAACTCCATTTACCTGCCTTAGCTCCATATCCCTTCATACCCTTACCCAACAAGATTCTAGCGATCTCAGCCTTGAAAGCTCCAATTGAATCAGCATCCACAGCCTTTTGAGGAGAGAATTCCAAATTTTTACTACCTTTTGTGTGAAAAAGAGCTTATTGATTTCCCTCCTGAATGGCCGAGCTCTAATTTTAAGATGATGTCCCCTCATTCTTGATTCCCCATCAGAGGAAATAGGGTAGATACAGAGAAACTATCAAATCCTTTCAACATTTTAAACACTGCAATCAGGTCACCCCCTCAATCTTCTAAACTCAAGGGAATACTAACCAAGTTTTTGCAAACTGTCCTCATAATTTAACCCCCTGAGCTGCAGTATCGTTACCTGCTGGAGCATTGTGCTTCTAATCCACCATGTCTATTAGCTCATGTCAAATCAAAATCCATCGTTAAGGTTTAAAACATTTGCAAATTCTGTCATAACATTTAAAAAAAAGAATTAATAAGTTTGTTGGTGGCACCGAAATATGGTAAGCCTAAGACGTTTAAATGATCAGAAAATGCTGACTAATAAGTCAAATGGAGCTTCTAGTTTACCGGCAATGTGTTTAGCAGTGTGTCAAATCCCTCAGTAAACACAATGGTAGCAAAGTCTGCTCACTGCCTAAAGTGTCATTTTTATTATTAACTGTCCACATCAATGGCCCATAATATTTTAAAGTGTGATTACTAAAAAAAGCTTAATCTTACACAGCTTTACTCAAGTTTTTTTTAGAATACAGTACCAGTCGCATTTGTATGTCTAGATTTAGTCTGTAAATTATTTGCTAAGATGTAAGTAGAACAATGCTTTCAACATGAGGATTTGACTTTTACAGGTTTGGCTGCGATTTTCTTTTCTTGACGGTTTGCCTCTTCACAATTGCTTGTAAAACTCCTCAGGAGATATAAGTATTAATCATGCACCATGACTTCACATACTTCACAACAATTCATTACTCGACACATGAAGTAAGTACAGGCAATTGAATAGTAAAAGACGCTTTTATAGAAAACTGGAAGACAGACAGAGACCGTTATCTGCTCTGATTGCAGTCAATGTCACTTATGCTCAAATATAGACAAGACACCTGGTTTCTTTCAAGATTTCTCTGGAGGCCGCCTTTTATATTCAGTCCGTTCAACCTGCTGTCAATTTGCTGCTGATTCAAGTAACATTGAAAACTGTCTTCAGAAACTTAGAAGTAATGCTGCTGTAAAATGCCACGGATTTCTCAGAATAAGGTGATGCTACTGATTTAACATCATGATTTTAGTCGAAATTCTGATACTGTTAGTCAGATTTGACAAAAGGTCAAATTTATGACCTTTTTTAGATGCATAAATGGATAAATAATATATGGTATAATTTATATTCTCTCTTTGGATATTTAAAAAGGCATTGTTCTTACAATTGTGAGCTAAAATCTTGAACTTTAAAAAGAATTTTTGGGGAGAGAGAGTTGCAGATTTCTACTAGCTTTTGTGTGACGAAGTGCTTCCTGACATCACACCTGAATGACCTAGCTTTAATTTTAAGATTATGCCCCCTTGCTCTGGACTCCCCCGCCAGAGGAAATCATTTCTCTCTATCAACTCATTTAATCATCTTAAGCACCTCAATTAGATTACCTCTTAATCGTCTATATTTTTATATTGCATTCCATGCATTCTCATACAAAGTATCAAAAGGGCCAAAACAAAAAACGAAAGCTAGGGGGCTTGATTTTAATTCCCGAGGCGGGTTGGAGTCGGGTTGCATGGTGGGCGGGTTTGGGAGCCGCTTCCGGTGGAGTTGTGATTTTTATTTAAGTACCTTGTTAAAGTCATGGTGGCGCGCTGGCCAGTCCAATGAGTGGGATTGGGTTGGCTGACTGCCTCTGATGACATCATCATAGCAACTGCTTTTAAAGCTGCCTTCAAGCCTGAGCCTTTCCATTGTGGTTTCCTGCACTTCTTTTCAAAGCTATGACTTCTTCAAGAGGCAAGGCAGCTCCTCGGTTTAATGATGAGTCCCTCCAAGTTCTTGTCGATTTTGTCAGAGGGCGCAGGGAGATTCTTTTCCTTCCTGATGGCCGGGGGAAGCCTTCTCAGCAGACCAAGGCAGACTGGCTGCACATTGCTCAGGAGGTGAGCGCAAGGTCCATTTATGCACGCTCATGGATCCAGTGCCGCAAAAGATTTAATGATCTTGTGAGAACATCAAGAGTGAGTATCCCATCTCACTTGCATTCACCCTGCTTCCCTTCTCTTCTCATCACCTGCACTCTGCTTTGTAAGCCTCCTCCTTCACATCCCACCTTACTCTTACTTCCCTTGCACCCTTTCCTATCTATCTCTGCCTCTGCACTGAATCACTTCAGCATCCTGCCTATGCATCCCTTAGACCCACTCTCACTGTCATGCAGTGACAACAACTAACAACGCACAAGGAGCTAGCTTCCTCTTAGCACCTTACCCCATCTTCGTCTCCCTCAAAAATTCTATGGTAGGGATTAATCACACTTACTGCATCACTGTGGCTGAAACACCACTTGTGTCCCTTCTTGCAGGAAAAGATAGCCCACAATAAGAGGGAGAGAGCAAAGATTGGAGGAGGAACAGCTTCCCTTGCAACATTGACCAGTGCTGAGGAGGCAGCAAACGAGATTGTTGGAGTTGGCGAGGACCTGGAAGTGGGCAATGGAAAGATGGGTACACTAGAGGAAGCTGGTGACGTAATAGATTTTCATCTCTCTCAGAAAGCAATGCAATATGTTGTTCATAGAGAATTGCTTTGTATCATCTGCTCAAAAGGATGTGTCTGCTACATCAATATCAAATGTCTAATTCAAGCCTTTACTCTCCCACAGGACCATCGCGCACCCCCCCTCCCCACGATCCAGGACAAAGACCCGGACATCTCCTCAGAGGAACCTGAAGCCTCTGAGGGAGCAGCGTCAGCAGGACTCTGCACTAGCGCAGCAACACACACCTCGGTGGGGCCATCGCGAGTTAGAGTAGTGTTGCCACCTGGTCTATCACAGCGCACAAGTGGGCATCAGCAGATGGTGGAGATAGCAACAGCAGTGGAGAGTCCTTCTCAGAGGTCTCAGGACTCTCCTTGCTCTGCTGAGCTGCATGCAGATGCTGTGCCTCTGGGGCCATCCAGAAAAAGAGCGGTTCGTGAAATACAGGAACAAGTGCAGGAGTTTCTGGAAGGGTTTGCCTCCAGGGTTAGTGTGAGTGCAGAAAGAATGGAGGAGTCCATCTCTAACATCAACACTGCTGTGGTGGAGGCAATGGCGCATGAATGCACCACCATGGATAGGATGGCAACCTCTGTGGAAAGGATGGCTACCTCAGTGGAAAGGATGGCTACAGCCATGGAGGAAATAAGTTGCCAGAGTTAGGAAAACATGGTGACTGTTTAGAATAGACTGACATCTCTGGAGGAGTGATGGGCAGCTATTGGACAGGGAGACCAGAGCTTCATGGATGTCCTTTTGAGGAGGACTGCCAGTGGAGATACGGGTCCTCATGGCCCCCCTGAACTGCAGCAAGGTGCTCTCCTGCCACTTGCCAGAACTGAGGTGCGGCTGACCCATGAGATGGATGTTGTTGGCAGGACAGAAGAAAGATGGGCTCCTCTCAAAGCGCTTGCACGACCATGCCACTACGGAGCCCTCGGTCAGTGACCCACTTTGCAGAGACAACTGAGATGGCCGTTTCAGTCCCTGCACAGCCGCAGAAGAGCAGACTGTTGAAGACCCCTCCCAGGCTCCCAAACACAGAGAACACCCGGCAAAGGTGTCTAAGCAGCAGCAGCATCCGAGTCAGCAAGGTGCATTTACATCTGCTGAAGCCACAGGGGAAGCACCACGTAGAAGCATGCGTAAGAGAAAAAGTAAGCACCTATAGTCACAAGGGGACTCACTTGGGTGATGTTTCTTTTTTTCTGACTGTTGTTGATATATTTTGTCATGTATTAAAGAGAAATTATGGCAAACATTTGATTGTGTGGCCTATGTGTTCTGGGAATAGGCAAAAGTGCATTGAGGGCTCAGGGCAACTTACATTTGTAATGCTGATGGTAACAGTGATAGGAAATAAGAGGGTATAGCAGAGATGAAGTATGACATTGGACAAGTGTTGCCAGCAGTTACAGAGCTATATGGTGGCCACCTATGGCCGAACAGTAAGCTTATGGTAGTGTGGCATGGCAGTGTACATACCCTGCTTGACGGGCAGCAGTGAACTGCAGGGATGCTGCATTGGTCACAACAGGGCATGCAAGGCACCCCTCATCCTCCTCCTCTTCCCAGGAAGATCTGTGCTGAGCTATGCGGCTGATGCTCTTCCGATTATGAGGACCAGCATGAGAGGGCATAAATGTTTCCCATCCCCTTGATATAGATTTCAATTGAGGTAACAATCTTGCAAGCGCACAGTCGAAGTGGCCTGAAATAATCCCATTCATGACACACTGCAGGTGGGTGTCAGCTTGAACAGCCAGAAGGTCAGTAGATGTGCAAAATGTTATCCCATACCTACAACAGCAAAGTTGTTGCATTTGAATGTCAGCCATGTTTCAGGGGCTTTTTTAAAGCGCTCCACCAATGAATATAAATCACGTCCTCCAGCAACTCGTCCCCTTGAAGCTGGCCTGTTTCTGACAAGTGTAGGATTCGCAAAATTGTACTTTATAGTATAAAGGGTCGAATGGCAGAAGAGGCCATGATTTTAAAGACTATTTTAAAAGAAGCCCAGAAATAGGGGCATTCAAAATGGCCACCAAACCCCGTGATCAGCTTATTGGGACACTTTAAAATGGTTCCTGCAAATCCTCAGACAGCTTTGTGGATTCAGCCCAAAGTTCTGGAAGCCATTTCTGAGAGAACGAAACCAGACACCCACATCTATCTATATATATAAACGGATCGATCTGCCTGTCTGTCTGTCTGTCTGTCTGTCTGTCTATCTGTCTGTCTGTCTGTCCTTCGGTGTGCGTCTGTCCGGCTATGCACTCGAAAGTTATAGAGCGTACCTACATGTGCGTTACGTCAAAAGAAAGCTTACCATTCCAAAACGGTCGTAAGTGTATTTACGTTTCGGCTGGACAAAAATTGCGCCCGCGGTATCCAAAAAACGTTCAAAATTCCGCTCATTAGCATCTCATTATCTGCTCATTAGCGATAGAGTGATGTCGAGGTCGACCAATCATACCCCAGGTTCCCGGCGCGTGCGGGCGTTTCCTCCTACAGTCGAGTGATGGGACGATTGACCAATCCTATGCTTCGGTGACCTGATGGTCAACCAACCGGTGCATGTGTGGGCGGGCCTTATCGTTCTGAACCGAGGTGAGTCGCCACCATCTTGATTCCAAACTTTTCATTTCTTTTTCACGCTTTCTGCGTGTTTCTTTTCAAATCTACATTTCCAGCAAAAAAAAAGTTGCTTTTAAAACACAAATTGTTTTTAAAAAAAAGTTAATTAATTTGTAAATCTTTTCTCTAACCTCTATAATTCTCCTACCTTTCACCGTTTTTCCAGGCCCGTGGCCTAGGCTTCTCCAACTGCCAGCAATGCAACTCTAGACCCAGGCTCCCGGCCTAGACAGAGACGAACACTGGCAGAGGGGAGAGGGTGTACTGCCTCAGCTCCATTCCCGGGGTCAGTAGGTGGGGAGGCTTCATAAGCAACTGGGGTAGGTCGCAAGCCCCGAATAATAATCTGAAGATCCTGTGTTTGCAGCTGAGGAAATTTCTTCTGCTGACAGCCCCAGGTTAACGGCAGCCATCTTTGTCAAGGAGGGCGAAAAGTTTCAGTGCGACGCCATTTTGATTCAGTGTGTAACAGAGTGCATGCGCAGCCATCTTAGTACAGGAACATAGAGTGGGTGAGGCTTCTGTGCTCCAAATCGGGTGCTGGTGACCGAGACAGACAATTGACTGTGTGGGCGGGGTCTAATCTTTCCAACTGAAAAGCAAGCGGTGGCCATTTTTTGTGATACAACACACTGAGAGGTGAGCACCCCCTTTTTAATAAAAAGATTGGTGAGGTTGTAAAGTGTATGTTATAGAAAGATTTACCAAAAATGTTTTATAAGTACTTTAAGTTTCATGTTTCCCCACCCCTTGCTCCCCCCGCTCCCTTTCACCCCACTTCCCTTTTCCCCCTCCCTTTTCCCCCCTTCCCCCTCTTCCTTCCCCCTCCCTTTCCCCCCTCAACACCCTCTTCCCCCTTTACCCCCCTCTCCACCCTCCCTTCCCACCCTTCCCCCCCACCCCCCCTTCCCCCCCACCCTCCAAACCCCCCTTCCCCCCCACACCCCCTTCCACCCCCCCCACACCCCCACCCCCACTTCCCCCCCACAGAGATCGGGAGGCGGAGAGGGGAGGAGGGTTACCAAGGCAACAGGGGCTCGGGAGGGGAGGGGGAGCGGAGAGGGTTACCCCGGCAACCGGGCTCGCCAGCCGCAATCGGCCGCTCAGGCCCAGGCCCGGAGATCGGGAGGCGGAGAGGGGAGGAGGGTTACCAAGGCAACCGGGGCTCGGGAGGGGAGGGGGAGCGGAGAGGGATACCCTGGCAACCGGGCTCGCCAGCCGCAATCAGCCGCTCAGGCCCAGAGATCGGGAGGCGGAAAGGGGAGGAGGGTTACCAAGGCAACCGGGCCCGGCCAGCCGCAATCGGCCATCTCAGGCCCCCCTCCCTCCGCCACCCTCTCTCCCCTTCCCCCTCCTCCCCTCCCACCCCCTCCCCCCTCTCCCTCCATCCCTCCTCCCCTCCCCCCTCCCCCTCCCCTCCCTCCTCCACCTCCCCCCTCCCCCTCCCCCTCCCCCCTCCCCCTCCCCCCTCCCCCTCCCCCCTCCTCCACCTCCCCCTCCCCCCTCCCTCCTCCCCCTCCCTCCTCCCCCTCCCCCCTCCCTCCTCCCCTCCCCTCCCCCTCCCCCTCCCTCTCCCCCCTCCCTCTCCCCCCCTCCCTCCCCCTCCCTCTTCCCCCCTCCCCTCCTCCCCCTCCCTCCCCCCTCGCCCTCTCCCTCCCCCTCCCTTCCTCCCCCCCTCCCCCCCTCCCCCTCCCTCTCCCCCTCTCCCCCTCCCTCCCCCTCCTCCCCTCTCCCCCTCCTCCCCCTCTCCCCCTCCCCCTCTCCCCCCTCCCCCCTCCCCCTCTCCCCCCTCCCCCCTCCCACTCTCCCCCTCTCACCGCCTCCCCCTCTCCCCTCTTTCTCGCTCTCTCTCTTCCCCCCAGTCGCTCTCTCTCTTCCCCCAGTCGCTCTCTCTCTTCCCCCCCAGTCGCTTTCTCTCTTCCCCCCCAGTCGCTCTCTCTCTTCCCCCCCAGTCGCTCTCTCTCTTCCCCCCCAGTCGCTCTGTCTCTTTCCCCCCAGTTGCTCTGTCTCTTCCCCCCCAGTTGCTCTGTCTCTTCCCCCCCAGTGGCTCTCTCTCTTCCCCCACAGTCGCTCTCTCTCTTCCCCCCCAGTCGCTCTCTCTCTTCCCCCCCAGTCGCTCTCACTCTTCCCCCCCAGTCGCTCTATCTCTTCCCCCCCAGTCGCTCTCTCTCTTCCCCCCCAGTCGCTCTCTCTCTTCCCCCACAGTCGCTCTCTCTCTTCCCCCCCAGTCGCTCTCTCTCTTCCCCCGCAGTCGCTCTCTCTCTCTCTTCCAACAACAACATGCCCTCAAAAGACCCTCGGCACCGCCGGGCACTTTAGCTGGTCTATATATATAAACGGATACATCTGTCTGTCTGTCTGTCTGTCCTCCGGTGTGCGTCTGTCCGGCTATGCGCTCGAAAGTTATAGAGCGTACCTACGCGTGCGTTACGTCGAAAGAAAGCTTACCGTTCCAAAACGGTCGTAAGCGTATTGACGTTTCGGCCAGACAAAAATCGCGCCCGCGGTATCCGAAAAACGTTCAACATTCCACTCATTAGCACCTCATTATCCGCTCATTAGCGATAGAGTGACCTCGAGGTCGACCAATCGTACGCCGGGTTCCTGGCGCGTGCGGGCGGGCCCTCCTACGGTCGAGTGACGGGACGATTGACCAAATCCTACACTTCGGTGACCTGACAGTTGACCAATCGGTGCGTGTGTGGGCGGGCCTTATCGTTCTGATCCAAGGTGTGTCGCCGCCATCTTGATTCCAAACTTTTCCTTTCTTTTTCCCGCTTTCTGCGTCTTAAAAAAAAAGTTGCTTTTAAAACACATAGGCCTAGAAATTGGGTTGGGGCGCCAAGTGGCGCAAAAGTCGGCGGAGTGCAGGATTTAGCGCAGCGATCGGAGTGATACCGATCGCCAGATATTCAGTTTCATTGCTGCTCGAGGGACACGGGGCGAGACTCGAGGCGCTCCGCGTCCCTCTTAGGGAGCTGAAACTGAATATCGCAGCGCAACGTGCCGCAGCGCCACACGCTGCGGCACGGCCCGCTGCGGTACTGCAGGCCTTCCTCCCACTGTTAAGGGGGAGGTGCCTGCAACAGCGCGATCCCCGATCGCGAGTGCCGGCAAATGAGCTCGGCACCAAGGAGAAGTGCCGGGGCTCTCGGGAAACAGCCGGCAATGCCGCGGGGGGGTGCGGTTAGGAGGCCGGGGACGGAGGTGCTGGCAGGCGGCTGCCGAAAAAGCGGCCGCACCGCACCTCCACCTTAACTTGCGCTGCTGCCGGCACAGTAAGGCCCCGTGAACCGGGCATGGGTAGCGAGTGGCGCAACTGCGGCGTTCGCTACCAAATATCGCGAACGGCGCACGAATGGGGCGCTGCGCACACCGATGACGTCATCGGTGGCGGCGCAGCGAAAATGCTTAACGCCACCATTAGCGCCCCGACTGAATATCGTCGGAGACGCAGCCAGTGGTGCTACAGTCACTGACTGGCCTCTTCAGGCGCTAACAGGTGGCGCTACTCACCCAATTTCTCCCCCAATTTAAAAAAAAAGTTAATTACTTTCTAAATCTTTTATCTAATCTCATTAATTTTCCTACCTTCCCCGTTTTTCCAGGTAGGCTCGAAGCCTGGCATCTGTTGCCAGCCATGCTGGACCCTCGGCAATTGTTTTGTGGCAAGCTCCTCCCACCCCTCACCCCCCCCCCGCTGGGCCCGATTCCGAACCAGCGGCCAGCCATCTTGGTAAAGGCTGGCTGGGCTCACTGCAAGCTCCAGGCGGTTGATTCGGGGGGGGCGGGGCTCGGGAGGGAGGGGGAGCGGAGAGGGTTACCCCGGCAACCGGGCTCGCCAGCCGCAATCGGCCGCTCAGCCCAGGCCGGAGATCGGGAGGCGGAGAGGGGAGGAGGGTTACCAAGGCAACTGGGGCTCGGGAGGGGAGGGGGAGCGGAGAGGGTTACCCCGGCAACCGGGCTCGCCAGCCGTAATCGCCCGCTCAGGCCAGGCCCGGAGATCGGGAGGCGGAGAGGGGAGGAGGGTTACCAAGGCAACTGGGGCTCAGGAGGGGAGGGGAGCGGAGAGGGTTACCCCAGCAACCGGGCTTGCCAGCCGCAATTGGCCGCTCAGGCCCGGAGATCGGGAGGCGGAGAGGGGAGGAGGGTTACCAAGGCAACCGGGCCCGGCCAGCCGCAATCGGCCGTCTCAGGCCCCCCTTCCCCCTCCTCCCCTCCCCCTCTCCCTCCCACCCCCCTCCCCCTCCCCCTCTCCCTCCCCCTCCCTCCCCCCTCCTCCTCCCCTCCCCCTCCGCTCCCCCTCCCCCTCCCCCTCCCTCCCCCTCCCCTCCCCCTCCCCCCTCCCTCCCCTCCCCCCTCCCTCACCCCCTCCCCCTCTCCCTCCACCTCCCTCCCCCCTCCTCCTCCCCTCCCCTCCTCCGCCTCCCCCTCCCCTCCCACCTCCCCCTCCCCCCCACCCCCTCTCCCTCCCTCCCTCTCCCTCCTCCTACCCCCTCCCTCCTCCTCCCCTCCCCCTCCTCCCCTCCCCCACCCTACCCTCCCCCTCCCTCCCACTCCCTCCCCCTCCCCCTTTTTCTCGCTCTCTCTCTTCCCCCCCGTCGCTCTCTCTCTTCCCCCCCGTCGCTCTCTCTCTTCCCCCCCAGTCGCTCTCTCTCTCCCACCCCAGTCGCTCTCTCTCTTCCCCCCCAGTCGCACTCTCTCTTCCCCCAGTCGCTCTCTCTCTTCCCCCCAGTCGCTCTCTCTCTTCCCCCCCAATCGCTCTCTCTCTTCCCCCCAGTCGCTCTCTCTCTTCCCCCCAGTTGCTCTCTCTCTTCCCCCCCAGTCGCTCTCTCTCTCTCTTCCAACAACAACATGCCCTCAAAAGACCCTCGGCACCACCGGGCACTTCAGCTAGTAACATATAGATTGGATACAGATCCAGTCGAGATCGGCCTGTAGATAAAGGGCCATCTAAATGTTGACCCAGACAAAAGGGAACAGTTTCATATTCATGAGAAGAGCATCAAGGGCCCGTTAAGGACATCACCAGGACATTAAAAACAATGAATGTCATTCCAGACCAGAGATGGCCCGTTACCGGCCATCCAAGAACACTTTAAAATATAAAGTGCAACAAGTCCGCCAAAAGTTAAACAAAGACTAACCTGATTTGGCGTGAGATTAGGGCTTCTGGAAAAGAAGTATAATTGTGAGAACACACGGGTAGGGGTAGGGGAAGGAGACACAGGAGACACGCTCGTCAGTTTTCCAGCTTGCAGGCCTGTCCAGCATTTGAGCTGGGTAAAGAGGAGTCGCTTCAGGAGAAGATCAGCGGGACTCCTCTCCATCGACGGAGAGGAAGAAGAAGAAGACCAAACCACCATCAAGAAGGTCGTTCAAAATGGCGTCCCGCCCCGGGGTCAAACATTGGGAGATCATCGACCAACCCCGAGCCGTTGACGAAAACGAGAGGCCATCAACCTGCTCCGGCTCGGGAGAAGAGACAAAATAAAACGACAGAAGCAGCCGGTGTCCAGCCGTCCCCGACCCCAACTTCAGGAAAGAGGTGTGGCACAGCTTGTTGGAGCTCCACGATCCACGTGGAGACAGGACGCCTGAAAGGACCAAACGCAGACTGGTTCAAAACCTTGCACTTCCTAGTTGGATTGGTGAGCATGTTTCTGGCCCTCCATAATCAGATCTAGATAGGTTTAAGGGGGTGGATATTTAAGGGTATAATTAACATGAGTTGTTATCCCTCTATGTTCCGTGTGTTTCCATATTTCATGATGATTTTTGTAGAGTATAATATGCCTGTATTTGCCTTAGTAAGTATTTTGTCGTTATGATTTGTTTGTGTTTTTCCCTCCCATGTACTCTCTTATTTGCTTGCATTTGATTTGTGTTTCCATATGCAATAAAATTTCATTTTGTTTCATCAAACTTGGTCTATAAGAGTTTTCTCTACATCGTAGTTCCTGCCCCAAAGTCCAGAGTATAGAATCGAAGGGGCGAGTGGGTCGAACCACTCAAGGTTTTACTGTGCAAGAAAGAGAGGCCTCTAGAGAGAGAAACCTCTGCGATCTAAAACCCCTTACAGAAAATGGCAACCGCGACAGGACTCTGGCAGCAGGATTGCAATGTAATAGATCCAAGTTTGAATGGTTGAAATGCAATGGATGAGAGGATAGCGGATTATGTCTTTGGCAAGGTAAATCTCACTAAGCAGTGGATTTCCGATCTCTTACTGGATGGGCGTCCGGTGGACGCAGCCATCAGGTGGACAGAGAGCAAAGAGCATAAGAATCAGTGGAGAAGGCACTGTGGCTGATGTGTTACAAGAAGCAGGTCCAGATCTTGGACCGGGTCGTTGCAGCACAGGCAGCCAGGATCACAACCCAGGCAGCAGAGATAGAGGAAAAGGCCATGGGTGGGGAAAAACTCATCACAGCGCTTCAAGCACTGAATCAGGAACGCCAAGTGGTAGCTAGTCAACATCAGGCTAGGATAGAGCACCTGGAGTGCCAGGTTACTGAGGCAAAGATCAATGAAACGAGGATACGGGAGTAAAACGCCCGCCTCGCACAACAGCTAAGAGCGCAGGAGGAGAGAGTAGTGGAGGTTAAGGCAGCTTACAAGCTAGCCCTCGAGCATGGGTTTGAGAGCACAGACCACGGCCCCTGCCAAAAGACCATAGAGGACCTAAGAAAGGCCCTGGTTAAGGCAAGAGGCATGGTGTGTCTCGTCAGCCCGAAAGCCAGTCACATGGACTTTTTAAAGGAATCTAAACAGCCGATTCCAGCTGAGGTAATTGTGGTACCAGCCACCGAGCCCTCAGCACCGCCGAGCTATAGTGAGACTTGGCCAGAAAAACAGGGGGTGGTAAAAGAGGAGATAGCCGAGGTGGAATGGGAGGAAGAACAGCCACTGGTAGCGAAGCCGGGACCGGCACCAATGTGTCCCGCCGGGCACCAGAGGTTTGGTCCCAACGCCGCCAATGGCGATGTCGGACCCCACCAGAACCAGCTCATGGTGCCCTACACTGCCCCGCAATTAAGGTCCATGGTGAGCCACCTCACATGACTCACAGTAAAGGGCGATCCCTCGATTCATTAATGACTGTGATGAACAGGAACAGGTGAAACTGTTGCTTTTCTCCCTGGATTGCACAATCCTTCAGTGCCTCTCAGATGAGAGTAAGAGGGGACGGAAAGGGTATGCGGATCTCAAGGAGGAAGTCTTAGAAGTAATGGGAGTGGATGACGGTAGTCCGTTCGACCGTGTGGAAGGGACCGTGCAGCTATCTGGAGAACCCCCACGGGTTTTCGCAGAAAGGCTGTGGCCTGTGTATCGATGCAGCTGTCCGGGCATGCCTGAATGGGTAGCAATGAATGACGAACAGCGGGTTCATTGGCTCCGTTGCTTGGTTACCAACAGCTTGCCGCAGATACGGATCCTAGCCAGATCTTGGTTTGATCCCCAAGGTCCCGGTGTCACGGAGGAGACGGTGCTCCGCAAGCTCAACGTTGTGTATAAGAATTGTAGAGGTCAGGAATCACCTCTCCAGAAGGGGAAGGTGCATGAGGCAAAATCCACAGCCCCAAGCAAGAAGGAGTGGCGTCAGGAGGGGAATCGCCATACCCAAGCCAAGCTCAATTGTTACGGGTGTGGGAAGGACGGACATTGGCGCAAGGACTGTAGAAATCAGTGGAAGGATAATAAGGGAAAATTTCCCGCAGCCCAAGCCCAAGCCCAGACCGCTGCCCCAGCACCAGCCCAAACCCAAGCCGTAGCTCCTGCCCAGCACAAGGAGCTGGTGCAGTTATGGATCCCGCTGTGATTGAATCAATCATAGAAACCATGTGGTCTCTGATGATTTCGCTGGGGAAGATAGCCGTCACCACTGGTCTTGTCGCTGCAGAAACCCCGACCGCTGTGCCCACATGACTAGAGCCGGCGCAGCCCGTTTACTTGCGTGCGCTGCGATATGATGTATGGAGACGACCCCTCGTGGAGATGGAGGTGGAAGATGTGAAAGGAACCTATTTCCTGGATACGGGGGCATCGTGCACCGTGATCCATGCAGATAACCCCACCGCCTCGCCTCTATCCACCGGGATTCCATACCTTCTATCTGTAGTGTATGTACCTTTAAGACAGAACTACTTTTACAGCTCCTGTATACTGTAGTACCGGCAGTGACCACACCTGTAAATAAGCCTTGCGCATGCCTCTGTACCCCCAGTCTTGAGACTACCCTCCTGCAGTAAATACCTGTTTATTGTTAAGCTACAGCATCCGTGTGGTTATTGAAAAACATCATACTCTCAGAATCACGGATCTAACAGTGGCGACGAGTGTCGATTCGAATCTACCTGCAACTCTGCATTTCCCTTCGAGGTTTCGAACCGGGAGGGCGGTGGAAGAAAGTCGAGGCCAGGAACACGGGTGTCGACCACGAGCAAGCACCCAGTCGTCCGGCAGAGAGTGAACATCGCAGGAGAGGCTGTGGAGAGCCGGGCTTGGTTCCCCAGCCACGACGATCAGCAAGAGACTGACGACAGGTCCAGCGCAGACCCTTCCAGGACAGCGGCGGCTAGAGCCGACCGACGGCGGAGAGAAAGCCGAGCAGCGTCGACGGGGTAAGACTGAGGGTGAAGCGCACAGGGCGCAGCCGGGGGTTGAAAATCGAGCGGCGTCGAGAAAAAAAACAAAAACAAACAAACCGGAGAGAGAGAACGCGCAGAGCACAGCCAGGGCTCGAGTGCTAAACAGTGTCCGCGGGGAGAAGAAGGAAGAGTGTGGGAGATGCCATTTTTAGAAGCCGCAGCGGAGAAGAAGGGCGAGCGCGGGAAGGAAGGAAAGCGCGGGAGACGCCATTTTGTGCCAGCGGAGATGAAGGGGAAGCGCGGGAGACGCCATTTTTGACAGTTAAGTCACACCCAGGGATGCCGAAGAGTGGCAGTATCTCTATGTTCGACAATGAAGTCGAAGATTGGGCGACATATGTGGAACGTATTGAGGTGTACTGCAGGGCGAATGAAGTGCCACTTCCTAGGAAAGTACTGATTTTGTTAAATTCCATGGGTGCAAAAACTTATGGGTTGCTGCAAAATCTAATAACCCCAGAGAAGCCGGTGAACAAGAATTTCGAAAGCATAGTAGAAATCCTAGAGGATCACTTAAACCCCACCACGCTGCTGATAGCAGAACGATTTAAGTTCCGTAAAAGGAACCAACACAAACACGAAAGCAATGCTGAGTACCTAACGGAACTGCGCAAGCTATCGAAACACTGCCAGTTTGGAGCGGGACTAGCAGATACATTAAGGGACAAGTTTGTGTGTGGGCTACAAAGTGAGGGAACCCAGAAACGGCTTCTATCAGAAAAGGATCTTACGCTGGACAAGGCTTTCAGCATGGCAGTATCACATGATGCAGCCGCAAGGGGCGCTGCAGAGATACAACGGAGACCGCAAGAATATGGCACCAAGGAAATGTCCTATGGCACAGGGAAATGCTATCGCTGCGGCAGAACAACACATGACCAGAAGGATTGTTGGTTCAAGGACCAAGTGTGCAGACAGTGTGGAAAAGCAGGACACATAACAAGAGTCTACAGGTCTGGGAAGAAAACCAACAGTAAGAAATCTCCACAGGAGAAGTACAAAAAGGTACACCAGGTGATGGACAGTGGTTCAGACGAACAGAAAAGTGACACAGACTCCGGAAGCAAGGAGCTGGGTTGTCTGAAACTACATAAGGTAACCAAAATGGAGGAGCACCAGACTATCTGGGTTACACTCAAGATAGACGGAGTCCAAGTGAAAATGGAATTGGACACAGGATCAGCCCTAACAGTCATAAACCAAAGGGACTACAAGCGGCTATTTTCACATATACCCTTGAAAGCTACAGAGATTGTCTTGAAGATGTACATGGGCCAAAAAGTCTACCCCAAAGGAAAAATAAGGGAGAAAGTGATATATAAAGGCCAGGAAATACCTAAAATGGATATATATGTATTGCCAGCTGGAGGACCACCACTGCTAGGACGTGAATGGATCCGGAAGATACAATTAGATTGGCATTCCATACAGGCACTGAAGGTTGAGGCCAAAAAGGATGACGACGTCACACCTGGACGACTGTCAAAATTGTTAACTGACGCAAAAGAAGTGTTCCAGGAGGGACTCGGAACACTAAAAGGCATAACAGTAACGATTAAAATAGAGGAAAATGCAAGCCCAAAGTTTCTTAAGGCCAGACCAGTGCCTTATGTGATCAGACCAGCTGTTGAAGCAGAGCTGGAAGGGTTGGAACGTTCAGGAGTACTGTCCAAAGTGGACTGGAGCGAGTGGGCTACACCCATCGTTCCTGTAATGAAGAGGTCGTTGAGTAATACGCCTGGGGAACCAAAGAAGGTCCGCATCTGTGGGGATTTTAAGGTGACAGTGAACCCAGTCCTTCACATGGTACAATATCCGCTTCCACGAATTGAGGATATTTTCGCCTCGCTATCTGGAGGTAAACGCTTCACCAAAATTGATCTAGCCCAGGCGTACTTGCAAATGGAGGTAGAAGTAGCTTCAAAACAATACCTTACGATTAACACTCATAAAGGTCTCTATCAATACAACTGGCTGGTGTTCGGGGTAGCCTCGGCTCCGGCTATCTGGCAAAGGGCAATGGATCAAGTCCTGCAAGGCATTCCAGGGACCCAGTGTTATTTGGACGACATCCTGGTCACGGGCGAAAATGACAGTAATCACCTCGCCAACTTGGAGAATGTGTTCACTGGATTAAAGGAGTATGGCCTACGAGCTAATCGCCACAAGTTCGAGTTTTTCCAGAAACAGATCTCATATTATGGCCACGTCATCGATGAAGAGGGGTTACATAAGTCCCCTGAAAATATTGAGGCAGTAGTCAAGGCTCCAGCACCGGAAAATGTGTCACAACTGAGGTCATTCCTCGGGCTGGTAAACTACTACCACAAGTTCTTAGCAAATTTGTCCACGGTATTACACCCACTGAGTACCCTACTGCAAACAGGGGTACCATGGAAGTGGAATGACGAACGTAGACGAGCTTTCCAGAAGTGTAAAGAATTGATCACATCGAAAGAGGTGTTGGCCCATTTCAACCCAGCACTACCAATTCGTTTGGCATGTGATGCATCACCCTATGGTATTGGAGCAGTGCTGTCGCACTAATTCACAGACGGGTTGGAGAGGCCAGTAGCCTTTGCGTCTCGGTCACTAACATCAGCCGAGCGCAACTACGCCCAGATTGACAGGGAGGCCCTCAGCCTAGTATGGGGAGTAAAAAAATTCAACCACTATCTGCATGGGCAGAAGTTCACCTTGCTGACTGACCACCAACCACTTGTCTCCATCTTTAATCCTAAGAAGGGCATTCCAGTGATGACTGCACAACGGTTACAAAAATGGTCCCTGTTTCTAGGGGCGAATCAATATGATATATAATATAAAGGCACAAAACAGCATGGGAATGCTGATGGGCTATCGCGCCTGCCACTGTCTACTGTGGAGGAAGCACCAGCAGTGGACCCTATCGAGATATTTTATACGTCAATAATTGAACAGTTGCCAGTAACAAACGCGGATATAGAGAAGGAGACCCACAATGATCCGACGCTGTCTCGGGTATATGATTTGACGATGAGGGGATGGCCAACACATGGCGACTCACTGTTGCCAGCATTCTCATCCAGAAGAGAACAGCTGTCAGTATGCCAGGGCACAGTGATGTGTGGATACAGAGTGGTGATTCCACCTAAGTTAAGGGAGAGAGTGCTAAATGAGCTACATGAAGGTCATCTGGGGGGAGTGAAAATGAAAAGCCTTGCTAGGGCTTATGTGTGGTGGCCGGGAATCGATCAACAAATCAAAGACCTAACTAAGAGCTGCTCAGGATGCCAGAAGGTCCAAAATGCACCACCACATGCCCCTCTACACCCATGGGAGTGGTCCTCCTCTCCATGGCAACAGGTGCATATTGATTTCGCTGGTCCATTCATGGACTCAATGTTCTTAATAGCAGTGGATGCTCATTCGAAGTGGCATGAGGTGATTAAAATGTCCTCAACCACTACAGAGAAAACGATTGCAGTCCTACGGACCATATTTGCCAGAAACGGTTTGCCAGAGCAGATTTGCTCTGATAATGGACCACAGTTTGTGTCCGAAGAGTTTTGAAAATTTATGAGAAGGAATGGGGTAATGTAAGAATTCGCAATAATTTACAGTTCTGAAGATCATTTTTTTTGATTAAAGAATCCCTGGGCGTTGTGCTTTTAAATTTCCAGGGATAAAAATGGCTGTCACCACATGGCCGAAGACAAAGGACAATGCTTTGTTTACAAAGCAATTAAATGCTATTAGCATTTGTTTGTATATCGAGTGGATACATCTAAACTGCAGAAGAGACTTTTGTATCTTGAATGGAACCGTTTAAGAATTGAATGGGTCTAAATCACTTCGCATTCTGGACAATAGAGCAGTTGTATTTCCCTTTTGTTTCAGCCCAGGGAGCTCCGGAAGACACATTAACCCAGTCCAACCACTCTGAGTTAGCCAATCACAGCTTTCTCTTGTGTATTGTACCCATTGGGCGGGGAATTTTGCACACAGCCCTTGCAGGGCAGAACGGCAGGACCTCACCAGGTATATAGATAACGGCTGAGAAGCTATCACTCTCTTTACTTCCTGGGACCATAGGTGAGCCTCTCTCTCTCTCTCTCTCTCTCTCTTACTTTGCTGGATCACAGGTGAGCAGGGTGTTCTGAATCCTCAACAAGGCAACCTAGCAGGAGTTTGGGGTGGTGATTTGAAGGTAATTGCTAAGATTGTTTAAATAACATTGTAGTCATTTTATCCCTCGTTTTCGCCATCTGCAACCCCCCTGTTATATAGTTTTAATGTAATTACTGTGTTCGTGTGGTATAGTTTATTCTTTGGATTGTAGTTTATTTAGGTAATAAAACTTGATTTTTCTCTCATCCAAAACACTTGTTCCGTTTTAATATCATTAATTATAAGTTCCTCCACTCAGAACTAAAGGAGGGGTAGCGATTCGAAACCGCTGTTTTAAAATTGGTTTTATTGGAATTGGTCTGAGTGCAGGCAAAGGCTGCAAGACCAGGAAAATTACTTTAAACCAGTTTAAAGAATCCCCCGACCCTTACAGTAAGGCATTACACATCCGCCCCGTATCATCCAGCCACAAATGGATTGGCTGAGAGGCTCGTACAAACCTTTAAGAAGGCGATAAAGGCCATGTGCGACGATGAAATTCCACTACAGCATAAGGTGGACAATTCCGTATTAACCTACCGAAACGCGACACATGCAGTTACCAACCAGACCCCAGCCATGATGTTCTTTAACCGAAGGTTGAGATCTCGTCTGGACTTGCTCAGACCAAATGTGCGAAGAAATGTTGAGGACAAACAATTCCAGCACATCAATGAGAAGCCGACAAGGAGCTTCAATGTAGGACAACCAGTCTTGGCCCGTGACTACTGAACAGAGAAATGGCAACCCGGAATGATATGCACAAGGCAGGGGTCATTAATGTACACAGTGGATGTCGGGGAGAACATTGTGAGATGCCACGTCGATCAGATCTTAGCATCACAGGAACGAGTCAACCCCATGTCTCGAGTACCTGGGGATGAACCCGAGCATCTACCTCAGAACCAGTAGCAGTGGAACCCGATGAACTACCCGATGAAAAGGGGCCAGAATCGACTCTGCACCAAGAGCAAGAACCTCAGGAAAGGCGCTATCCCGAAAGGGTCAGGAGGCCGCCCCAAAGACTGAATCTATAAATGGACTATTGTTGTTTTATGTACATGTTAAAGTGTTAATTGTTATTTGAATATTAGGGGTACTACTAATCTAAAAGGGGAGGAATTGTAGTGTATGTACCTTTAAGACAGAACTACTTTTACAGCTCCTGTATACTGTAGTACCGGCAGTGACCACACCTGTATATAAGCCTTGTGCATGCCTCTGTACCCCCAGACTTGAGACTACCCTCGTCCAGTAAATACCTGTTTATTGTTAAGTTACAGCATCCGTGTGGTTATTGAAAAACATCATACTCTCAGAATCACGGATCTAACACTATCGGGCTTCACGGGCGAGGAACGGACTGGCGCGCATTCCCTTCCCCTTTCCATTCATTTAGGACCACTCCGCACCACGTGGAGATGTACACTAATGAAGTGGGAGGCGGGGGATGGAACGGGGGTTCTTGGACCTGATTTCTTGGTAGCCCACGGGATCCACGTGGACCTAAGAAATCATTGTCTATGGGGAGTGGGTAAAAGTGTGAAAGGGATAGAGAATGTCAAGGAAAACCCAATGAAAGCACAGGTTGGCCGGCGGGAAGTCAAATTCCTGGGTCTGACTCTCTGCGCTGGCGAGAGGGGCACAGACCAGGACAGACAGGAATCGGTGCAAAATCCACCGGCCCCCGCCAGTCGCGCAGAAAAGGTGTCCCGACGCAACAAATGGTTTCACATCAATCAGTGAAAACTGTTTAAACCGGGTGCTAGAGTATCAGCAACCGAAGCCAGGTCTGTGGGTAAAGATCCTCAGCCTGAGGCGTGCGATGAGCCACAGACCACACAAGCTGGCGTTGTAGCCTGCTTGGAAGGAGAAGCTGCCCCGCCCACCTGGGGGGAGGCTTCCCCTATGTGTAGTTTATGTACCTTTAAGAGAGAACTACTTTTACAGCTCCTGTATACTGTCGTACCGGCAGTGACCACACCTGTATATAAGCCTTGAGCATGCCTCTGTACCCCCAGTCTTGAGACCACCCTACTCCAGTAAACACCTGTTGATTGTTAAGTTACAGCATCCGTGTAGTTATTTGAAAACATCATACTCTCAGAATCACGGATCTAACAGTGGCGACGAGTGTCGATTTGAATCTACCTGCAACTCTGCAATTCCCTTCAAGGATTCGCTCCGGGAGGGTGGTGGAAGAATGTCGAGGCCAGAAGCACGGGCGTCGACCACGAGCAACCGCCCAGACGTCCGGCATAGAGTGAACATCGCAGGAGAGGCTATTGAGAGCCGGGCTCGGTTCCCCAGCCACGACGATCCAGCAACAGACTGACAACAGGTACAGCGCAGACCCTTCCCGGACAGCGACGGCTGGAGCCGACCGACGGCAGAGAAAAAGCCGAGCAGCGTCGACGGGGTAAGAGAGAGGGTGAAGCACACAGGGCGCAGCCGGGGGTTGAAAACCGAGCAGCGTCGAGGAAAAACAAAACAGAGAGAGAGAGGGTAAAGCAGCAGCCGGGTTCAGGACCAAGCGGCGGAAACGGGAAATGCGCACAGAAAAAAAACACGCAGAGCACAGCCAGGGCTCAAGGGCTGAACAGTATCTGCGGGGAGAAGAAGGAAGAGCGCGGGAGACGCCATTTTAAGAAGCCGCAGCGGAGAAGAAAGGTGAGCACGGGAAGAAAGGAAAGCGCGGGAGACACCATTTTGTGCCAGCGGAGAAGAAGGGAGAGCGCGGGAGATGCCATTTTTGACAGTTAAATCACACTCAGGGATGCCTAAGAGTGGCAGTATCTCTACGTTCGACAATGAAGTCGAAGATTGGGCGACATATGTGGAACGTATTGAGGTGTACTGCAGGGCGAATGAAGTGCCAGATGCTAGGAAAGCACTGGTTTTGTTAAATTCCATGGTTGCAAAAACTTATGGCTTACTGCGAAATCTAATAACCCCAGAGAAGCCTGTGGATAAGAATTTCGAAAGCATAGTAGAAATCCTACAGGACCACTTAAACCCCACACCGCTGCTGATAGCAGAAAGATTTAAGTTCCACAAAAGGAACCAGCATAAAGATGAAAGTAATGCTGAGTACTTAACGGAACTGGGCAAGCTATCGAAACACTGCCAGTTTGGAGTGGGACTAGCAGATACGTTAAGGGACAAGTTTGTGTGTGGGCTTCAAAGTGAGGGAACCCAGAAACGGCTTCTATCAGAAAAGGATCTTACGCTGGACAAGGCTTTCAGCATGGCAGTATCACACGAAGCAGCCACAAGGGGCGCTGCAGAGATACAAGAATATGGCACCAATGAAATGTCATATGGAACAGGGAAGTGTTATCGCTGCGGCAGAATGACACACGACCAGAAGGACTGTTGGTTCAAGGACCAAGTGTGCAGACAGTGTGGAAAAGCAGGACACATAGCAAGAGTCTGCAGGTCTGGGAAGAAAACCAACAGTAAGAAATCTCCACAGGAGAAGTACAAAAAGGTACACCAGGTGATGGACAGTGGTTCAGACGAACAGAAAAGTGACACAGACTCCGGAAGCAAGGAGCTGGGTTGTCTGAAACTACATAAGGTAACCAAAATGGAGGAGCACCAGACTATCTGGGTTACACTCAAGATAGACGGAGTCCAAGTGAAAATGGAATTGGACACAGGATCAGCCCTAACAGTCATAAACCAAAAGGACTACAAGCGGCTATTTTCACATGTACCCTTGAAAGCTACAGAGATTGTCTTGAAGACGTACATGGGGCAAAAAGTCTACCCCAAAGGAAAAATAAGGGAGAAAGTGATATATAAAGGCCAGGAAATACCTAAAATGGATATATATGTATTGCCAGCTGGAGGACCACCACTGCTAGGACGTGAATGGATCCGGAAGATACAATTAGATTGGCATTCCATACAGGCACTGAAGGTTGAGGCCAAAAAGGATGATGACGTCACACCTGGACGACTGTCAAAATTGTTAACTGACGCAAAAGAAGTGTTCCAGGAGGGACTTGGAACACTAAAAGGCATAACAGTAACGATTAAAATAGAGGAAAATGCAAGCCCAAAGTTTCTTAAGGCCAGACCAGTGCCTTATGTGATCAGACCAGCCGTCGAAGCAGAGCTGGAAGGGTTGGAATGTTCAGGAGTACTGTCCAAAGTGGACTGGAGTGAGTGGGCTACACCCATCGTTCCTGTAATGAAGAGGTCGTTGAGTAATACGCCTGGGGAACCAAAGAAGGTCCGCATCTGTGGGGATTTTAAGGTGACAGTGAACCCAGTCCTTCACACGGTACAATATCCGCTTCCACGAATTGAGGATATTTTCGCCTCGCTATCTGGAGGTAAACACTTCACCAAAATTCATCTAGCCCAGGCGTACTTGCAAATGGAGGTAGAAGAAGCCTCGAAACAATACCTTACGATCAACACTCATAAAGGTCTCTACCAATACAACCGGCTGGTGTTCGGGGTAGCATTGGCTCTGGCTATTTGGCAAAGGGCGATGGATCAAGTCCTGCAAGGGATTCCAGGGACCCAGTGTTATTTGGACGACATCCTGGTCACGGGCGAAAATGACAGTGATCACCTCGCCAACCTGGAGAAGGTGCTCACTGGATTAAAGGAATATGGGCTACGAGCTAATCGCCACAAGTGCGAGTTTTTCCAGAAGCAGATCTTGTATTATGGCCACATTATCGTGACGAGGGGTTACATAAGTCCCCTGAAAAGATTGAGGCAGTAGTCAAGGCTCCAGCACCAGACATTGGGCCAGAAATTCGTGAACGGGGCTTGCCGCGCGTGCAAGGTCCCGATTTGCACTTACCCGACGCGCCTGCCGATCACCTCCAGGGACGCCTGGAATTCCATTTTAAATCTGAAGAATCCCGGGCAGCGTTTGACGTCACGTCGCCCAGGAGTGCAGCCAGCGCGAAGCCTGGAGCGCGCTGTGCAACTGAGACACGCCCCTTGAGGTCTCAGTTTAACAGGACACGCCCCCAATGTTTCTGCCAAGCTGCTAAGCATTTTTACATGCAAAGCAGTAGTTCAAATAGGTTTTTGGAAGTTTTTTGAAGCTTTTGGTAACTTTTATAAACTTTTAAAAACGTTTACATTATTTTGAAGAATCTGAAGTAGTTTTAAACAGAATTAAAGCAATTTAAAGACTTTTAAAAGCCCTAAAAGATTTTTTTAAATTCCATTTATTTATTTAGCAATGTCGTCGTCATACGTGTCTTCACACTGTTGAACTGTATGAAGTGGTGGAAGGATTTATGGCCATGATTAACGCTCATTCCGTGACCGTAACCATCTTTGAACCAGCCATTAGGGCGGTTAGTCCTATGGCGGGAGGGTTTTACGGGCTCCCACAAGCTATACATGGAGGGGGCGCCACCCACACCCACACCCACGGACGCAAATATCCCACTGGATGTCAACCCAGAATTTAGAGCCGGAGCTCCGACTCCACTTGCCGGGACTGTCTGGAGCGGGGTTCGAAACCCTACCCTGATCTAGGCCCAGCGGCGGGGATCCTACCGCTATGCCAAAGGCCCAATCCGATTAGCAACGTGAAATGGCTGGAATGAGCACAATTCACGGCATTAAAAGAACTCACAATTGAACTGATGATGACCTCAGCAATCTCCTCAACGAGGTGGAGGCGCAGCGCCTGCTCATCATTGGTAATGAGAAGTCAAAGGCGCCGCAAAAAGGGCAGATGATAGCTTGGCCTTTCAAGTGGCAGCATAGGGCTCCAGTCACGGGGAGGGAAAAGGCGCAGGAAACGTATGGGTGTCACCTTTTGTGCGGAGTGGGCCTTTTGCGTAGCAGTAAGCATCCCCGCCGCTGGGCCAGAAGGAGTAGGGTTTCGAACCCCACTCCAGACAGTCCCGACAAGTGGAGTCGGAGCTCCAACTATAAATTCTGGGTGGACATCCAGCGGGATACTTGCGTCCATGGGTGTGGGTGGCCCCCCCCCTCAGATGGGTTGTGGGAGCCCGTAAAACCCTCACGTCATAGGACTAACCACCCTAATGGCTGGTTCAAAGATGGTTACGGTCACGGAATGAGCGTTAATCACGGCCATAAATCCTTCCACCACTTCATACAGTTCCCGAAAGGGAACAGTGTGAGGATACGTACGACGATGACCTCTTGCGCAATGCACCTCCTTGGACCCTCAGTCGCAGATGCGAGGGGGCAAATCGTGCAATTGTTAAATTTTTCATTTTATTGACATGTAAAATGTTGGCCCAGTAATTCCCTTCCAAATGCGCGAGTACGATCGGGGTACTTACGCATCTGGCCGGAGGAAATGCCGGTTTTCAGCATGCACAGTGCATGTGGGGAAAACCGGCATTTCCTGTCCTCTGAACGAAGGGGTTCAGAGGCAGAACGCGTGCGACTGCACAGGCAGCGCGTGCGCAGTAAAATTCGCCACTTTCATTCATGCTTTCAGTGAGGTCAAGTCCTTACAACTTACACATGAAAAAAGCATGTGTACAGTTGCTCCAGAGGCTGCGGAGGAAGATATTTCTTATCGTGGAGCTTCTGAAAGTATGTATGTCTGTATATATTCCTTTGCGTGTTATGTATATATTCCTTTACTTATGTGTATGAATGTATTATTTAATTATGACTTTCAGAGAAAGTAACTTATTGGAAAATCATAATTAAAAACATACATTCATACACATAAGTAAAGGAATATAAAACATACATACATATACGTAAAGGAATATATGCGGACATACATACATAATTACTTATTACTGATGAAAAGTTTCTTTCTTAAAAGTGCTGGAAATGTTACATTACTCATTTTAGAACACTCATTTTCACATTCAATTCACACAGCCACAATTGCTCCTTCTACCTACCGTTCTGAAAACCCGTTTAAAAAAAAAAATTTAAACTTAAAACTTACTTAAAATTTCTTAAAATAACTTCCCTCCCTTTCCCAAACAAAAATATTGCCTTTCAGAAGCTCCACGATAAAATATATCTTCCTCCGCAGCCTTGGAACAACTTTACACATGCTTTTTTCAAGTGTAACTTGTAAGGACTTACCCTCACTGAATCCATGAATGAAATCTACGAAGTTCACTGCGCAAGCGCTGCCTGTGCAGTCGCACGCGCTATGCCTATGAACCCCTTCGTTCCGAGGTCTGGAAATGCCGGCGTTCCCCGCATGCGCTGTGCATGCTGAACGCCGGCATTTCCAATGGCCAGATGCGTGAGTACCCAGACCGTACTCACGCATTTGGTCACGAATTTCTGGCCCAATGTGTCACAACTGAGGTCGTTCCTCGGGCTGGTACACTACTACCATAAGTTCTTACCAAATTTGTCTACGGTATTACACCCACTGAACACCCTACTGCAAACAGGGGTACCATGGAAGTGGAATGACGAACGTAAACGAGCTTTCCAGAAGTGCAAAGAATTGATCACATCAAAAGAGGTGTTGGCCCATTTCAACCCAGCACTACCAATTCGTTTGGCATGTGATGCATCACCCTATGGTATTGGAGCAGTGCTGTTGCACAAATTCCCAGACGGGTTGGAGAGGCCAGTAGCCTTTGCGTCTCGGTCACTAACCTCAGCCGAGTGCAACTACGCCCAGATTGACAGGGAGGCCCCCAGCCTAGTATGGGGAGTAAAAAAATTCAACCACTATCTGCATGGGCAGAAGTTCACCTTGCTGACTGACCACCAACCACTTGTCTCCATCTTTAATCCAAAGAAGGGCGTTCCGGTGATGACTGCACAACGGTTACAAAGATGGTCCCTTTTTCTAGGGGCGAACCAATGTCAAATAGAATAAAAAGGCACGAAACAGCATGGAAACGCTGATGGGCTATCACGCCTGCCACTGCCTGCTGTGGAGGAAGCACCAGCAGTGGACCCTATCGAGATATTTTATTCGTCAATAATTGAATGATCGCCAGTAACGAACACGGATATAGAGAAGGAGACCCGCAATGATCCGACACTGTCTCGGCTATGTGATTTGACGGTAAGGGGATGGTCAACACATGGCGACTCACTATTGCCAGCATTCTCATCCAGAAGAGAACAACTATCAGTATGCCAGGGGACAGTGATGTGTGGATCCCGAGTGGTGATTCCACCCAAGTTAAGGGAGAGAGTGCTAAATGAGCTTCATGAAGGTCATCTGGGAGGGGTGAAAATGAAAAGCCTTGCTAGGGCTTATGTGTGGTGGCTGGGGATCGATCAACTAATCGAGGACCTAACCAAGAGCTGCTCAGGATGCCAGAAGGTGCAAAATGCACCACCACATGCCCCTCTACACCCATGCGAGTGGCCCTCCTCTCCATGGCAACGGGTGCATATTGATTTTGCTGGTCCATTCATGGACTCAATGTTCTTAATAGCTGTGGATGCTCACTCGAAATGGCCTGAGGTGATAAAAATGTCCTCAACCACTACAGAGAAAACGATTGCAGTCCTACGGACCATATTTGCCAGGAACGGCTTGCCAGAGCAGATTTGCTCTGATAACGGACCACAGTTTGTGTCCGAAGAGTTTCGAAAATTTATGAGAAGGAATGGGGTAAGGCATTACACATCCGACCCGTATCATCCAGCCACAAATGGATTGGCTGAGAGGTTCGTACAAACCTTTAAAAAGGCGATAAAGGCCATGTGTGACGATGAAGTTCCACTACAGCATAAGGTGGACAATTTCCGAAATGCGACACATGCAGTTACCAACCAGACCCCGGCCATGATGTTCTTTAAACGAAGGTTGAGATTTCGTCTGGATTTGCTCAGACCAAATGTGCGAAGAAATGTTGAGGATAAACAATTCCAGCACATCAATGAGAAGCCGACAAGGAGCTTCAATGTAGGACAACTAGTCTTGGCCCGTGACTACCCAACAGAGAAATGACAACCCAGAACGATATGCACAAGGCAGGGGCCATTAATATACACAGTGGATGTCGGGGAGAACATTGTGAGACGCCACATCGATCAGATCTTAGCGACACAGGAACGAGTCAACCCCATGTCTCGAGTACCTGGGGATGAACCCGACATACCAGTAGGATCTACCTCAGAACCAGTAGCAGTGGAAACTGATGAACTAACCGACGAAAAGGGGCCAGAATCGCCTCCGCACCAAGAACAAGAACCTCAGGAAAGGCGCTATCCAGAAAGGATCAGGAAGCCCCCACAACGACTGAATCTATAAATGGACTATTTTTGTTTTATGTGCATGTTAAAGTGTTAATTGTTATTTGAATATTATGGGTATTGCTAATCTAAAAGGGGAGGATTTGTAGTGTATGTACCTTTAAGAGAGAACTACTTTTACAGCTCCTGTATACTGTAGTACCGGCAGTGACCACACCTGTATATAAGCCTTGAGCATGCCTCTGTACCCCCAGTCTTGAGACCACCCTACTCCAGTAAACACCTGTTGATTGTTAAGTTGCAGCATCCGTGTAGTTATTTGAAAACATCTTACTCTCAGAATCACGGATCTAACACTATGGCCTGGGACTCGGACGAGGAGGAGCCCGAACAGCAAGGCCCCGCCCTCGACATGATTCTGGAGGTGGTGGAGTCGGAGGACGGAGGTCCTGCCCTCGACTCAAGCGTGGGGGAGGTAGAAATCGGGGGCAGAGATTCTCCACCTGTAGGGACAGGTAAGGAGGAGCCATCTGCCACAGGCCCAATTCCCGAAGGGGCGGAGCCTGAGGGGAAGGAGCCGAAGCCCACAGTCGTGGAAGAGCCATGGGCTGTGAACGCTGAAGTCCCACCCGAAGGTCCACTCGCTAAAGGAGCCTGCCCAAATCCCAAAGGGGCAGAGCCTGAAGGAAGGGAGCCGAAGCCGGCAGCCGTGGAGGTGCCACGGGTTGTGAGAGCTAAAGTCCCAACCGAAGGTCCGCTCGCTAAGGGAGCCACACCCAAAGTACCTCTTCGCAGGTCGACTCGAACGCCTCAGCCGGTAAAACCTTGGCCCGAGTCCCCCGTTCTCAGTAAACGCCGACTTGAGAAACCCCTGACAAAACGCAGTCCCCCGATTGACAGCAAAAGGCTGCGGGGAACCCAAACCACAGGTCACTGCAGCCCCACCGCAGGGAGCGGCGAGCTGCAGTCCAATCAGGGATTAGGCAAGCCGCCCGGGGACGGGCGGCGCTGTACATAAGTTAAGTTTAAGTTTTAAGTTTAAGGTGTGTAAATATTAAAATGATAAGAGTTATAAGTAGTTTTAAATCTGCTCAGTATGTGTGCTATTTTGGATCGAGGTCGAAAGTCCCGATCATGCCTTCACCTAAGCCAGAATCTCTCGGGAGCCTGGTGGCATTGTTTAATTTGTTGCAGGAACCAGGAGAAAGATGAGAGGGATCCTCGTCGCGTTCCTGATGATCGGATGGAGCTGGGCCTATCGGGGCCGCACTAAGGACACCACGATCTATGGGTGCTCTGGCAGCAGAGGCCCCGTCGCGACTGATGGAACCGGTCCACGGGACGCTGAAGAGACTGCTGTCTACTTCCATGAGGGGAGATGGCCAGGCTGGCCGGGGTCGAACTCTACTGAATACTCCAGCCAGACAGGGTTCGCATACAGCGAAATGTCTCTGATGTGCCCAGGGTGAGGATCATCGCACCAAGGATCAGCGTCACCGTGGGAAGGAGGATTTGTTTGAATTGTCGAGGACATGTACTTTTGAGTCACTGGTGGTGACTCAGGAAGCTGAGTAAGACCATGAAGAATTCCACGGTAGAATGAGAAAGACTGGGTAACAACACCCATCGGACTATTACGGGAACTCATAGGGGGTTGAGTGTCTGTTGGGACAAATGGTGGGAACCAGATGAGGGGATCTACATCTGTATGGGGGGTTCAGAATGCGCTTGCCCCACAGGCGTCTCCATCTTTTTCCAAAGGCAGTGGCAGGATGCTGGACAAGGAATGAGGTGGGACGTCAGCACACGGGCGTGCGGAGTCCCATACTCTCAGATCCCAGTAAACGCCACTGAGCTCATCACCCGACCCCACAAGCCCCTGCCCACAATTCCGGTAGCTAAAGCCCTCAAGGAATGGTGCCCCATCACAACAAAGGGACCCGGGAACGGATTGGTATTGGTACCCACAGCTCAGGTGCTGTACCAAGGGGTGCACTACGTGGTGGCTTCGGTGATTTTAAACCTCAACGAGGTGCGATTGCCAGAGTGGTGCCCCAGGGAAACAGTGCAATTATACCAGGTCCTGTTAACAAACATGTTTAAACAGTTATACAAATTCGACTTTGCCGATGTCAACAGAGCCGAAATGTACACCACACCACATGAGGTCTTGGACACGATAGGGAGGCAAAGAAGGGGTGCAGTAAATGATATTTTCACAGCATTTAATACAGGAACTTCCGTCATCAACACACTGGATGATGTGGAGCTGCAAACCCAGATCAATGGTTTGAAAACACAGTTGAGAAAGATACTGACTGACGAAAATAAGGTAGTGGGTTCTGAGTTACATGAGGACCAGGCCATGACACTACACTTAAAAGAGATAATAGCTGAGCTGGAAAAACATGCCAAAACGGTAAATGCTCTCATCAGCGAGGATCGGAACGCATCTGACCAGGCTGCGCAGAACGAAGCTTGTGTGCTATACAGGGCGTGGTTACTGGGCAAGGGCCGCAGTAACCTGGAGGATTTGAAACAAGGTTTAGTCCCCTCCTGGATCAGCAACAAGCATCTCGCAGCCCTCCACCTTTTTGAGAATGCATTGAGTCCGTGCCAGCTCAGACTAGCTTCAGAGGCCTAACCAGTCCCAGTGGACTGTGGATGGTCTAATCACACCATTATGGGTATAGTGGTAAGAATGCCGGTGATGGGAAAGACAGCTAAATCCGCCCCGGTGTACAGGGTGGAGAACATTGGAGTCATTCAGGGGGGTGCGCACATTCGCTGCACAGGGGTCCCACCTTACGTCATTCAATGGGAGCATGCAATGATGGGTACCGACCTCTCGGGGTGCCGGAGCCGGGGAGCACACATCATCCTGTGTCCCCAACACTTGAATGCCCATTCAAAACCAGAGTGCGGGTTCAGAACTGCTGGCGCGGAGCCTATAAATTGCACCATGGAGGCAATGGCACAAAGCCATGTGCCCCCGCAGGTGGCATATATAGGAGGTGGGACATACTGTGTCACCACTGCAGCGCCCCACTACCAACATGGACAGCAGCTTCTGTTTCAAGCCCAGATCGGAAGTTCAAGTGGCCCAAGAGCGAATTGTCCCCATTCCTGAACCTTCCACTGTTCCCATCACTGTTAAAGAGAATTACACCGATCTGTAGCGATTCATTGCACATTTTGGATATATCATTCCCCCTCTCCCTGAACAACTCACCAAGATATTAAAAGCCGTTGTTGTTTCACAGAAACATTTCTATACACTGGAGCAGAAGACTTTATAGATAGGGGCAAACATATTGGATATAGTGACCCCACCATGGTGGGACCTGTTCACTAATATAGAAGTCCCTTCTTGGATTAGGATAGCCTCCCACATTCTTGTAGTGTGCCAGGTTGTCATTGTAGTTTATTTACTGTTTGTACACTGTAAAAGGGTCAAACATTCGCAAAAGTACGAGAATAGAGGGGAATGGAGGGAGCATTATGCGCATGTAGAAGAAGAGACACCCGTTTAAATTTTTGCTGCTTTGTATAAAGTTAAAGTTTTCCCTCCCTCCTCTGTATTATTTTGACATGTATTCATGTGCAATTGATTTTGAATTTTCATGTGTGTACTTTATTTTTTTATCATTGAAGTGTATTAGATGTGTTGTTATTATTAAAAGGCAGTGTGTATGCACCAGGTGATGTAGGGGTATAAGACCCCCCTCCACGCCTGGAAGTAAGTTGTCAGATTTTAACTCCAAGGTATTGCCATCTATAGATGCTTAATGTACACTAGGTTTTTTCTGAAATGGGAAATGCATGTGTTATGGGGTCATAGATTGGTAAATACTGAGGATGGTTAGATTATGGGAAGTCAGAAAATTTTGCTCACCCAGAATTATGATACTTCAAGCAAGTTACAGTATCATCAGGGGGGAGTGTAGGATTCGCAAAATTGTACTTTATAGTATAAAGGGTCGAATGGCCGAAGAGGCCATGATTTTAAAGACTATTTTAAAAGAAGCCCAGAAATAGGGGCATTCAAAATTGCCACCAGACCCCGTGATCAGCTTATTGGGACACTTTAAAATGGTTCCTGCAAATCCTCAGACAGCTTTGTGGATTCAGCCCAAAGTAAGTTCTGGAAGCCGTTTCTGAGAGAACGAAACCAGACACCCACATATATACATATAGATTGGATACAGACCCAGTCGAGATCGGCCTGTAGATAAATGCCATCTAAATGTTGACCCAGACAAAAGGGAACAGTTTCATATTCATGAGAAGAGCATCAAGGACCCGTTAAGGACATCACCAGGACATTAAAAACAATGAAGGTCATTCCAGACCAGAGATGGCCCGTTACCGGCCATCCAAGAACAGTTTAAAATATAATAACTACCCCGTTGTGCAACAAGCCCGCCAAAAGTTAAACAAAGACTAACCTGATTTGGCGCGAGATAAGGGCTTCTGGAAAAAGAAGCATAATTATGAGAACACACGGGTAGGGGTAGGGGAAGGAGACACAGGCGACACGCTCATCAGTTTTCCAGCTTGCAGGCCTGTCCAGCTTTTGAGCTGGGTAAAGAGGAGTCGCTTCGGGAGAAGATCAGCGGGACTCCTCTCCATCAACGGAGAGGAAGAAGAAGAAGACCAAACTGCCATCAAGAAGGTCGTTCAAACCAGCGTCCCGCCCCGGGGTCAAACATCGGGAGATCATCGACCAACCCCGGGCCGTTGACGAAAACGAGAGGCCATCGACCCGCTCCGGCTCGGGAGAAGAGACAAAATAAAATGACAGAAGCAGCCGGTGTCCAGCCGCCCCCGACCCCCACCTCAGGAGAGAGGTGTGGCGCAGCTTGTTGGGGCTCCACGATCCACGTGGAGACGGGATGCCTGAAAGGACCAAACGCAGACTGGTTCAAAACCTTGCACTTCCTAGTTGGATTGGTGAGCATGTTTCTGGCCCTCCATAATCAGATCTAGATAGGTTTAAGGGGGTGGATATTTAAGGGTATAATTAACATGAGTTGTCCCTCGATGTTCCGTGTGTTTCCCTATTTCATGATGATTTTTGTAGAGTATAATATGCCTGTATTTGCCTTAGTTAGTATTGTGTCGTTATGATTTGTTTGTGTTTTTCCCTCCCATGTACTCTCTTATCTGCTTGCATTTGATTTATTTTTCCTCATGCAATAAAATTTCATTTTGTTTCATCAAACTTGGTCTACAAGAGTTTTCTCTACATCGTAGTTCCTGCCCCAAAGTCCAGAGTACAGAATCTAAGGGGCGAGTGGGTCGAACCACTCAAGCTTTTACTGTGCAAGAGAGAGAGGCCTCTAGAGAGAGAAACCTCTGCGATCTAAAACCACTTACAAAGTTGGGAAACAGGAGCCAGAGCCCAAAATGGGAAACCACTATGAAGATAGGATTAGCAAGGCAGTTAGCAGGTTGTTAACTGCCTTAACTACTTGTCCCACCTGTTCCAGTCGGGTCAGTTTGGGAGTGGCTGAACAGACACTCACGAAAATCGGGTGGGGCGGGATGGAGGCAGGTTGCATATCTGAAGCCATTTTTCACGATTTTCCCAAAAGACCCACCTCCAAACCTGCCTCCTCAGGGCTATTAAGATCGAGCCCAGAGAGATCAATATGTGATCTGCGTTTTGAAACTAGTGCACTCAGTATTCTACAGGCTGAACAATATTTTTTCATTATGGAAATTACTGTGTGTCCTTTAATCTAAATGTTTGCTTTCACAAATCAAAATTTTATTGGCATTTGCCACAATAAGAAATGACTGGAAATATCCTGTGGATCTGTTAAGGAAACAGTACCTTTTCTTCCCAAAACTGGGACTTTGAAATTAATCGCCAATTCTCCAGAAAGTCTCGAGAGAAAACCGAAAACAAGCACCATCTGTGTCAGTGGCTATTTAACTCACTGTTTAAGCCGTTCAAACTATCTTCCCAATTGAGAAGTGGCAGTGAATTAAACACTAACACAAAAGCAAAATACTGCAGATGATGGAAATATGAAATAAAAACAGAAAATGCTGGAAATACTCAGCAGGTCAGGCAACAATTGTGGAGAGAGAAACAGAGTTAACGGCTGCGATTTTGCCCTCGGCGGCGGGTTTGATTCGGGTTGGCTGTTCGGCGGGTTCCGGTCCCGCTGCTGGTTTAATTCGCGGTGAAATAACGATTTTGTCTTAAGTGGGCTGATTAAGCCCATTCTGCACGCTACCCGGCTCAATCAGTGGGTTCGGGTCTGCTACTCGCCTCCGCTGACCTGTTCCATCCAGCAGCATTTAAGGGGCCCATGCAGCCTTATTGTTTTTCATTCCTATTCTGATGCTTCTCAGTGTGGCACATATTGAAATGACTGCTTCAAGACCAAATGTCTCTCCAAGATTCGATGATGACTCCCTCCGTGCTCTTGTGGAGGGAGTGAGAGGGCGCCAAGAGGTACCGTTCCCCTCAAATGGACGGAGGAAGCCTCCTCAGCAAACCAAGGCAGCCTGGCTGCAAATTGTTGAGGAGGTGAATGCCAGGTCTTTGTGTTCACGCAACTGGGTTCAGTGCAGGAAAAGATTCAATGATCTGCTATGCACAGCAAAAGTGAGTATAACATCACGCTTACCTTCAATCTGCTCCCCATCTCCTCTCATCACCAACACTCTGCATTGTCAACCTATTCCTGCACATCCCACTTCACCCTTACAACCCTTGCACCCTTAACCATCCCTCTCTCTCTATGTACAGAATCACCTCACTATTCTACTATGCACCCCTCACACTCGCTATCACTGTTATGCAACGACAACAACTAACAACGCACAGGGAGGGCCCTTGGTATTGGCACCTCACTCCGTCTTTGTCTCCCTCTAAGCATCTATGCTATGGATTCTCTACACTCACTCCAACATTCTCACTCAAACTCCACTTGTGTCCCTCATTGCAGGAAAAGAGAGCCCACAATAAGAGGGAGAGGGGCAGGACAGGAGGAGGGCCACCTTCCATTGCACATTTGACCACCGCTGAGGAGGCTGCTCTCGACATCGTCAGAGGTGCTGAGGAGCTGGAAGTGGGGGACGGTGAGACGGGTGCAGTAGAGCAAGCTGGTGACAGAATAGATTTGCAGCCCTCTCATTTAGATTGCATGAGTGACTGATATGGCATCTGATGTTCATACCGATTGAGTTCTGATCATCTGCATAATTCGATGTGCCTGCTACGTTAATATCACATGTCTAACTCATGTCTTTACTCTCCCACAGGACCATCGAGAGCCCCCCTCCCTGCTGTCCAGGAGGAAGAGCTGGAAAACCCCTCAGAGGAAGCTGCAGCCTGTGAGGGAGCAGTGTCAGCAGAATTGAGCACAGCCAGCACCAGCGCAGAGACGCACACCTCGGTGAATCATTCGCGAGATAGGTTAGTGTTGTCACCTGGTATATCACAGCTCACAAGTGAGCATCAGCTGATGGTGGTGACAGGGACAACAGTGGAGAGTCCTTGTCGGAGGTCGCAGGACGCTCCTAGCTCTGCTCAGCTGCCTGTGGACCCTGTGCCTCTGGGGCCATCCAGAAAGAGAGTGGTGCTGGAACTTCAGGAACAAGTGCAGGAGTCTCTGACAGGTTTGCATCCATGGTAACTGCGAGTGTGCAGAGAATGGAGGAGTCCATCTCAAACATGAGCACTGCCTTGGAGCAATGGCACATGAACGTGCCGCCATGGAGAGTGTGGCAACCTCCATGGAGGACATAACTCACCAGACTCAACAGAGCATAGTGATTCTTCTAAATAGATGGTCTGCTATGGAGGATAGATGGGCATCTATTGAGGAGAGACACCAGAGGTACATGGATGTCCCCGTTATGAGGACTGTCAGTACAGAGATGGGTCCTCATGGCCCCACTGATGAGCAGCAAGGTGCTCTCCAGCTACTTGCTAGCAGTGAAGTGCGGGCGACCCATGAGAGGGATGTTGGTGGTCGACAACAAGGAAGTGTGGGCTCCTCTCCAAGCACTCACACTCACATGCCACTGTGGAGCCCTCGGTCAGAGCACTAGATTCCGCACCCAACTGAGATGGCCATCTCAGCTCCTGCACAGCCGCAGGAGGAGCAGTCTGTGGAGGCGCACTCATAGGCTCCCAAACCCAGAGAATGCCAGCCAAAGGTGTTGAAGCAGGAGCAGCATGAAAGTGAGCAAGGTGCCTCAACATCTGCTGAAGCCACAAGGGAAGCACCATGTAGAAGCATGCATAAGAGAAAGTTAACACACAATAGTCACAAGGGTAGACACTTGGGTGTGTTGATGGAATACAAAGTGAAGATTATCATCGTTATTTGAATTATAATAAAGAAATGCGATGGCAAAGATTCAAATAGTTGGTCTATGTGTGCCCAGAAATGGAAGTGTCACAGTGAGGTGTCAGGGCGCCTTTCATCTGCAATGATGGTGGTGAGAGAGATAGGAACCCACAGTTTATTGTACAGATGGTGTATGGTGTGTTAAGAAGGTCGGCCAGACACACATTTCCATGTGGTAGCCACATGTGTTTGCTTCATAAACTTAAGCGAATCTGGCATGGATTAGTGCATCCCTTGCCTCACGGCCAGCAATGTGCTTGCGTGCTGGTGGAACTGGCACATCTGCCTCAGCAAGGTGTCCCCTCATCCGTCACCTCCTCCGTCTCCTCCTCCTCCTCTTCCGAGGATGCTGTGCGCTGTGCCATGTGTTCCTCAGGTAGCGGTAAGCCACACTGCAGTATGATGTTGTGCAGTGCACAGCAGACCACAATGATTCTGGAGAACCTGGCTGGTGAGTACTGTAGGGCTCCACCTGATCTGTCGAGGCACCTGAATCGCATTTTGAGCAAGCTGATGGTTTGCTCGATAATGGATCTGGTTTAAATGTGGGTGGCACTGTAGCGCTTCTTAGCTTCATTTGATGGCCTCCTCATCGGTGTCATTAGCCACGTCTCCAAGTAGCCATCTGGAAAGTTAGGGTGACGGATTAGAAACATAGAAACATAGAAGATAGGAGCAGGAGTAGGCCATTCGGCCCCTCGAGCCTGCTCCACCATTCAATGCGATCATGGCTGATCATCCAAGTTCAGTACCCTGTCCCTGCTTTCTCCCCATACCCCTTGATCCCTTTAGCCTGAAGAAATATATCCAAATCCTTCTTGAATATATTTAATGTATTGGCCTCTACTGCCTTCTGTGGTAGAGAATTCCAAAGGTTCACCACTCTCTGGATTGAACAGCTGAGGCACTGTAGACTACCACAGGATGAACAAGTCATGGCAACTGCCAGGGAACTTGGTGCAAACATGCATAATGTTCTTCCTGTGGTTGCACACCAGCTGGACAGTGGAAGCCCTTGCGGTTGACAAATACAGCTGGGTTGTGATGGGGTGCCCTAATGGCCACATGTGTGCAGTCTATGACACCCTGCACCCTTGGCAAGCCTGCCATATTTGCAAAGCCAACCACACACACGGTTACACTTGCTTCATCAGTGGAGAAGTGGATGTAATTGTGCGACTTTGCAAAGAGGGCATTGGTAACCTGCGTGATGCAATTGTGTGCGGCCGACTGGGAGATGCTGCTGATTTCTGCTGATGATCCCTGGAAGGACCCTGGAACAAAAAATTTGAGTGAGCTGGTGACTTTGACAGCCACTGGTAAGGAGTGTCCACCCATTCCTCTGGGCTCCAGGTGTTGGTGCAGCATTGTGCAGATGTCAGCGACTACCTCTTGTGAAAGTCTCAGACTCCTTTGGCACTGCTGCTCAATCATGTTGAGGAAGCTTATCCTCGGCCTGTAAAACGTGTGTTGGGGTATCTCCGGCAGCGAGGTGCAGCCCTGCACTGATGCCCTCTGCCCTGTGCAGCATCAGATGGATGAGGAGGAGGTTGGCACTCCTGTTGTTGCTGCTGCTGTTGTGCCTGGTTCTGCTGCTGTCACGGCTGCTCTTCCTCCGATTCTGAGGACCAGGTGGAGAGGGTATAAATGGTTCCCATTCCGCTGGTATGTATGTCAGTTGAGGAATAGATGTTATAAGTTCTCAGTCAATGTGGGGAGATGGTTTTCCAAGGAGGTCACATTGCATATGGATCTCAGCTTAACCACTTACAAGTTCAATAGACCGGCAAAATGTGTTCCAACACCTCAAAACACAAAGTTCTGCCTTCTGAAAGTCAGCCATGTTACAGGTCCGCTTTTATGCTGCAGGTGCAGGTGTCAAGAATTCAGGTGCTTGCTCAAACTGGCACAGTCAGCTGGCATGTTTGGCAAACGACGTGGAACACGCTGAAAATGTTGTAAAATAGGAAGAGCCTGGTAAAATGGGGTTATCACATAGAGAATCACACAGAAACCCCACAGTGCAGATAGAGGCCATTTCGGCCCATCGAGCCTGCACCGACACATATCCCACCCAATCCCTGTAACCCCTACACCAAAACATATCCCACCCTATCCCTTTAACACTAAGGGTCAATTTATCATAGCCAATCAACCTAACCCGCACATCTTTGGAGTGTGGGAGGAAACCGGAGCACCCGGAGAAAACCCACGCAAACACGGGGAGAATGTGCAAACTCCACACAGACAGTCGCCCGAGGCCGGATTCGAACCCGGGTCCCTGGCACTGTGAGGCAACAGTGCTAACCACTATGCCACCGTGTTATGTAGGCCATTAACAAGTTATTAACTGCCTTAAGTGCCTCTCCCGCTGCTTGGTGTCGGGTCTGTACTGGCCGCGCTAGACGTGCTCCTATCTAGTTATCCAGCAAGTTAAACACTTATTCAAAATAATTCTTCGTGAAGCCGTTTGCTGTTTGAAGCCTTTACTTGAACAATTTTTCGTGAAACTGTAAACAAAGACAAAGCATGTTTTGTACATAAACTGAGTACTGTACATTCGATATTACATAAGATATAAACATATTTACAACAGTAGAATAGACTAATTGTATAACTAACTAACATTTGGACTCACTTCTGCAACTATCAAATATTAACCTTTTATAAACATATTATTGTCAAAATACTACTCTGACAACGTTGCTATTATGCTAACAAACAAAGATACTCACAGATATTGCGCTTGGCCTAACATATGAAATCAGATTACGTTGGATTGTGAAACCCTCATGGAATCCTCCATTACTGCCAGGTTCTTCCTGGAATTCTACTTCCTGGGATCCTACTTCTTGGGTGACACAGGAAGAAAGGTACAAAGGTCAAATGACCTCTCACAGGAAGAAAGGTACAAAGGTCAAATGACCTCTCACAGGAAGAAAGGTACAAAGGTCAAATGACCTCTCACAGGAAGAAAGGAACAAAGGTCAAATGACCTCACACAGGAAGAAAGGAACAAAGGTCAAATGACCTCTGTTTCATACAAACACTGCTAACACATAAGCACCACCAGAGGGTGCTATCTGCACAAAAAATAGTCCATCGGTCCAGAACAGGGTCTGATCAGGACTTCCAGACCCGACACTTTGCAAAATTGCGTGGAGGTGGGTTGACGGCAGGATTGGAACCCGCCAGCAATCAAAACAGCATTAACCTCTGACCCGCCTCCAAACCCACCCTCTGAGCACCGGCAAAATTGCGACCAACGTTTCAGGTTGATGACCTTTCATCAGAACTGGAAAAAGTTAGAGATGTAACAGATTTTAAGCACATGCAGGGGCAGGGAAAGGAGGGAGGGGAGGAAAGAACAAAAGGGAAGGGTCTCACCCCTTCCCCTCTCACCCAGAACCACAACAGGGTTCCCCTTGTCCTCACCTTCATCCCACCAGCCTTCACATTCAATGGATCATCCTCCGCCATTTCCGCTACCTCCAGCGTGATCCCACCACCAAACACATCTTCCCTTCCCCTCCCCTCTCCTTTCAGCATTCTGAAGGGACCGTTCCCTCCGTGACACCCCGGTCCACTCATCCATCACCCCAACACCCCCTCCCCTTCCCACGGCACCTTCCCGTGCAAGCACAGGAGATGAAATAGATGACATTTTGCCTCCTCCCTTCCCACTGTCCAGGGCCCCAAACACCCCTTCCAGGTGAAACAGCGATTTATTTGTACTTCTTGCAATTTAGTAAACTGTATTCACTGCTCATGACGCGGTCTCCTCTACATTGGGGAGACCAAACGCAGATTGCGTAACTGCATTGCAGAACAGCTCCGTTCAGTCTGTAAGCGTGACCCTGAGCTTCCGGTCACCTGTCACTTTAATTCTCCGCGCCACTCCCACCCTCACCTCTCGGTCCTTGGCCACTTACACTGTTCCAATGAAGCTCAACATAAGCTTGAGGAACAGCACCTCATCTTTCGATTAGGCACTTTACAGCCTTCTGGACTCAACATCAAGTTCAACAATTTCAGATAATAATCCCTGCCCCCATTTTTTCAAATGGCAGCTGTTCAAATCAATCAAATCAAATCAACTTTTATTGTCATTGTTAGTGCACAAGTTCAGTACAACAAAATGTAGGCTTGCGGCTCCTGAGAGTGTACATTTAGATTAAGACATTTAAACATTCAACATACATTTGGCTTGTAATACATTAACATAAACATAACCATAATAAAGTGCATTGGCAGATGTGCAGGCTTTAGAGTTTATTTGTGGAGTTCAGTAGGATGACAGCCCTGGGAAAGAAGCTGTTCCTAAATCTGGTCGTACGGGTGCGAATGCATCTGTAGCGTCTCCCAGATGGCAGGAGGGTGAACAGACTGTGGCTGGGGTGGGTAGGGTCTTTGATGATGGACTGAGACCTCCGTAAACAGCGTTTCTGGTATATGTGCTCTATGGTCGGTAGCCGGGTGCCGGTAATGCGTTGGGCAGTTTTGACTACCCGCTGCAGGGCTTTCCGGTCATAGTAGCTACAGCTGCCATACCATACTGTGATACAGTTTGTCAGGATGCTCTCTATTGTGCAGCGGTAAAAGTTAGAGAGGATCAGGGGTGACAGGTTACATCCCTTCAGCCTCCTTAGGAAATATAGGCGCTGCTGGGCCTTCTTCACCAGAGAGGAGGTATTGAGGGACCAGGAGAGGTCTTCCGTGATGTGGACTCCGAGGAATTTAAAGCTGTCCACCCTTTCCACCACAGCCCCATTGATGTGGATGGGGGTGTGACTTCCGCCTTTGAACTTCCTGAAGTCCACAATGATTTCTTTGGTTTTCTTGATGTTAAGGGCCAGGTTGTTATCGGCGCACCACTTCACGAGATTCTGGACCTCCTCCCTGTAGGCTGACTCATCGTTGTTGGTGATCTGGCCTACTACCGTGGTGTCATCCGCAAACTTGATGATGCTGTTGGAACCATGAACAGCCACACAGTCGTGGGTGAAGAGGGAGGAGAGGAGGGGGCTCAGCACACATCCTTGTGGGGCCCCCGTGTTCAGGGTCGGGGGGGGAGGTGTGGTTACCTAATTTGACAGACTGAGGTCTGTTTGTTAGGAAGTCCAGGGTCCAGTTGCAGAGGGAAGTGTTCAGGCCAAGAGTTTGGAGTTTGGTGGCCAGCTTGTTGGGGACGATAGTGTTGAATGCTGAGCTGTAGTCTATGAACAGCATTCTGATGTAGGTCTTCTTACCATCTAAGTGATTCAGTACCAAGTGTAGAGCAGTTGTGATTGCATCCTCCGTTGATCTGTTTGCACGATAGGCAAACTGGTGTTGGTCAAGAGAGGCGGGAACACTGGCTTTGATGTGAGCCAGGACCAGTCTCTCGAAACATTTCATTATGATGGGTGTGAGTGCGACAGGTCGATAGTCGTTCAGGCACGTCACAGCCGTTTGTTTTGGCACAGGAATAATGGTAGCGGTCTTGAGGCATGTAGGGACTACTGCCTGGGCCAATGACAGATTGAAGATGGCGGTGAAGACATCAGCCAGCTGATCAGCACATTCCTTGAGTACCCGTCCAGGGATGCTATCCGGTCCAGCAGCCTTTCGTGTGTTCACTCTGCGTAGAACACCCCTTACGTCGGAGGTCGACAGAGTGAGCACCTGGTCTTCCGGGGGTGGCAAGGCTTTGGTAGCCGGCTCCCTGTTGTCCCTGTCGAAGCGAGCGTAGAAGTTGTTAAGCTCCTCCGGAAGGGAGGCATCGCTAACCGGGGGGCTGGTGTTTTTGCCCTTGTAGTCAGTGATGGACTGGATGCCTTGCCACATGCGCCGGGGGTCCGAGTTGTTGTGGAAATGATCCTCTATCCGCAGTGCCTGTTTCCTTTTGGCAGTCCTGATCCCCTTTTTTAGGTTGTTTCTGCCATTCCCATTTACACCTCTTCTAGGCTCACCTTATGTTTCTTTACTTGTCCCATTGCCATCTCCTTTTGCTTTGTACTATCATACCTTTTTTCATTTAATCTCTCCTGCCTTCCACCTATCACAGACCTTCCCTTTTGCTTTTTCCTCCCCTCCCCCCTTTTTCTGTCCCTGCCCGTGCTTAAAATCTATAATATCTCTAACTTTTTCCAGTTCTGACTAAAGGTCATCGACCTGAAACCTTAACTCTGTTTCTCTCTCCACAGATGCTGCCTGACCTGCTGAGTATTTCCAGCATTTTCTGTTTTTATTTTATCTTCCTAATTGTTTTCGACAAAGACACCAATAAGTGTTCATATGTGGATGCTGGGACAATTGGAGTTTTCAAGATTGAGATTGCTAGATTTTTGTTGGGTAAGGATATCAACGGATATGGAGCTAAAGCGGGTAAATGGAGTAGAGGTGCATGACATCATTGAATGGTGGAGCAAGCCCAAAGGATTGAATGACCTACTCCTGTTCCTAATGTTCCTATGCTCCAATGTTCCAATATTTTTTCTGCATTTTATGTAACCTTACAGTGCACTTAAAATGTTGTTTGCTACATTTTGTTATCAAATGCACTGCTATTAGTTCAGAACTCAGTGCTCCTCTTTAGATTGCAGTGGAATTTCACGACAACATTTCCTTTGTTGTCATGTAAGCAACTGACGTTAACGAGAATTAAAACATCAGCGGCATATTATGTAGCAATGCACAGGACAAAAAAAGACTATTGCACTCCACCGGCCAAACTATGTTGTGGACTTCATGTAGTGTGTTATATTGGCTAAGCAACCCTATTTTGCTGGACTGCCAGGCCCAAATAAATCAATGGCCTTGATTTTGAACTCCCCCCACCTGGTGGAAACCGAGCGGGGTGGGGGTAGTCAAAAATGAGGGCAGCGACTAACACCCTATAATCCTGCTGCCTTCGCGCCGTGCCCTGATCTTAACTTGCTCTTTTCAGCAGGTGGGCGGGACACCCACAGGAAGGAAGCTGCTTTTTTCTTTAAATATGCAGCTCGGGACCGAATTATGTCATCGGGATCTGATCTGAAATTCTAGTTGCAGGGAGCAGGGAGAAGTGATGGCTTCCACGTCAAGCCAGACCTGCCGAGAGTTGGATCATGGGCCAGAAGAGGCCCAGGCAGGTAAATCATTAAATTGAAATTCAGGTTTCCTTGTGAGCCAGGGGGAGCAGGAGTGCTCCTCTGGGTCCCACAAGGAAGCCTTGTGCCTCTCTTGCCCTGGTCTTCCGCCCGCTCCAACTGATCATGTCCAGAGTTCCCCTCACTACTTACCCGGGTCCTAGGCTGCGGCCTCCTGAATCCAAATTGCCACTCTGGCCTGCCGACCAGGGAGTGAATCTGGCCAGCAAGGTAGGTCAGCAACAGAGTTTATGGCAGATCATTTGATTGGCCGGGCCACCAAATCCCGGACTCCCCATGTTCGACGCCCACTTTAGGGCTTGCATGCACCTTACCCGCTCGCCTTTTAAAATCGGAGCCAATGTGACTAATTCAATAGAACAGGGATATTTAACAAATGTTAATACTCAAATTTCATTTGTGGATTACTGCCAGGAGTTTTTTTTTGCAATGGCCTTTTAAAACAAAGTGCATTAAAAGTGCAAAGTGGAAATATCCTAATGTTTTAATATTGCTTTAGCACTCAAGTGAAAATTGTTTTTGTGCATTATTACCTCTGACATATTTAGCATTGTGAATTTGTCACTGACGCTAAGTATTACAGCTCAAGCAGAAAATCAGCAATTAAACTCACAATTGAGGGCCAGAATAGACTAAACTAAGCTCAGCAATGTTTTTACATCATTTTGAGCCATTTGCATATATAATTAAGGACCTTTTGAAATAAGGTTTTGTTCCTCTCCTCTGCAAGAGAAATACTTAATTATAATATACCATTATATACTGCAGATGAAAGTGCTGTGATTTACGGACAACTAATTAAACCCAATGGAGAACAACAAAAATTGAGGTGGCAGAAGCGAATACTTTGGCAGGTGAAAGTTGAATTTCTAAGATGTTTCCAAGCTGGAGCTACAGGCCCTGAAAATGTTGCGTGTGCTGCAGTAACGTTGGTCGGGCAGAGCTTTTGCTGCTGGTGAATTGGCCTGCTGACCTGTCAGAAGTGATGGGGGTCAGTTCATGGGAGGGGATTTAACAGCCTGCAGCAAATTAAGGTAACAGATTCCTGGAGGCTCAACAGGTAAGCGGTCTGTGTTTTCTCTTTCAGCTTTTGACAGAATGTTTGAATGGGCAGTAATTTTTCACCAAAGGATTCCTTTGTGATTTCTTAAGACTTCAACCATGGAACATAGCAGCAGGAGGAGGCCATTCAGCCCCTTGAGCCTACTCCGCCATTCAATGAGATCATGGCTGAGCTGCGACCTAACTCCATATACACACCTTTGGCCCATATCCCTTAATACCTTTGGTTAACAGAAAGCTATCAATCTCCAATTTAAAATTAACAATTGATCTAGCATCAACTGCCATTTGCGGAAGAGTTCCAAACTTCTACCATCCTTTGTGTGTAGAAGTGTTTTCTAATTTCACTCCTGAAAGGTCTGGCTCTAATTTTTAGATAATGCCGCCTATTCCGAGAATCCCCAACCAGTGGAAATAGTTTCTCTCTATCTACCCTATCTGTTCCCCTTAATATCTTGAAAACTTCAATCAGATCACCCCTTAATCGTCTAAATTCGAGGGAATACAACCCTAATATGTGTATTTGGCTTCAACTTCACGCAAAGGTGGCTGCAAGGAAAAAAATAACTTGCATTTTTACAGCACCTGTCATGATCTCAGGACGTCCTAAAGTGCTTTACACCCAATTAAATACTTTTGAAGTGTAGTCAGTGTTGTAATGTAGGGAAGCATGGCAGCCAATTTGCACACAGCAATGTCCTAAAATCAAAAATTAGATAATGACCAGATATTGGCCTGGAAATTGGGTCATGTAGTGCCCGATTTCCAAGTGCTACCAACCGCCTAAGCGCCCAAAATGGAGACTGAAAGTTTGCAAACCCATCATATTGGATAAGAACAAATAAGAGACATCGGCCATGAAATTGAGCCAGATTACACTGGCCGATAAGGCCGGTTTGGATGATAGGGCAGGTTGGCTGCGCTGCCATTGCCTGCGCTTGTTGCAGATATGGAAATGAGGCAGAATGTGACGCCAATGAGTGTGCAATGCTGATTTGATGCATGACCTGCCATTTTGGACATCACTGCTCCTTTCAATGCGCACTCCAAATCACAACCAGCTGAATATGCGTTTAGCAGCAGGAAGGACTCCACCCCCAGCACTATTTAAAGCGATCATCAACAGCTTGCAACTGACTTGTTTTTTTCATTTCTGCTGGCTCTGTGTAAGTTTGTGCAACTGATTGGAGCTTTCTACAGTTATGTAAAGTTGGTGAGGTGACAGTGAGTATTGCTGCAACTGGAGAATGCCTTGCTTCTTACTTAAAGCATTCTGCTCACACCACTTGCTCCCAGTCATGGGGGCTCTACTTGCAGCCCTGCGCGTGCTTGAGTATGATAGGGTGATGGAGCGGAGGCACCGAAGAAGAGGACAAGATGCTAGCAGAGGGAGGAGGCGGGGCAGGAGGGCTCTCAGCAGGAGGCCTGACCCATCTAGGGTCTTCCGGGAATACTTCCCCTGCCTGCACGTAATCCAGGAGCAGTGTTTTAGGAGGCTCAGCTTTACCAAGGAGATGGTCACAGAACTCTTCCACCTCCTGCAACCAGACTTACAGCCTCAGAGCAAGGTGATGATGGCTCTCCCAGTGCCCTCAAGGTCACCATGGCCGTCAATTTGTTTGCCATCCAGTCTGCAGCAAGGGAAATAGCTAACATCTCCCAGTTCACCCTCCATCGCTGCATCCGCGAGGTCTCACAGGCTCTGTACTCCAGGAGAAGGGACTTCATTGTCAGGAGGAGTGCGCATATGGCTTTGCCAGGATATCGAGCTTCTCCATGGTGCAGGGCGCCATTGACTGCACACACGTGGCTTTGTGGGTGCCGCATACCAATCCTGAGATGTTTCATAACTGCAAAGGCTACCAGTCACTTATTGTGCCGTTGATGTGCGACCACGCCCAGCAAATCATGATGGTGAATGCCTGCTATCCTGGCAGCAGTCATGATGCCTTCATCCTGCACCAGTCCAGTGTGCCAGCAATCTTCCAGCCACCACGTCAAACCTGAGGGTAGCTGCTCGGAGACAAGGGAATTTTGCTCTGCACCTGGATAATGACTCCTCTCCACAACCCCACCACTAGTGAGAGCCATGCTGCCATGAGGAACCTCATTGAGCAGACCATCAGGGTGCTCAAGCAATGGTTTTGCTGCCTTGACCGTTTGGGAGGAGCGCTCCAGTGCATGCTCCACAACTTGGCCAACATGAAGGCACAGCCGTTGCCACCATGGCTTCCGGGACCACCTTAGGAGGAGGAGGAGGAAGAGGAGGAGGAGGTAGAGGAGGAAGAGGAAGAGGAGGAGAAGGAGGAGGAGGAGAAAGGGAGGAGGCAGGCAGCAGATCCCCATTCCGGACGGGCTGTCCGTTAACACCTCATCAGATTCCGGTTCCCCAAAATGAAACCCAGATTCCCGTTGTTCACCACTGCCCCATCTTACCAACGTTCTGTCACAGAACAGCACAGCGTCCTCCTGGGCACAAAAGCTGAAAAGAGAGCCACCATTTATATAATTTATAAATTTATCAAATACATATCAAAACAACATCAACTAATCAGCCTTGCGCATTCCATTAGTGTCTGTCTTTCGTGTTCCTTTTCCTACTCTAGTGCTCCTATGATGTGCTCTCACAGTGGCTGGGAGAAGCCAGTGAATACTTATACTCAGTTTTGCAGGATTTTTTAAGAGGCCCAGTGTCGGGAGAAGCCGGTGAGTATTTAAACTCACTTTCACGTGCTATTTTCAGAGGCTTACCAAGCTCACAGGCGGGCGGCGGTGTTCTAGAACCACGTCACAATTCAAAAAGTGATGCGGGCAAGAGGATGCAGCAGATTGGGTGAGTACGGCCAGGTGAGTATTTATACTACTCTATAGTTTGACAGTTAAGGTTAATAGTTTATAAAGTTTAGAAGGTCTTAATTTTTGTGGTTATAGTTGTGCAGCGGGGAGTGCTAGTAAACAAGGGCCCTCGAGTATATAATTTAATTGCAGTGTAATTGGTGGTATTGATTTGATTTAATTTAATTTGAATTAATTAAAGGGTAAGCCATGACAGCACAGCTTGGCCCCATGGCATGCTCCTCCTGCACTATGTGGGAAATCAGGGACACTTCCTGTGTCCCTGAAGACCATGTGTGCGGGAAGTGTATCCAGCTGCAGCTACTGGCAGACAGCATTGCGGTGCTGGAGCTGTGAATGGATGCATACTGGAGCATTTGCGATGCTGAGGACATCGTGGATAGCATGTTTAATGAGTTGGTCACAACGCAGGTAAAGGTTGCACAGGCAGGAAGAGAATGGGTGACTGCCAGGCAGAGTAGTAGGCTCAGGCAGGTAGTGCAGAGGTCCCCTGTTGCCATCCCCCTCTCAAACAGATATAATGCTTTGGATATTGTTGAGGGAGATGGCTCATTGGGGGAAGGCAGCAGCAGCCAACTTCCTGGTACCATGGGTGGTCCTGCTGCACAGGATAGGAGGAAAAAGAGCAGGAGAGCTATAGTGATAGGGGATTCTATTGTAAGGGGAATAGACAGGCATTTCTGCGGCCGCAAATGAGACTTCAGGAGGTATGTTGCCTCCCTGGTGCAAGGATCAAGGATGTCTTGGGGTGGCTGCAGGGCATTCTGGAGGGGGAGGGTGAACAGCCAGTTGTCATGGTGCATATAGGTATCAATGATATAGGTAAAAAATGGGATGAGGTCCTAAAAGCTGAATATAGGGAGTTAGGAGGCAAATTAAAAAATAGGACCTCAAAGCTAGTCAGCTCAGGATTGCTACCAGTGCCACGTGCGAGTCACAGTAGAAATAGAAGGATATTTCAGATGAATACATGGCTAGAGGAATGGTGCAATGGGGAGGGATTCAAATTCCTGGGACATTGGAACTGGTTCTGGGGGAGGTGGGACCAGTACAAACTGGACAGTTTGCACCTGGGCGGGACCGGGACTGATGTCCTAGGGGGAGTGTTTGCTAGTGCTATTGCGGAGAGTTTGAACTAAAATGGCAGGGGTTTGGGAACCTGCGCAGGGAGACAGAGAAAAGGGAAGCAAGGATAGAAACAAAAGACAAGAAGGAGAAAAGCAAAAGTGGAAGGCAGAGAAATCAAGGCATCGGCAGCGGGTGGAGGCGGAGCAGCGCGGCAGAGCGACTACAAGAGGCCCCAGAGGCTCAGGTAGGCCTCAGTGCAGCATCGGCAGCGGGTGGAGGCGGAGCAGCGTGGCAGAGCGACTACAAGAGGCCCCAGAGGCTCAGGTAGGCCTCAGTGCGGCATCGGCAGCGGGTGGAGGCGGAGCAGCGCGGCAGAGCAACTACAAGAGGCCCCAGAGGCTCAGGTAGGCCTCAGTGCGGCATCGGCAGCGGGTGGAGGCGGAGCAGCACGGCAGAGTGACTACAAGAGGCCCCAGAGGCTCAGGTAGGCCTCAGTACGGCATCGGCAGCGGCGGGAGGCGGAGCAGCATGGCAGAGCGACTACAAGAGGCCCCAGAGGCTCAGGTAGGCGTACCAATCTCTAATCTCAGGCAAGGAGAGAGGTATAAAGGATTCAAGGTGTGACATCACCACAAAACAGGTAGGTGATTGGTTGGAGTATTTCTCTCATTTTAAAACTTTAAGTCTGTGGTTTATAGTTTTTAAGGTTGCTGTGGTGTACCAAGGCCTTTCTGGTGCAGAGTGACTGTTGGTAAACCATTTAACTGGTGTAACTAGAGGGTTTGATTTAATTTAAATCCAATTAATTAAAGGGGATACTAGCATTTAAAATCAGGCAGAGGGTGTCCATAACTAACAATAAAAAATTTAATTAATTACATAGAATGGAGAAGGTGATGTGTTACTGTTGCAAGATGAGGGAGCCGGTGAACCCCATTGAGGCTCACGGTGATTACGTCTGTGACAAGTGTCTGCTGCTACAGGAACTCCAGCTCCGTGTTGATGAGCTGGAGTCTGAGCTTCAAACACTGCGACACATCAGGGAGGGGGAGAAGTACCTGGACTCTGTGTATCAGGAGGTGGTCACACCTATGAAGTTAAGTAATTCAGATGTAGCCCATGGTCAGGGACAGGATGGTGTGATTATGAGTGAGGCAGGTACGGGGATCCAGGGGGTAGAGCCGGAGGAGCCGCGGCCCTTGCTCTTGACCAACAGGTTCGAGGTTCTTACTCCCTGTGGGGACAGGAGCAGGGACTGCAGGTAGGATGAGCAACCTGGCCACAGCACCGTAGAATGGGGGGCCATTCAAGAGGGGGGAGTAAATAGAAATGTTGCAGTGGTAGGGGATAGTATTATTAGGGGGATAGATAGAGTTCTGTGCAGCCGAGAGCGAGAGTCCCGAAGGCTGTGTTGCCTACCCGGTGCCAGGGTTAAGGACATCTCCTCTGGGCTGGAAAGAAACTTGCAGTGGGAGGGAGTGGATCCAGTTGTCGTGGTCCATGTTGGTACAAACGACGTAGATACGACTAGGAAGCCGGTTCTGTTAAAGGAGTATGAGCAGCTAGGGGTCAAATTAAAAAACAGAACCTCAAGGGTAATAATCTCTGGATTATTGCCTGAGCGACGAGCGAATTTGGCTAGGACAAATAAAATTAGAGAGTTAAATGCGTGGCTCAAAGACTGGTGTGGGAGAAATGGGTTTTGCTTCCTGGGACACTGGCACCAGTACTGGGGCAGGAGGGAGCTGTTCCGTTGGGACAGGCTTCACTTGGCCAGTGCTGGGACTAGAGTCCTGGCGGATCATATAACTAGGGCTGTAGAGAGGGCTTTAAACTAACTAGTGTGGGGGAGGTTCCTAAAGAGCAAATAATAAAAATGACAACAGAGAAGGTCATAGACTTAGGTAGCAGTGGGGAAATTAAAAACCAGAGCATGTCAGGAAGGGGCAGAAGGTATGGAGTAAAAGGTAAAGTAATAAAAAGTGCAAAAGCAGGAACTAAGTGTCACAAAACATATTTGAATGTTCTCTATCTGAATGCACGTAGCATTCACAACAAAATAGACGAGTTAATGGCACAAATAACTACATATGGGTATGATCTTGTGGCCATTACAGAAACATGGCTGCAGGGTGACAATGCCTGGGAATTAAACATACCAGGTTATTTAACGATCAGGAAGGACAGGCAGGAAGGAAGGGGAGGTGGGGTGGCTATGTTAATAAAGGAAGGAATCACTGTAATACAGAGAAATGATATTGGGTCAAATGATCAGGATAATGAAACAGTTTGGGTGGAGGTAAGGAATAATAAGGGGAAAAAAACACTAGTGGGCGTAGTCTATAGGACTCCAAACCGTTGCAACTCTGTTGGACGGAGTATCAATCAGGAAATAGTTGAGGCTTGTAATAAGGGAGCATCTATAATTATGGGGGATTTTAACTATCATATTAATTGGACAAATCAAATTGGGCAGGGCTGCCTTGAGGATGAGTTCATTGAGTGTATTAGGGATGGGTTTCTTGAGCAGTATGTAACTGAACCGACCAGGGGGCAAGCAACCTTAGATCTGGTCCTGTGTAACGAGACAGGATTAATTAAAAATGTCCTAGTAAAGGATCCCCTTGGAATAAGTGATAATAACATGGTTGAATTCCATATTCAATTAGAGGGTGAGAAGGTTGGATCTCAAACAAGCGTGCTAAGCTTGAATAAAGGAGGCTATGAAGGTATGAGAGTGGAATTGAGTAGAGTGGATTGGGAAAATAGATTAAAGGGTAAGACGATACATGATCAGTGGTGTACATTTAAGGAGTTATTTTACAACTTCCAAAAAAGATATATTCCACTGAGAAGAAAAGGGTGTTAATGAAAAGACAGCCATCCGTGGCTAAGTAAAGAAATTAAGGATAGTATTCGACTAAAAACAAGGGCATATAAGGTAGCCAAATCTAGTGGGAGGATAGAGGATTGGGAAAACTTTAAAAGACAGCAAAAAATAACAAAAAGATTGATTGAGAAAGGGAAGATAGATTATGAAAGTAAATTAGCAAAAAATATAAAAACAGATAGTAAGAGTTTTTATAGTTATATGAAAAGAAAAAGGGTGGCTGAAGTAAAAGTTGGTCCCTTAGAGGATGAGACCAGGAAATTAATGGTGGGAAATATGGAGATGGCAAAAACAGCTGAATGAATATTTTGTATCAGTCTTTACAGTAGAAGACACTAAGAATATCCCAACAGTGCACAAACAGGGGGCTATGGGGGGGAGGAGCTAAACACGATCAAAATAACGAAGGAAGTGGTACTTGGTAAAATAATGGGACTCAAGGCGGATAAATCACCTGGATCTGATGGCTTACATCCTAGGGTCTTGAGGGAAGAGGCGGTAGGGATTGTGGATGCATTGGTAATAATTTTCCAAAACTCCCTGGACTCAGCAAAGGTCCCGGCAGACTGGAAAACTGCTAATGTAACGCCCTTATTTAAAAAGGGCAGTAGACAGAAGGCTGGAAACTATAGACCGGTTAGCCTAACATCTGTGGTAGGTAAAATATTGGAGTCCATTATTAAGGAGACAGTAACAGGACATTTGGATAATCATAATTTAATAGGACAAAGTCAGCATGGTTTTATGAAGGGGAAGTCATGTTTGACAAATTTGCTGGAGTTCTTTGAGGAAGTAACATTAATGGTGGATAAAGGGGAACCAGTGGACGTAGTGTATTTAGACTTCCAAAAGGCATTTGACAAGGTGCCACACAAAAGATTACTGCTAAAGTTAAAAAACCACGGGATTGGGGGTTATATTCTGGCATGGATAGAGGATTGGCTATCTAACAGAAGGCAGAGAGTAGGAATAAATGGTTCATTCTCAGACTGGCAATCAGTAACTAGTGGTGTTCCACAGGGGTCAGTGCTGGGTCCCCAACTCTTTACAATCTATATTAATGATTTGGAGGAGGGGACCGAGTGTAACATATCAAAGTTTGCAGATGATACAAAGATGGGAGGGAAAGTAGTGAGTGAGGAGGACATAGAAAACCTGCAAGGGGACATAGACAGGCTAAGTAAGTGGGCAGAGATTTGGCAGACGGAGTACAATACTGGAAAGTGTGAGGTTATGCACTTTGGCAGGAAAAATCGTAGAGCAAGTTATTATCTTAATGGCAAGAAACTGGAAAGTACTGAAGTACAAAGGGATCTGGGGGTCCTGGTGCACGAAACTCAAAAGGTTAGTATGCAGGTGCAGCAAGTGATTAAGAAGGCCAATGGAATGTTGGCTTTCATTGCTAGGGGGATAGAATATAAAAAGAGGGAGGTATTGCTTCAGTTGTACAAGGTATTGGTGAGACTGCACCTGGAATACTGCATACAGTTTTGGTGTCCATACTTAAGAAAAGACATACTTGCTCTCGAGTCAGTACAAAGAAGGTTCACTCGGTTAACCCCGGGGATGAGGGGATGGACATATGAGGAGAGGTTGAGTAGATTGGGACTCTACTCATTGGAGTTCAGAAGAATGAGAGGCGATCTTATTGAAACATATAAGATTGTGAAGGGGTTGGATCGGGTGGATGCGGGGAGGATGTTCCCGATGATGGGTGAAACTAGAACTAGGGGGCATAGTCTTAGAATAAGGGGCTGCTCTTTCAAAACTGAGATGAGGAGGAACTACTTCACTCAGAGGGTGGTAGGTCCATGGAATATGCTGCCCCAAAAAGCTGCAGAAGCTACATCATTACATAAATTTAAAACAGAAATAGACAGTTTCCTAGAAGTAAAGGGAATAAAGGGTTATGGGGAGCGGGCAGGAATTTGGACATGAGTCTAGGTTCGGATCGGTCATGGCCCTGTGGGTAGCGGAGCGGGCCCAAGGGCCATGTAGCCTGATCCTGCTCCTATTTCGTGTGTCTAATTCTGTTAGATTCAGGAGATGGTTCTGTGATAGTAGATTGGCGGTTAGGATCAGATCAGCCATGATCTTATTGAATGGTGGAGCAGGCTCGAGGGGCCGATTGGCCTACTCCTGCTCCTATTTCTTATGTTCTTATGTTCTTATGTTCAAACAGGGCTACGGTAAATAATAATTCTAAAAGGACTAAGAGTGTTAAAAAATCAACCCTGAAGGCTTTGTGTCTTAATGCGAGGAGCATTTGTAATAAGGCGGATGAATTTGCTGCACAAATAGATGTAAACGGATATGATATCATTGGGATTACGGAGACATAGCTCCAGGGTGACCAAGGGTGGGAATTCAACATCCAGGGGTATTCAATATTCAGAAGGACAGGAAAAAAGGAAAAGGAGGTGGAGTAGCATTGCTGGTTAGCGAGGAGATTAACATAATAGTAAGGAAGGATATTAGCTCTGATGATGTGGAATGTGTATGGGCAGAGCTGAGAAATACCAAGGGGCAGAAAACATTAGTGGGAGCTGTATACAGACGTCCAAACAGTAATGCTGAGGTTGTGGATGGCATTAAACGGGAAATTAGAGATGCATGCAATAAGGGCACAGCAGTTATCATGGATGACTTTAATCTACATATAGGTTGGGCTAACCAAATTAGTAACAATACTGTGGAGGAAGAATTCTTAGAGTGTATACAGGATGGTTTCCTGGACCAATATGTCGAGGAACCAACTAGAGATCAGGCCATCTTAGACTGGGTACTATGTAATGAGAAAGGATTAATTAGCAATCTTGTTTTGCGAGGCCCCTTGGGGAGAAGCGATCGTAATAAGATAGAATTCTTCATTAAGATGGAGAGTGAAGTAGTTGACTCAGAGACTAGGGTCCTGAATTTAAATAAAGGAAACTACGATGGTATGAGGCACGAGTTGGCTAGGATGGATTGGGGAATGTTACTTAAAGGGTTGATGGTGGATAGGCAATGGCAAACATTTAATGATCGCGTGGATGAACTATAGAATTTGTTCATCATGTTTGGCATAAAAATAAAATAAAAAAGGTGACTCAACCATGGCTAGCCAGGGAAATTAGGGATAGCATAAGATCCAAGGAGGGGACATATGATTTGGCCAAAAAAACCAGCAAATCTGAGGATTGGGAGCAGTTCAGGATTCAGCAAAGGAGGACAAATGGATTAATTAAGAGGGGGAAAATAGATTATGAGAGTAAGCTTTCAGGGAACATAAAATCTGACTTTAAAAGCTTCTATAGATATGTGAATAGAAAAAGATTGGTGAAGTCAAGCATAGGTCCCTTGCAGTCAGAATCAGGGGGATTTATAATGGGAAACAAAGAAATGGCAGATCAATTAAATACATACTTTGCTTCTGTCTTCACAAAGGAGGACACAAATAACCTCCCAGAGATGTCGGGGAACATAGGCCTAGAAATTGAGTTTTGGCTTAGCCAGGGCTTTAGCGCCGGAAGTTAGTGCCGGCGCTAAGTCCCCCTGAGCGCGCCAGAAATTCAGCAGGGCCGCGCCCAAACGGCTGCCGGCGCTACTGAAGGGTCTTTGCGGCGGTAAATCGGCGCTAACTGCCGTTTCGCGCCGCAATTCCGGCGCTGCGGCACCCGATGCAGTGCGGCAGGCTCGGGAAGTGCAGGCCTCCTCCTTCCCTTAAGGAGGAGCTGCCTGCACCCGATCGCGGCCCGCGAAAATCTTTTAAAAAATGAGCCCGGCACCTCGGACAAGTGCCGGGCTTGCTTCTGTTCCGGGGGGGGGGGGGGGGGGAAGTCCGAGGAGGGAGCTGCGGCCAGGCGGCCGGCGGGAAAGCGGCCGGCCGCCGCGGGGCCTTTAATGCGCCGGCGCAAAGACTCGTAAGACTCTGTTGCCAGAGTCTTAGTTGCGGCTGTCACGGGCGAGGCGGCCGCAACTGAATTTCGGCGCTGGGGCCCGTCGGCATGGCAACCGGGACGCTGCGCACACCGATGACGTCATCGGTGCCGGCGCAGTGCTACCGGTCTACCGCGGCGTAAGGGCCCCAGGCAATTTCGGCGCCGGCGCCAAATGCAGCGCTAGGCCCTCTAGCGCCGCAAAATCGGCGCTAAGGGCACTCAATTTCTAGGCCATAGGGTCTAATGAGAGGGATGAACTGAATGAAATCAGTATTTTAGGGAAATGGTGTTAGGGAAATTGATGGGATTGAAGGCCGATAAAGCCCCAGGGCCTGATAATCTACATCCTAGGGTACTTAAGGAAGTGGCCCTAGAAGTAGTAGATGCATTGCTGGTCATCTTCCAAAATTCTATAGACTCTGGAACAGTTCCCATGGATTGGAGGATAGCTAATGTAACCCCACTATTTAAAAAAGGTGGTTGAGAGAAAATGGGGAATTATAAACCGGTAAGCCTGACATCGGTAGTGGGGAAAATGCGAGAGTCCATTAAAAAAGATGTAATAGCAGAGCACTTGGTAAACAGTGACAGGATCGGACAAAGTCAACATGGATTTACAAAAGGTAAATCATGCTTGACCAATCTACTGGAATTTTTTGAGGATGCAACTGGTAGAATAGATAAGGGAGAACCAGTGGATGTGGTGTATTTGTACTTTCAGAAGGGTTTCCATAAGGTCCCACATAAGAGATTAGCGTGCAAAGTTAAAGCACATGGGGTTGGGGATAAGGTACTGACTTGGATAGATAACTGGTTGGCAGACAGGAAGCAAAGAGTTGGAATAAACTGCTGTTTTTCCGAGTGGTAGGCAGTGACTAGTGGGGTACCGCAGGGATCGGTGCTAGGACCCCAGCTATTCACAATATATATTAATGATCTAGACGAGGGAACTAGATGTAATATCTCCAAGTTTGCAGACGACACAAAGCTGGGTGTACGTGTGTGCTGTGAGGAGGATGCTGAGAAACTCCAATATGATTTGGACATGTTGGGTGATTGGGCAGATGCATGGCAGATGCAATATAATGTGGATAAATGCGAGGTTATCCATTTCGCTGGCAAAAACAGGAAGACAGATTATTATCTGAATGGCAATAGATTGGGAAAAAGGGAAGTGCAATGAGACCTGGGTCTCCTTGTGCACCAGTCGCTGACGGTAAGCCTGCAGGTGCAGCATGCAGTTAAGAAGGCAAATGGTATGTTGGCCTTCATAGAGAGAGGCAGTGATGGGTGGAGGAATGCTGAATCCTGTCATCCTGCCATCTGTTGGAGGGCAGATTTCTGGACTGCTGTGAGACCTTGCAAGTCCCGTTCCAGGCTCGGGAACCCAGCCACGATGGCAGATGTCTGACCTTCCACTGCAGCACTGAGACTTTGGAGCGCTTCTGCCTGTGCTTCACTGGAAGCTGCGACATCGCCATCACACTCAGCATCATGGTTGGGTCCAGTAGGTCTCTCATGGAGTTACCCCTCATTTCAATCCCGGAAATCATGTGCTCCAAGCTCCACATAAAGCCCCATGTAACGTTGGAGCCGGACTTCTCTACGCTCCTTGACACTGGCAAGAGGCTCTCTGGCAGGTTTGCCATTGCACCAAGCATTTATGTGTGCATGCCCATCACCCTTCTTCTGAAGGCCACCCCATCAAGGTCACCATCTGAGTCCTGTGCAGCAGAGCTCGTGCGCGATCTCATCATCTGGGGAGCTGGCACCTGAGCTACCCTTCCCCCTTGGCCCCACTGCAGCCCGCTCGTCCCCGGTGACGCACCACGTGCAGATCCTATCTCTACACTACCTTCTAAAATCCACGCAGTGCCATTTTCTGAACTGGTGCCTGTGTGTGTCAGATGCAGTAATGGTGTCTCTTCTTCTCCTTCACTTTCCTCCTCCATGACTTCGGGGACTGGCTGTGCTGGTGGGACATCTTGGGTACCTGAAAGGAGAAAGGCACAAGGGTTGGGTTGTGGTGAGGGGAGGGCAGAAAGCAAGATATCCATGCATACACCATCAGCAGCTTGTAAGGGAGAAGAGATTATGGAATGAGAGGGAAGTTGGATGTAAGAAGAATGCTTAGGTATGAGCATATCCTTATTATCAGCAAGGCTTTCAACTGCACCGTTCGCCATGGATTCAGTGACAGCCTCTCCAATGCTCTCCAGCACTGCTTCCTCCAGCCCTGTCAGGTTCTGCAGTCGGACTTCCCCTCCTCCCGTCTGCTGCTGCTCCCCAAGAACCTGTCTCTGTTGCCATGCCACACATATTGAGAGTTGTCAAGGAATAATGGTCAAACACTTGACGAATTCCAAACCTCTGAAACCAAAAATCTCAGTCCCATCATTGTTGCTGAGCCGACTGGTGGGAATTTAGTAGCCTTAGCCATTACAATTTGACTTCAAAGAGTGGAAGTGCTACTTTCTCCATACCACAGAGGTGCTTCCATTATCAAATTGGCCCCAAACGATTTTCAGGCATCCAGTGTGGGTGCCTAAAGCAGGCGTTAGGCCCTTTGCATATGCTCATGAGGGGATTTTCGCCAAATCTAGGACCCTCAGGGAAATTGGGCTGAAATGAGCAGAGCTAACATTGGGCCTGCTCCACTTAAGTTTTCCAGGCATGTATGTGGTCGAGCAAGCGGCCACCACCAAAAAGGTAAGTTTAATGGCGCAGAAATTCCATTTGCAGCCCTCCCACAAGTAAACTTCAAATATTTTTTTTTTTAAATCACATTTTTAAAATGACTATAAATTACATAAATTAACTATTTTAAACAAAAATGTAAATTTTTGAAAAAAATAATTAAACTTTTTAACGGGGCTAAAAATAAACTTACCTTTCTTTAAAGTATTTTAAAATGATAAATCAGTGGAAAAAAAATATTTTTACTTTTTTCAACTCAGCCTGGTAAAAGCAGGCCTTGCTTTTACAGGCGCAAGAATTGTAAGTGTTTTCTGCGGGCGAAAGGTCTCCAAAAAACGGAATTCTCCACCCGCAGAGGCCCTGCTCCAGCACAGCTGGAGGCTATGTCAAGAGCTTTCTTGACAGATTGGAAATGCCGGTTTCCAGCGTATGCGCAGTGCATGCCTGAAACCGGCATTTCCGTTGGCCCTACGGGTGAGTACACAGCGCGTACACACCCATAGGGACCGGAATATCTGCCTCAAATTCATTTACAGTCAGGAGGAGCAGGAAGCACCCATCCCAGATCTACAGCACTCCTACCGGCCTCCAGCAACTGCGCTTGCCACCCCCACCCCTCGTTGTCTGCACCCCCGGCACTTACATGAGGGCCACTGCCAATGAGGCAAGTGGCCCAAAGTTTGTCTTCTGAAATGGGTGGGTTGTCTGTAGAGGCGCGACAGGTGGCGGCAGGGCACCCAAGTAATTGAATTAAGGCATGAGGCCCAATCTTGGGCTGGTTTTGGTCCTCCTGATTGGGACACACACCGATTCTGGGCCCAAAAGTAGGCCCAGATGAATTTCTACCCCTTAATGTTGAAAAGTGTCCCAAGATGCTTCATAGACTATTGGTGCAGGCTCTTCACAATCTGTGATGCTTGGGTTAGTAGTTTGTGTGCACGCATGTGTTACGGTGCTTGTTGTTGTGTTTCAAGTAAACCAAGTTCACCTTGGTTATGGGGAAAGACCAAGGAAGTGGAACTAATTGGACAGCTCTATCAAAGAGCCGGCACAGGTACAACGGGTGAATTGGCCTCCTTGTTATTTATATGGACTTCCAGTAGGCTTTTGATAAAGTCCAACATAAGAGACTGTTAACTAAGGTAGAAGCCCATGGAATTGAGGGCAACTTATTGACCTGGTTAGGAAATTGGCTGAGTGGCAGGAAACAGAGAGTAGGGATAATGGGTTGGCACTCAAATTGGCAGGAGGTGCCTAGTGGTGTCCTGCAGGGATTTGTTTTGGGGCCTCAACTATTCACAGTATTTATTAATAAGTTAGATGATGGCATAGAAAGTCATATATCCAAATTTGCTGCTGACACAAAGATAGGCGGCATGTAGGCAGTGTAGATGAAAGCGTAAAATTACAAAGGGACATAGAGAGATTAAGTGAATGGGCAAAACTGTGACAAATGGATTTCAATGTAGGCAAATGTGAGGTCATCCACTTTGGGACTAAACAGGATAGAACAGGGTACTTTCTAAATGGTGAAAGGCTAAAGACAGTGGAGGTCCAAAGAGATTTGGGGGTCCAGGTACATAGATCATTAAAATGTCATGAACAGGTACAGAAAATAACCAGAAAGGCTAATGGGATGCTTGCCTTTATATCTAGAGGACTAGAATACAAGGGGGTAGAAATTATGCTGCAGCTATACAAAACCCTGGTTAGACCACACCTGGCGTACTGTGAGCAGTTCTGGGCACCACACCGTAGGAAGGATATAATGGCCTTCGAGGGAGTGCAGCGTACGTTTACCAGATTGATATCCGGACTTCAAGGGTTAAGTTACGAGGAGAGATTACACAAATTAGGGTTGTATTCCCTGGAATTTAGAAGGTTAAGGGGTGATCTGATCAAAGTTTTCAAGATATTAAGGGGAACAGATAGGGTAGATAGAGAGAAACTATTACCACTGGTTGGGGATTCTAGGACTAGGGAGCATAGTCTAAAAATTAGAGCCAGACCTTTCAGGAGTGAAATTTTGAAACACTTCTACACACAAAGGGTGGTAGAAGTTTGGAACTCTCTTCTGCAAACAGCAATTGATGCTAGATCAATTGCTAATTTGAAATCTGAGATTGATAGATTTTTGTTAACCAAAGGTATTATGGGATATGGGCCAAAGGTGGGTATATGGAGTTAGGTCGCAGATCAGCCATGATCTCACTGAATGGCGGAGCAGCCTCGAGGGGCTGTATGGCCTACATCCATTCCTATGTTCCTATGTTCCTTCTGTGCTGTATGATTCTATGGTACTATGATCTGTGGATACAGAGGTTTGTATATTAGCAGTGTATTTGCCATAGATTTTTTACGATTGCAACAGTATGTCTATATTGCACTGTAGCAGCACATTCACCACACGGACTGCAGCGATTCAAGAAGAAGGCCCATCACCATCTTGTCTAGGGCAGCGATAGTTGGGCAAAAAATGTCAGCCTTGCCAGCGATGCCCAAATTCCAAGAATGATTTTTTTTAATTGACCATGTAACAGACCGATACAATGGCCTAGAAATTCTGTATAGCCGCGTTTGGGGCGCTAGCCCTGGTGATGCGCAAAGTTTAGCGCCAGGCGCAATATAGCGCCACGTAGCGTGGTATTGGGTTGCAGCACCCCTAAAGGTGATTGCGGCGCTAAATCAGGCGCTGCACGCTACTCTTAAGGCACTAACCCGGTGGCGCAACCCAATTTCGCGGCGGCGGGGCGCAGTGAGGGTGCTGTCAATAATCACTTTCCCTGAGACACAGTGGCGCCGGCCAGCTCTTAAATTGGCAGGTCAATTGGCATCACCAGACACACTCACTGCCTTGTAGGCCTTCAAAGCGGTGGGAGCCTACCTGTGGCGCACCAGCCTAGCAAGACATGGAAAGGGAGAGACAGAGGGCGGAACACCTCACTGATGGGGCATTGGATGCTTTGGTTGGCGCAGTGGAATCACGGCCAAGGAAGATGGTCGGAATGTGATTTATGTTTTGGACAGTCTCCCGGGTGTGAGAGTCAGTTATGTGTCAGTGTATTAGTTTTGCTTTCTGTTGCCATAGCTTTCTCATGTTTGAAGGAACCACATTTTGTGTAATGAAACACTTTCTTCATTTACAATGGCCATGCCTGCTATTTACATGCATCTTGCCCTTCACAGGCTTGTGGGTATCAGACCGGTTCCATTCCTGTTCTTGGAATGGCAGCAAGCATTCCGTGAGAGGGGCCTCGAAGCTACTTCTGATCAGCCTCTGATGCGCAGCCTGAGAAGAGCCGCTCGCGTAGAAGTTCAGGCCAGCAGCCATCTTCTCAGCCACCGACAGAGATGTCCTGCACCTTATCTGAGGCTGCAGATCTGGCTGAAGCAGCTGGCACAGCTCAGTCACCACCTCCTTTCTAAATCGCAGCCTTCTGACACACTGCTCCTCCGGCATGTTCATGTAGGAAAACTGCTGTCAGGTAACACTGCCAGCGTAAGGTCTGCTGTGGCGACGTCTGTTGGCCCTCCTCCGCCTGGCCATGCCCACCCCCCTCTCCCTGCGTCTCAGTGCCCTTTCCAGATGATTCAGCAGCAGGACGTTCCCCTCCAATGCAGCCCCCATAATGAGTGCCCACAGGAAGGTTCCCTGTTGTCAAGGCTCACCAACAGCAAGGTGATGGTCAGAAGGCTGAAGATCGTCTGCCTGTGCTGGCTCAGTGGTCAAATGGCTCTCAGTGTGCAGCTCAGCAACTCTTTGTAGCTCTCGAGGAAGTTGTGATCCAAAAATGGCTGCCGCTTTTAAACCACACCAGTCCCCTTTAAATAACGCTCCTCCAGCCCGAGAGCGACTTGGTAAGGCCCAGGTAAGCTGTCACTATTAGCACCAAGCGCTACGGAGGGGGGTGCCACTGAATTTCCAGTCTGGGGCGCCCAAAAGGCGTTGCACACTCAAATGACATCATAATCAGCCTGTGCCCATGAGCGGGCGCTAAGATTTAGCGCCGGCGCTAAATGCATGCTCAATATGGGCCGAGGCGCTAGGCGCCTTGCACCCACCCGGAAATTGTCTAGCGCCCCACTTCTCGGCCTCTTTAGGCGTTAATCGGTGGCGCTATCAACCGAATTTCTCCCCCAATGTGACATAATGGACTACATCAACATTGAAACTGTTGATCTGATTGTTTGGCAGAAGTCAATTTCTCAATTGAGTGAAATGTTTTCTATGGTGTTATATACAAAAAAGATTCTTACCAGTGCCCGGTATTGCCATCTTATACATACGTTAATAGAAAAACAGCGGGAATACCTTGTTACTGTTATTTGGCTCAGTAGCTTATTCTCCATCACATTCTCTTCTCTACTGGCAGGGAATCCAACGTCTCCTGGTGATTTTCTTAATGGTAGTAAAGCATCTCCTGCCAGCTCTGTCTGTTTGTTGTGATTGTCTTCAACTACCATACAGGCCTCCCTCTTAGTCTACAGGTTGCATGAATGGAGCCCAATGCCAACATTAGCATTTGTGCTCAACACTGCCACCACCATCGTGCTACCACACCTGGGGGCCTTACAGGTCTTCTGCATCATGGTTGAAGATTTTCTGGTCAGCTCTCCTAATGTACTTATTATGCAGTGATTTCTACAGTTCAAACTTCTTGTTTAATTGTGGGACATAGACTGGCAAAGAGGGTTTTTAAAGAAGGAGCCATGCAGGTAGTCAGGTTTTTAAAGGGAAAGCTGTAAGGCCTTTTGCCAGAATTAAGTGGTCAGTAATACTGGAGGAACAGTTCCAAGTCACCTTGTTTAATTCATATCGGAAACAAAGACTGCATCCCTGAAGAGCCTGGGAGAGAGACTTGAGAAATCCCTGCATTCAAACGATCAGATGCTTGAGTTACAGGAGACACTCTCTCTGAGGTTTCAGGATCAGATGGAACTATTAAATCTGCCATCCCACTGATCATTTGCCACCCAGTACCAATGGCATGGCTAGAAGTGAACAACATGATGCTGCTGTTTTTCATCATGGCAGCACATGTCAGGTCTCTGGTTAGTCCCTCAAAGGCCTATTCAAAGAGCATAGACGAGGCAGGAGCAGCCTACCCAGGTAGTCGCACAGAAAGACATCATACAGTGAATCATCCCCAGGTCTGTCATGCGACAAGGGCCACCTCATTCCCAAGAGCCTCTTGTGGCCAAAACACCAGCCCTCCCTCTTGCAACACTGGCCATTGGGTTGCACTTTGTTGCAGCACCAGGATAGGTATTAGAAAAGCACATCTAGACACCTAATGGAAACATGATAAGAATTTGGCTCGATTACTGTTATTTGTTAAATAAATATGATGTTTCACTTTGAATTGGCTTTGTTGTTTGATGAGATCATGGGTCTCATGGTGCCTGATAGGGATAATGATGTGCCAGTTCCGTTGATGATGACCAAATAAACAGATGTTTATGATTGAATTTGACTGGAAAGCTGCCGAGATATTATGATGAAATATTGCTATGGGATCCACTTTAATTTGAAGAGAACATTCTAATGATCTCCCTTCAAATATCCTTGGCAGCTGACATGGAAAAGTCTTCTGAATACTGATCTTCTTGACGCTGAGCTCCAGATTCCATGGCATTCTTAGATTAGGGGTCGACCTCCTTTTCCATTGCATATCCAGCCCTTTCTGAATCATGAAGCCCAGCAAGCAACCATAATGTGAGAGACCCCATTCGCATCCTATAGCAGTGTCCCTCCTGATTTAACAAGGCAGCAAAAGCTTGCCTTCAGAACCATTATAGTCCTCTCAATGACCATTCTTATGAATGAATGGGTTTCGTTGTAGCAATGTTCCGCTGGTGAGTTTGAAAGTTGAAACAGGGTTATGAGCTATGAGAGCAAGGGGTGTGCCTTCTCTCCCAGAAGCCATCCCTACATCTCTGTCTGGGAGGCTGAAGTTCCAAGGTCCTCCAAAAACCACGGCCTAGAAGACAAGGACAGCAGGCGTAAGGGAACACCACCACCTGCAAGTTCCCCTCCAAGTCACACACCATTCTAAGTTGGAAGTATATTGCTGGGTCAAAATCCTGGAACCCCCTACCTAACAAAATTGTGGGAGTCACTTCATCACACAGACAATAGCGGTTCAAGAAGAAGTCCCACCACCACTTTCTCAGAGTAACTAGGGTTGGGCAATAAATGTGGCCTTGCCAGCGATGCCCACACCCTGAAATTGAAGGTTAAATATATTAATTGAATAGAACCCCTTCTTAATCATAAAATCGATAGCACTCATGGAAAGTGTCCATGTAGCCACATATGGTTCCAGTGATGAAGTCTCTTTGGAGCCATTGACTGAGCCAAGCTGACACCTCACAATTGTGCATTTGATCCTGTACATTTTTCATTGCAATCACTTACCTTTTTTGGGTTTCCTGATATCAGCCAATTCCTTCTGCACTTCCTTGATGGCTCTCCTGGGATCAGGCACAGCAATGGCAAGCTGCAGCACCTCCAACCGCACACAAGTTCCATCACCTCCAACCACACACAAGCTCAGTGTGTCTTAGTGCTGTAACCCACCAATCGAAATGTTTGCTGCTGGAGAATTGGGACTTTATCGGGATCTACAGATACAGTATGGCCAAGAAAATATGCTTTACTGGTGTAATTTCTCCTGTTCTTCTACCCTCAGACACAGCTGCTTCTATTACTATGATTGGGTCCACAACTGGTAGAGAGCTCATAGTGTTATTGATATTACAAGGACGTTAAGCACTGTATGTACAAATGTTATCAATTATAGAATGAATCTGGGGCTCCTGTGATGGATCATTGGTTAACTGCATCATCCTGGTGTGACACTGAGCCATAGTGACCAGGAAGGTTTGAGGTTCAGTGTCTAATCTATGTTGAGTTTGTTGATCTCAGATGTGGTAGCAAATAAAGTGCTACAGTGATAAGGCACTTCATACGTGTCTAAAAGCCCCCACATGATTGGTGTGCTTTTTTGGCACTAACCTGAGTGGAACAGAAGTTATACTGTTGTCACAAATGACATTCTATGTGACTGTGGTAAACTAGCCATCCTCATTCTTCTCGATCTAACTGCAGCCTTCGACACAGTTGACCATGCCATCCTCCTCCAATGCCTCTCCTCTGTCACCCGGCTGGGTGGGACTGCACTCGCCTGGTTCCATTTTATCTATTGAATCGTAGCCCGAGAATCACCTGCAATGGCTTTTCTTTCCACTCCCACACCATTACCTCTGGAGTCCCCCAAGGATTTATTCTTGACACCTTTCTATTTCTCATCTACATGCTGCCCCTCGGTGACATCATCCAAAAATACAACATCAGGTTCCACAAGTATGTTTATGACACCCAGCTCTACCTCACCACCACTTCTCTTGACCCCACCTCTCTCTTTGATTTATCACACTGCTTGTCCGACATCCAGTATTGGATGAGCAGAAATTTCCTCCAACTAAATATTGGGAAGACAGATGCTCGTGTCTTTGGTCCCCGCCACAAACTCCATTCCCTGAGCATTGTTTCCATCCCTGGCAACTGTCTGAAACTGAGACAGACTGTTCACAACCTTGGTGTTGTGTTTGACCCCGAGATGAGCTTCCGACCTCATATCCGCTCCATCACCAAGACTGCCTACTTCCACCTCCGTAACATCGCCCGACTCCGACCCTACCTCAGCTCATCTGCTGCTGAAAACCTCATCCATACCTTTGTTACCTCTCGACTAGAATATTCTAATGCTCCCTGGGCATCCTCCGATCTCCCACCCTACATAAACTTGTGCTTATCCAAAACTCTGCTGCCCATAGCTTAACTCGCACCAAGTTTCATTCACCCATCATCCCTGTGCTTGCTGACCTACGCTGGCTACCGGTCCGACTACGCCTCAATTTTAAAAGCCTTATCCTTATTTTCAAATCCCTCCATGGCCTCACCCCTCCCTATCTCTGTAACCTCCTCCAGCCCTGCAAGCCTTCAAGATCTCTGTGCTTCTCCAATTCTGGCCTCTTGCACATCCCTGATTTTAATCACTCCACCATTGGCAGCCGTGCCTTCAGCTGCCTTGGCCCAAAGCTCTGGAATTCCCTCCCTAAACGTCTCCGCCTCTCTGCACGTCTCTCTTCCTTTAAAATGCTCCTTAAAACCTATCTCTTTGACCAAGTTTTGGTCATCTCTCCTTCTGTGGCTCGGCGTCAAAAATGTTTTTATTTATAACGCTCTTGTTAAACGCCGTGGGATTTTTTCTACATTAAAGATGCTATATAAATGTAAGTCGTTGTTGTTGTCTATCACAGGGATTGTGGCCCCAACTTATTTGCCTTATTTAGTGGCCTTACTAGCAACAACCTCAGAAGCAGAGGAATTAGCCCTCACTGTGGTCTGCGATATGAAGGGATCACCTGTGGGCATAATAGTTTCGAAGAAAGGTACGTTGTCAAATTTTGAAACAGGGGATACTGTCGTATGAATGGCAGCTGGAGATGTTTTGCAGACCAATAACTTGCACCCTAATTTTCCCTTCCCTCCTGAGGGTAACTGCCCAGCCATTGCTGATCTTCAGCTCCTCCCCACAAATAAAATGACAGGCAAGATTGGCAATTTGCAAAGTGGGGAAATAATGTACAGAAAAGCCCAATTCTGACATTCTCTGTCACTGCTTGAAATTGGGCATTTTTAAAAGCTTCGGCACAATGGATTTAAGCACTCACTTAGAATTGTATAGTCCAACCATGAATATTACACTCAAATTACAAATCGTTTGGAAAAATAAATCCCATGTGCCTCAGGTTAGCATTTGTATGTTTGCAGAATTCATCTCTAACATGCTGACCTTACTGACAAAACCTTTACTGAGATCTAGAGCCGCATTTTGGATCATCAAAATGTGGCTGGATTGGTCTTTTTAATTTTATTCAGGGAATAAAACAGGAACACAAACGCATCTATGTTCATTTATGACATTCATGAGTATTGAATTTTTATCATTCTGAAGATATCAGCTGGTAGAGAATGCGAAGTGAACTTAATTGGGAATGGACAGCTTTACTCAGCTTTGAATCGAACATATAGGCCCGAATTTTCTGGGGTCCGTGCAGGCGCGATCAGAGGTGGGTTGGGTTGGAAAGTTGAAATTTCTTGCAGCGGGTCGGGAATGCGCTGTCATCCCGCCCCCCACGTAACTTTCCCTCGGGAGCGTCTGTAAGCGCGACAGCGACCTGACCGTCAAGGCGGGTGATCCAATTTAAAGGATTATTAGCTTGTTGTCAGACCCTTAAGAGTCTTTTTATTCTTACCTTTGCAATTTTACTGGATGCCCATGGGACTCACGCTGCTCGGGGACCATGTCTGTCAACCTGAGGCGGGAGTTGAGAAGCCATTGATCCAGCTGATTACTTGACAGCATCAAATGTAATATAAAAGCTCCCACCTGACAGCTGATCACTTTCCTCAGGCAGAAGCTGTTGCTGATTGCATTGCCAGCACAGATTGAGCTTTCTGCAGGCTGCAAGTCTTTCCAGCAAAGTCTCCATCCAGTATCACATCACTGGAAGAACCTCTCTCACCATTGACAGATTTCTTCTGTCATCTCTACTTCACCTGCCATGTATTCCTTCAACATGGGTGCCATTTATACTGTCTCACCTTGGTCCTCAGAATCTGACCACGATGAGCCCCAACACCAGCAGCACTGGACACACCAGCAGCAGCAACAACAACATCACTAGCCTTCTCTGCAATCACCTGATGCTGCACAGGACAGAGGGCATCAGCACCCGAGCACGTTGCTGCCTGGGAGGCCAGGGATGGCCTCATCATGGCCAGATTTACTTAACTTTACACTGTACACCCATATAGCTGCCACATGATGCGCCAGGTTGGCACCACCCCACGCCAACATCATAAAGCATCCCTACAATGACCAAGCCATTCCTTTCACATTCACCACCATTGCTGGAGGTACCTTTATATCTGACAATTCACTACAACTCACTAAGCCACTTCTAAAGGTGCACACAAATCTGTTCAAAATGAAGTGTTGAAAATAAAGATTTTTATGTTTGACAGCATATTAACGGAAACTTTACATAAACATTGGATAAAAAACCCAAGTGGCTACCTGTGGTAAACCACTGTTATACCTGCCTGTGTGGGTGTTTGTATTCCACTGTGTACATGTCTGTACATGCCTCGGCTGACTCATCCCACGAGTCCAGGTATAAAGGTGACTGCTCCACAGTCCCTCTGTATTCTGGACTGGTCGACCACTCGAGGCACACCTTCATTCTCTTGTTAATAAAAGCCTGTTAGTTACTCGCTTAACCTCAGTCTTTTGAGTAATTGATAGCGCATCAATTTTATTAACAAGATTTTTTATAATGGAGAAGATCCTCACACCAGCATGCCTGGACTTAGACCATCGGGAGGCGGATGCATCCACCAAGTTTGCTCACTGGCTTAGGTGCTTTGAAAGATTCCTGATCGCCTCCGCTGCAACGGTCAAATCGGATGAGGACAAACTGGATGTCCTGACCTCCAAAGTGAACCACCGAGTGTACTCGGTCATCCAGGACGCGACCTCGTACACGGCTGCTCTCAAGCTCCTCAAGGACCAGTACATGCGCCCAGTGAATGAGGTGTACGCCAGGCACCTCCTGGGGAGTCATAAACAACAACCTGGGGAATCGACCGAGGAATACCTTCAGGCACTGTCTGTGCTTGGCCGGGCCTGTGGTTGTAAGGATGTAAAGGCCGCCGTGTACACAGAGGAACTTATCCGGGACGCTTTTGTAGCGGGCCACAGGTCCAATTACGCCCGACAGCGACTGTTGGAGCAGAGTGACCTCGACCTCAACAAGGCCTCTGAACTCGCACTATCATTGGACGCAGCCTACCGGGGCATGGATGCCTACTCCTCTGCACCGTGGACGCCGCGGGGAACGACAGCCTGGGACACGGTAGGACCGTCTCATAGCGCCGTGCCACCCCAGCCACATCCCAGCAACGACCCAACTACCGCAGTAGTGTCCCAAGGCCAGAAATGCTACTTCTGTGGCCAGGCCAAACAACCCAGAGCGCGCTGCCCGGCGAAAAATGCGATCTGCTCGGGCTGCGGGAAGAAGGGACACTACGCCAGCGTCTGCAGGGCCAAAGCCACCCCGAACCCCAGCAGCGCCACGTGTGGGCCGCCATCTTGGGCCCCCCCAGCCATGTGCGAACCACCGGAACAGCAGCCATTTTGGACGCCTCCAGCCACATGGGGATCATGGACGCCGCCATCTTGGACGCCAGCCGGGACGCAGCAGGCCCCCAACACCGCCTCATCTGATACCCGCAGCGACACACCGACCCCTACGCTGGCCTCCGTTACGATGGACCAAGCGAGACCGCACCAACTGGCCCGGTCCACAATGGACATTAAGGTAAATGGTCACGAAACAAACTGCCTTTTTGACTCTGGGAGCACGGAGAGCTTCATCCACCCCGACACGGTGCGGCGCTGCTCTCTCCCAGTCCTGCCTGCGCACCAGCCGATTTCTATGGCCTCCGAGTCCCAGTCGGCGGACATTGGCGGCAACTGCGTGGTGACACTCTTAGTAGACGGGACTGTGTATGATAATTTTAAACTTCTGGTCCTGCCCCACCTATGTGCTGCCGTTCTACTGGGGTTAGATTTTCAGTGCCACCTTAAAAGTGTTACGATGGCGTACGGTGCACCCCTCCCCCCCACTCACAGTCCGCAGCCAGCAGCTTCCAAATTGCCCGCCGCGCACCAGGTGCAACCTCTCCACACTCAGAGTCACCCCCCCCCACTGTTTGCTAACCTCACCCCCGACTGTAAGCCCATCGCCACAAAGAGCAGGCAATACAGTGCCGGGGACAGGGTTTTCTTTAAAACCGAAGTGGAGCGGCTCCTGAAGGAGGGGATTATTGAGGGCAGCACCAGCCCCTGGCAAGCCCAGGTTGTGGTCGTTAAGACCGGCGAGAAGCAGCGCCTGGTCATCGACTACAGCCAGACAATAAATCGCTACACCCTGCTGCACGCTTACCCACTCCCCCGCATAGCTGATATGGTCAACCAGATCGCTCAGTACCGCGTCTTCTCGACCATTGACCTGAAATCAGCGTACCACCAGCTCCCTATCCGCCCTGAGGACTGCCAGTATACTGCCTTTGAGGCAAACGGCCGCCTCTATCACTTCCTTAGGGTTCCGTTTGGCGTCACCAACGGGGTCTCCGTCTTCCAAAGGGAGATGGACCGGATGGTCGATCAAAATGCGTTGCAGGCCACTTTCCCATATCTGGACAATGTGACCATCTGCGGCCATGACTTGCAGGACCATGGCGCAAACCTCGAAAAATTCCTCTGCACCGCCCAACTCCTGAGCCTGACGTATAACAAGGAGAAGTGCATATTCCGCACAACCCGCCTTGCCATCCTTGGCTGTGTTGTGGAACACGGGGTCATCGGTCCCGACCCCGACCGGATGCGTCCCCTTATGGAACTCCCACTGCCCCACTGCCTCAAGGCCCTGAAGAGGTGCCTAGGGTTTTTCTCCTATTACGCCCAGTGGGTCCCCTACTATGCGGACAAGGCCCGTCCGCTGATCAAGTCCACCTCTTTTCCCTTGACGGCACAGACCCGCTTAGCCTTCCACCGTACCAAGGAAGACATTGCCAAAGCCACCATGCACGCAGTGGACGAATCCATCCCCTTCCAGGTGGAAAGCGACGCGTCCGACTTTGCCCTGGCCGCTACCCTTAATCAGGCGGGGAGACCCATGGCCTTCTTTTCACGAACCCTCCAGGGCCCGGAGACCAGACACTCCGCTGTTGAGAAGGAGGCCCAGGCTATTATGGAGGCTGTGCGTCATTGGAGGCACTACCTGGCCGGAAAACGATTTACCCTGCTCACTGACCAGCGTTCAGTTGCTTTTATGTTTAACAACAAGCAGAGGGGCAAAATCAAAAATGACAAGATCTTGAGGTGGAGAATCGAACTTTCCACCTACAATTACGAGATCTTGTACCGACCCGGGAAGCTCAATGAACCCCCGGATGCTCTATCGCGTGGCACCTGCACCAGCGCGCAGATCGATAGACTGCGGGCCCTCCACAATGACCTCTGCCACCCGGGGGTCACCAGGTTCTTCCACTTCATCAAGGCCCGCAACCTGCCTTACTCCATTGAGGAGGTCAGGACCATGACCAGGAACTGCCAAGTCTGCGCTGAGTGCAAACCGCACTTTTATAGACCAGACAGTACTCACCTGATAAAAGCCACTCGCCCCTTCGAGCGCCTGAGCGTTGATTGTAAAGGGCCTCTCCCCTCCTCCGACCGCAATGTGTACTTCCTCAACATTATTGATGAGTACTCCCGTTTCCCGTTCGCCATCCCCTGCCCGGACATGACCAGTGCTATGGTCATTAAATGTCTGAACGACCTCTTCACCCTGTTCGGTTTCCCCAGCTATATCCATAGCGATCGGGGCTCATCGTTTATGAGCGACGAACTCCGCCAGTACCTGCTCGCTAGGGGTATTGCCACAAGCAGGACCACCAGTTACATCCCCCGGGGGAACGGACAGGTGGAAAGAGAGAATGCGACAGTTTGGAAGGCCGCCCTGCTAGCCTTAAAGTCTAGGGGCCTTCCGACCTCCCGCTGGCAGGATGTGCTCCCCGATGCGCTCCACTCTATTCGGTCACTGCTCTGCACTGCCACTAACGCCACACCTCATGAGAAAATGTTTGTCTTCCCAAGGAAGCCCACATCGGGGACATCGTTACCGCCATGGCTGACGTCCCCAGGGCCGGTCCTACTGAGAAGACGCGTGAGGACCCATAAAACGGACCCCCTGGTCGAGAGGGTCGACCTCCTCCACGCCAACCCCCAGTATGCTTACATTGCGTACCCGGACGGGCGGGAGGACACAGTCTCCATACGAGACCTCGCACCCTCGGGGGCCCCAGTAACCCACTACCCACTACCACCCCCCCCACGATCCAATATCCAACCCCAGCAGACGGCACGCCTGGGCCCCGCCACCCGCTCGACACCCACGAGGACTACACACCAGTGCCCCAGCCTACGCGGGACTCGACGCCGGAAGCTTCACTACCCCTGCCGTCGCCACGTCGATCACAGCGGCAGACAAGACCTCCGGAGAGACTCCAATACACAAATTTTTAATACACTTCACCCCGCTGGACTCATTTTTAAACAAGGGGTGAATGTGGTAAACCACTGTTATACCTGCCTGTGTGGGTGTTTGTATTCCACTGTGTACATGTCTGCACATGCCTCGGCTGACTCCTCCCACGAGTCCAGGTATAAAGGTGACTGCTCCACAGTCCCTCTGTATTCTGGACTGGTCGACCACTCGAGGCACATCTTCATTCTCTTGTTAATAAAAGCCTGTTAGTTACTCGCTTAACCTCAGTCTTTTGAGTAATTGATAGCACATCACTATCCTTGTGAATCTACTTGCATGCCATCTTTCTCTTCCGCATGCTTCTACGAGGTGCTACCCCTGTGGCTTCAGCAGAGGTAGAGGCAGCCTGCTCACTTCCCTGCTGCCAAGGGGCTGGAGAGCACCATTTTGCACATCAGTGGGGCCATGAGTACCCACGTCTACTCTGACATTCCTCCTAAAGCGGAGGTCTATGAGCCTCTGCTATCTATTCTCCATAGAGACCATGTGCTCCTGTGAGTGGCGCATTAGCTGCTCCATGTAGGTGGCCATCCTATCTATGGAGGAGCCTACAGTCACCATCGCCTGCAACACAGTAGTGCTCGTGTTGGAGATGGACCCCTCCATTCTCTACACATTTGCAGACATTGCGCTCGCAAAACCTGTCAGAGCCCTCTGCACTTCTTCCTGCACCTCCAGCATCGCCCTCTTTCTGGATGGCCCCCGAGGCTCAGCATCTGCATGCAGCTGAGCAGAGCTGGGACTATCCTGCGCCCTCTGGTGAGGAGTCTCCACTGCTGACCCTGTCTCCACCATCAGCTCTTGCTCACTTGCAAGTTGTGAGACACCAGGTGACAACACTACTCTATCTCGCGTAGGACCCACAGAGGTGTGCGTCTCTGCACTGGTGCTGGGTGCGCTTATATCTAGTGATGGTGCACCCTCAGAGGCTGGAGGCTCCTCTGAGGAGTCGTCTTCCTCTTACACCTGGACAGTGGGGGGGGGGGCTGCGGGAGTGGCTCTTGATTGACCTGTGGGAGAGTAAAGAGATGTGTTAGATATGTCATATGATGAATGGGTACAGACACCATTATGCACATGATGAACATTCAGTGGCTGATGACATCAGTCCCTATATGAGTGACTGATGTATGCCAGGCACCAGGTTGCTGAGATGTCCCTCTTGCTCCATCTCCCACCCCCAGCTGCTCGGCAATCCAGATATTTCTAAAGCAGCCTCCTCTGCTGTTGTAAGGTTTGCAAATGTTGGAAGGTCACTGCCGATTCTCTCCCTCTCCCTCTTGTTTTGGGTTCTCTTTTCCTGCAATGAGGGAATGAAGAGAAGGTTGAGTGAGAGTGACAAATGAGTGTAAGGAATGGATGGGTTAGATCTTTAGTGGGTGACTATGATGGAGTGGGGTGGCAATGCCAAGTGGCCCCCTTGTGTGTTGTTAGTTGGTATGATTGCATTAGGATGAGGGTGAGTGTGAGGGGTGGCTAATATTGTTATCTTCAGGTGGCATCCTCATTCCTGTTCCGCTGTGGCATGTTGCCGCTGTAATTCCCCTCCCTAATCGTGGCCTTGCCAACGGTCCCGTGCCTGCCCTAATTGGCAATGGCCACAGGAAATGGGCCAGAGTAAGAGACATAGGGAAGATTAGCTGTAGTGCCACAGATCTACTGTCATTACAACATTGCCCCTCACTGTTTAGGATCATACATGTAAAATGGCCACCAGGAAAGGGCCTGCCAGTGTCCATTCAATCAAAGCTTTCCTTCTATCCTTACCTTTTCCTTGCTGGTTGCTTTTCTACCCCTTGTTTATATTCTTTTAATTTCATTTTCAGTCTTCATTCTTTCATCTATTTCTTTCTTTTAGTCTGTTATTTTCAGCTTTTTCTATGATTTTCTGGTTGCTTCACCCTTATGCATCAGGGTTAAATACATCTACTGCAAATATACTACTTATTATATTTAAAATATATGTTTTACACAATGCTGTTAGAAAGACTATCTCCCGTGCTTTTGATTTAACATAATCTTTAATTCCTGTGCAAGATACAAAATTAAACAAATAAATGACCACTCAGTTTAGTACAAAGTTCGGCCCCTGAACATTTTCTCTCTCCACTCAACAAATGCCTTCCTAAATGATCACATATCTTCCAGTTTAAGTGAAACACCAAGTTATTATCAACATAATTATTGTAATACTTCCTACATTACAACAGTGACTTTCTTTCTTTCTTTCTTATTCTGACAATAGTGATAACTTAATAGCATTGTGAGAGTCTGTACTTAGAAAGTCCCCGATGTAGGTGATGGTGATTCTTCAACCTTGAACAAAACTGCCTTTCATTAGCCTCATTCTCATTCTCCCTCCTGATGTTCACTAGGACCCACAGTGACTTGGCCAAGCAAGAAGTACTTGTTTCCCAGCATGAACAGAGCCACTGGGCAACAATCACTGAAAGCAATTCCAACCTGCCAAAAATAGCTAAGACCTTGCTAAAGGAGTTGGCCAATATCTACTGGCCCACATTCCATTCTGGTTGACTGATTCAAAAGTTGATCTATTAGAATCATACAGCTTCGTACCTGTCATAATATTACCCAGCTCGTTCATTAAAGTAGATGTTAAAAAAGTGAACCAGGGCCTGCCCTACCACTGTGTTAATCATACAGTGAGGCCCCATTAGAAAGAATTCTTCAATTGCACAATTTTTTCAACAGGACCACTGCTGCTATTTATGAAATATAGGCAGAGAATTACATCAAAGTGAGTTATACTGCAGTTGCCCCTTTAAAAAAAATTGGGCTCATCGTAGCCTCTAGAGGGAGCTACATACAGGGTTTCCTGGGTCTGCTGATTTGCATTCCCATTGGTGTAGTCACGGGTGTAAAACTGGTGTAAAAGAAAGAAAGACTTGTATTTATATAGCGCCATTCATGGCCAGCGGACATCCCAAAGTCTTTACAGCCAATGAAATACTTTTGAAGCGTAGTCACTGTTGCAATGTAGGAAATGCGGCAGCCAATTTGCACACAGCAAGCTCCCACAAACAGCAATGTGATAATGATCAGATAATCTGTTTTTATATGTTGATTGAGGGATAAAAATTGGCCAAGACACCAGGGGTAACTCCACTGCTCTTCTTCGAAACAGTGCCATGGGATCTTTTTTGTCCACCTGAGAGAGCAGATGGGGCCTCGGTTTAACGTCTCATCCGAAAGACGGCACCTCTTCCGTCAGCGCTGCATTGGAGTGTCAGCCTAGATTTTTGTGGGACTTGAACCCACAACTTTCATGACTCAGGGGTGGGAGTGCTGCCCACAGAGCCACAGCTGACACAAAGCAGCTCAACAACCTGGAAAATTGTGTGCAGCCTTTAAACAGACAGTTCAGCCCTTGGTCTTCAGCAGCAGATTGAGGAACAGGCAGCTGAGGGATGAATGGCTCTTTCACTGCATGTCTTTGCAATATTTTTATTACACTTGTACAGAATTACGACTTTGCAGAGACCATTTGGACCCGGAGAACAGCAGGACTTGGCAACAAGCCAGAGGAGGAGAATGCAGAGCTTCACTTATTCAGTCCTCCAAGGCCTCTTTGAGAAAATTGAAGGCAGGAAGCACAGACTCCTGGGTGTGGGTGCCAACAAGTTATGGGGGAAAAATTGGGTATCACCCATTTTGGGGCGCTAATATCGGCCGGGTGCAAAGTTTAGCGCCCGTCGCTAATAATCGTCTCCGACTACAAAATTCGCCTCTATCGCCCCTGGAGGTGATTGGAGCATTAAATCAGGCGCTACACACCACTCTTAAGGCAGAAACGTCAGGGAGCGAGGTGCTACCTCAGAGCGCTAGCGGAGCTCAGGTGATGCCAATTGCCATGGAAGCCAGACAGACTGGCGCCATCCAGTTCTTAAAGGGGAGGGGCCATCTTGCTGGCCAACCACTCCCTGCTCATTGTAGCCTTCAATCTCGGCCTGGAGAGACCTCAAAAGCAATTGTGTTGGAAGCACTAATGGATAGGCCCAGGGAAAGAGCTCGGCGCTTAGAAACCTCAAAAGTGGTGCTGAGGGCCAAAACTCCTTAGGACAGCGTTAAAACCAAAAATTTTGCTGACAAGAAAAGGCAGGAAGCACCCGCCTTTAAATAGCGTTCCTCTAGCCCCTTCCCGACTTGAAAACGTTCCCCTGTACCTGTCGTTCCTAGCGGCAGGCGCTAAGGCAGGGGGCGCGTCTGGGGCGCTACCAGGGTGTTGCACGCTTGACTGACGTCACATTCTGCGGGCGCAGGAGATCGTGGTGGTAGTGCTTAGCGCTACCGCAAAACAACTGGTCAATTTCACGAGCGCCGCTAAAATTGCCGCGCTTAGGCGCTAAGTTCCTAGCATCCCGTTAGACAGGAGGCACTAACCAACCAAATTTTTCCCCCATGTCTCTCAGTCTAACTTACCCTAAGTGCAATAGCAGTGCAAATCCAGGAAACATGCAGCTGCTACAGCATTGGTTCTCAGTTTTAAATAAGCAAATGATGTCAGTGGCAACTTGGATTGCTGGAAGGCTCAAAAAATGCAAAGGAAGCTTAGGGTAAATGTTTTAAAAGGTTTGCCAAATGGCTTCCACCTGAATTTCCTCACTATAAAAAAATCATGCACCGTTCTTGCACGGTAAGTATACCGAAAACAGCAAGGAAGTTCACCATCATGGAAAACAGATCAATTCACTTGCAATTAACGTATTTCCTCTTAAATGAGGTTTACAATTGAAGAACTTGGGCACTTGCACAGAAGCACAAGGCAAAATGTGAATGCATGCAGAACCCAGAATTCTGACACTAATAAGGCTCCTGTTAAAACTATGTCACTAGTTGTTGCTCACAACCAGCTTTTAGTCCTTCATTATTTAGCAGGTGTCATCATATACAGCATAGAACAAGGCCATTCGGCCCATCGTGACTGTGCCAGCTCCTCAGTAGAGCTATCCAATTAGTGCCGCTCCCCTACTCTTTCCCCATAGCCCTGTAAATGTTTTCCTTTCAAGTATTTATCCAATTCCCTCTAGAAAGTTACTATTGAATCTGCTTCCACCAACCCTTCAGGCAGCACATTCCAGATCGTAACAACTCACTGCGAAAAAAATAATTCCACATGTCGCCTCTGGTTCTTTTGCCAAACAGCTTAAATCTCTGGCCCCTGCCACTGGAAAAAGTTTCTCCTTATTTACACTATCAAAACGCTTCATGATTTTGAAAACCTCTAATAAATCTCGTAACCTTCTCTGTGAAGGAGAACGACCCCAGCTTCCACAGTCTACATAACTGAAGTCCCTCATCCCTGGTACCATTCTAGTAAATCTCTTCTGCACCCTCTCCAAGGCCTTGGTATCCTTCCTGGAGTCTGTTGCCCCGAATTGAACACAATACTCCAGCTGAGGTCAAACCAATGATTTTAAGGTTTAGCATAACTTTCTTGCTTTTGCGTGTTATTCCTCTATCAATAAAGCCAAGGACTCCATATGCTTTTTTAACAGCCTTCTCAACTTGTCCTGCCACCTTCAAAGATTGGTGTACATAAACCCCCAGGTCTCTTTTGTAGGGGGTGGCGGGTGGTGCGTACGCCCAGTCAGTTATGCCCCTGACTGTCTGTGAGTGGTTCAAATCGCTCCCACACCCCTGTGTTCTAGGTGCAGGCGGCGATGCAGAATAATCGAGTAGACAAGTGGTTTGGTATAAGAAAACCAAGATTTTATTAAAACAGAAATAACAACACAGTCTTATGAGAAATTACTGATGAAAAATTACAGGCAAGAACAATAACTATACCCATACAGGGAATGGGGAACACACGGCACATCGAGGGAAAACAAACTTCAGTAACAATCCCTTACCTTTATCCCACCCCCTATACCTAACTAGACTAAGCTATGAGGAGCCAGGAATTCATGCTCACCAATCCAAAGCCTGTTGCTTTAACAGTTCTGAGTTTTAAGGTTTGGTCTCCTGTCCTTTGGGGTACTCCGTCGCCACGTGGTCTCAGGGCGCGGTGCTGGAGCTGTTGCTGTGACACACCTTTCCTCTCCTCAGCTAATGTGGTCGTCTCGTCGCGATGGGTTCTCTTCTTCTTCTCCCTCAGGCGGTTGTCGGCGGTGACGTTGTGATTGTGGGGCAGTTGGCAGTCTTCACTGCTTAGATTTTTCTACCCATTCTTTGAACGCCGGTATATTTGTTGCGGCGTGGACACCTGCGTTTAACGCCAGCTTATTTGCAAGGTTCAATAGCCAACTTATTCTCACTGTCCATACATATATTTTCTTCCCCAAGCGCCAGCTTATAACTAGGCGCTCGGTCTTTACCAATGCGTCTTCTGCTGCCCTTCTCTGCTCTTGTTGGGTCTTTACCTTCTTCTTCATCTCGCCTTGTCTCGTCTGCCCCTTTTTGTGGCCCGTGTGTCCTGTATGACTTTGGACTCGGGTCTCGTTCTCCACCCGCGATTGGTATGGATATCCTTGGCTGTTTTAACCCAATACGGGGAGCGAGAAAGGAACCCGCCATGAGGCCAGGGCACTGGTTAATGTGAAACCATTTTGTGCGCTGAGGCATCTTAACGGCATATACCATGGGGCTGGCTTTGTCTACAATGCTGTAGGGCCCATTGTATAATGCTTCCAAACTCCCTACTCGGGCATAGTTCCTCACCATGACCTGATCTCCTACCTCCCACTCGTGGTGCTTTCGGGGTTCGAGCAGCAATTGGTTACTCCAATGCTGCTTTCCCATGTTCCCAACCGCCTGCTCGTGGACCTGCTTAAGTTGCTCAAAGAGGTTTCGGGCGAACCTGTCCCGGTTTACCTCTCTGAGCTGACCCTTCATGAGCACCGGGGCTAGTACATGGGTGGGGGTCCGCATAACCCTGCCAGTCATCAGCTCGTACGGTGAGTACCCCGTGCTATTAGAGTGGTTGGCTCGGATCCCCATCAGAACCAACGGTAGGACGTCAGCCCATTTGCGGGGCGAGTCCACCGTCTCCTTCCTCAACCTTTCTTTTAGGGTCCTATTCATTCTTTCCACAATCCCTGATGACTGTTTGTTGTGGGCCACGTGCCATTTCCCCACAATGCCTAGCAGCATAAGGGTATTCTGCACCACCTATCCGGTGAAGTGGCTCCCTTGGTCGGACTCCACATACTGTGGTAGTCCCCACCACGAGAACACTTCCCGGACCAGGATCCTGGCAGTACCCAGAGCTGTGGCTGTTCTACAGGAGAAGGCCTCTAACCATTTGGTGAACACATCCACCAGGACTAGGCAGTACTTAGAGCCTCCCTGGGCGGTGGGCAGGGGCCCGATGTAGTCGACTTGTATCGACTGCCATGGTCCCTCTACCCTCCTGCCATGTGCCATAGGTACCTTCCTTTTGTGGGGGTCAGGGTTGCTAGCAGCGCACACAAGACAGCCTGCACAGAACTCGCGGACATCTTCCCTGAGTCCTGGCCACCATCCCACCTGTTCCACCCGCTGCCAGGTGTTCTCAGGCCCGGGGTGACCTGTTCCTGGACCCTCATGGGCCAGTTGAAGGAATTCCCTCCAGTTTTGCTGCAGCACAACCCATTGTTCCCCCCGGAACAGCATGCCCTCTTTGGCAGAGAGGGTTGCTGTGCCGTAAGGGCCCTCTACCCTTTCTCCCTCAGTCACTGCACTGAGGACCGCCTTGAGGACGGGGTCTTGGGCTTGGACCATCTGAAGGTCCGGGGCTAAAGCTACCCCTGCACTCCCTTGGATCCCGTCCTTAGCTCTGACTGCTGCCATGGGTCTGGACCCAAATGTGTCCCAGAAAGTGCCTGCGCGGGCACCCTCCTTGGCGAGCATGTCAGCCTGCTGGTTGCCCTGGCTGCGGGGTTCTGTGGAGGAATGTTCACTTCCCAGTCCCATTCTATGGAACACGGGGGCTGTTCCAGGATATACCACGTTGGCTGCGAGCTTTGGCTCACAGAGACCCTTCACCTTTAGATCCATCTGTGAGAGGAGCAAAGTCCAGCGGGCAATGCAGGCACTGCTCACTGTTCCATCCTTGATCCTCCCATCCAGAAGCATCTGGGTGGGTTTGTGATGGGTGAGGAGGGTGATGGGAGAGGTGCCTGTGAAGGTCAGTGATCTTTTCACAGCCCAATGTGTGGCCAAGAGGTGCCGCTCACAGTTGGAGTAGCTCCTCTTCACATCCGTGAGTATCCTGGAGGAGGAGACCACCGGCCTCAGCCGGCCGTGCCGCTCTTGGAGCAGCACAGCACTCAGGCTGTCCCCACTGGCTGCTACCTCCAGGAAAAACTCCTTCCCCCCATCTATAGCCCCTAGAGCTGGTGCAGTCTGCATGTCCTTTTTGAGCCTGACAAATGCTGCCTGGCAACCCTCATCCCAAAGCCACTCCACTCCCTTGTGTAGGAGTCAGAGCAGAAGGGCCGCTGTGGCTGCATAGTCCTCAATAAAGTCCCTGCAGTACCCGGTTAGCCCTAGAAACGACCTCACACCGGTCACCGTGTTGGGGACCGGTAGCTCTTGTACCGCTTCTCTCCTAGCCTTATCGATGGCCCTTTCTCCAGCGCGCACGGTCAGGCATAGGAATTTCACCTCCTGCTGGCCGATCTGCGCTTTCTTGGGGTTTACTTTAAAATCCTTCTGCCCAAGCAGCTCCAGCAGTTCGGCCAATAGTGGGCCATGCTCCTCTCTCGAATCAGTGAACAGGAGCAGGTCATCCACATATTGTACCAACTGTCTAGGCTGACTGAAATCCTTTAAACTGTTTGCCATGCACTGATGGAAAATGCTGGGGCTGTTGTGGAAGCCCTGAGGCAAGCAGTTCCACGTGTACTGTTACCCTTTAAATGTAAAGGCAAACTTGTACTGATCCTCCCTCCTTAAAGGAATGGACCAAAACCCGTTGGAAATATCCAGCACCGTGAAAGTGGTCGCAGATGCTGGGATACTTCCTATCAGGTCGGCAACTGCTGCTACCATGTGTGCACAGGCTGGGATGTTACTATTGAGCATCCAACAGTCCCCCGTGGCCATCCAAGAATTGTTCGGCTTTCTAACCGGCCACAGTGGAGAGTTTACGTGGGTGGCTATCGGTCTCAGAACTCCCTGCTGTACTGAAGAGGACATGGCTGCTTCCATGTCTGGCTCTGCTTCCCTGGGGAAGTTATACTGTTTCTGTGGTTGGGCCATGGGTTCCCCGTCTACGCTGACCTCAAGCCCGTTGACCCACCCGCAGTCGTGTTTGTGTGTGGCAAAAGTGGCCAGGTGGGCCTGCACAAATGCCTGAAACTCCTGTGGGGTGTTACTGACCATAAGCATGAGGTTATAACCCTCTTTGGGCTTCATGGTGTATAGGGTCCCCTTCCCTTCCTTTCCTGGGATTACTACTACCTCACCGTCCTTTCCTTTACTTGCGCCCCATAGGCAATAATTCCTCAAATCCACTAGGATCCCGTGGCCCACAATAAAGTTAACTCCCAGGACCCCTCTTCCACCCTCCACTTCCTATTTCATCAGGCCACAGGTCCACTTGGAGCGGAGCGGTCCTAAATGAATGGCGAGCGGGATGGAAAATGAGCCAGCCTGTTCTTTGCTTGTGAACCCCGACAGAATGTATGGGACCCCGTTAGACAGAGGCGAGGTGGTGGGGTTAGCTGAGTGGACCACAGTACATGATGCCCCCGTGTCCAACAGATAGGTCCCCGTCACCTTTTCCACCTCCATCTCCACGAGGGGTCTTTTTCATTCATCGTACCGGAGAGAACACAGATAAACAGGCTGCACTGGCTCTAGTCAGGGCTGCTGGTTGGATGGGGCTGATGAGGTCAGAGCTGCTGCTACTCTCCCCTGGCCAGTCAATAAGGACCTCATGGTGTCCAAAAGTGACTCAACCACTGCGGGAGTGATTCCTGCCTCCGCCTTTTGGGCTGCAGCTGTGGAATTCTTTCCCTTGTTATCTTTCCAAGGGTTTTTGCACTCCTTCCGCCAGTGACCATCCTTCCCGCACCCGTAACAATTCGTCTTTGTGTTAGGGGGGTTATTCACTTCCTGGTGCCACTCTTTCCTACCCGGTCCGGGTTTTACCACATACACCATCCCCTTAGGTGGGTGAGCATCGGCTCCCCTGCCGTTTTTATAGGCTAGAGTCAACTGCCTGATCACCGTAAGTTCGGTGGTCTGGGGGTTCTTGTGGTCGAACCAGACTTCTGCCTTGGCCCGGACCTGTGGCAAGCTGTTCGCCACCAGGCAACGGAGCCAATGGGCCAGGGGATCCCCATTCAGGAACACCCGGTTCGGCGCCCCCAGGCAGGCCCTCCGGTACACCGGCGATAACCAGCCCGCGAAAGCCTGCGGGGTTTCCCCTGCGAGCTGGACCGTCCTCTCCACATGGGAGAAAGGACTTCCCTCATTCATCCCCATGGCCTCCAGGACCGCATCTCTAAACTCCTCGTACCCGCTCTGCCCCCTCTTACACTCGTCAGAGAGGGATTGGAGGAGACTACTATCCAGGGAGAATAGCAGCATCTTGGCCTGCTCAGCGCCATCGCAGTCGTTGACGCTGGCTGCAATCTCTATGTCCCTGAAGTGGATTGAGGGGTCCCCTTTTTCGGTGAGCTTTGGGATATGGTTCACCATAGCCCTAAGCTGTTGGGTGCTATAGGGTAATACGAACTGGTTTTGGAGGGGTCCCTCATCGTCGCCATTGATGGGTGGGCTGAACCTCTGATGCCGTGCTGGGCACATCGATCCCGGCTCCGACCTCTCTGGTGGAGGTTGCTCCACCTCCGCTCCCACCTCTGGCTCCACCCCCCCTTGCTGCCAGACTTCGCTGAAGCTTGGCGCTACAGGTGGTGGTCGTGAGACCGCCTGTCCCTCAACCGGGTCGTCCCTGGGCACTACCGGTGACGTTGGAACTGTCCTCCCCTCGTTCCCCATAAAATCCGTCTGACCTGCCTTTGGGCTTATGAGGCACACCATGCCTTTTGCCTTCCTGAGGGCCAGACTCAGATTTTCTATCCGCTCTTTGCAGAGGCCATGGTCTGCCTCCTCAAACCCCCGTTCGCTCGCTAGCTTGTAAGCTGCCTTTACCTCCTGTACTTTCTCTGTAATGAAACCTGTTTGTCTTGCCTGTATTTGTTCTTGCCTGTATTCGTTTTGCACTCATGTATATTACCCTCCCCCACACGGTGTATAGTTTCACTTCCTCTTTCCTGACTCATTCCTGCGAGCCAGTCAGTGTGTTGAGATGTTAGCTCTGATCTTAGTGATTAAAAGCCAACTTGTTAAAGTTTATAACTTCTAGTTTTGTGGTTATTGAAGGCACATCAATTTTAATCACTAAAGAATACTAGGATGGATCGACTCCTAAAACCAGAGCATCTGGACTTGGATCCACATTCTGCTGAAGCATCAAATCAATTTGGACACTGGCTCAAATGCTTCGAACTCTTCGCGAGGGCCTCATCCGCTAGCGAGGTAGATAAACTGAGTCTATTGACTACTCGCGTTAATCATCGGATTTATTCGTTCATCCGGGACGCCACCTCTTACACGGAGGCCATCACTATCCTGAAGGCCCAATACCAGAGGCCAGTAAATGAAGTGTACGCCAGACATCTGCTGGCTACACGCAGGCAGCGACCTGAGGAATCAATGGACGATTTCTTACAGGGCCTAAAGGACTTGGTCCGGGACTGTAACTGCAAGGCCGCGGCCAACGTGTACTCTGACGAATTGGTCCGTGATTCCTTCATCACGGGCCTCAAATCGAATTATATCCGGCAGAGACTGCTGGAGAAGGAGGTCCTGGACTTAAAAAAGGCAGTAGCCACTGCGCAATCGCTGGACGTGGCCCAGAAAAACTCTGACTCTTATTCTTCCGGCCATGCGGCCCTCACCGCCTCGTGCGCGCCGAGCGGGCCGCCATCTTGGAATCAGCCATCTTCCCCATCCAGGTCTCAGACCAGCTCTACACCGCCGGAGTCCCCACACAGAAGTTCACCCAGGAGTCCTACTACAGCGGCAATGTCTCGAGGCCCGAAATGCTACTTCTGCGGCCAGGCCAAGCACCCCAGACAACGATGCCCAACGAAGGACGCTACATGCTTCAAATGTAAGAAAAAGGGGCATTTTAGCAAAGTCTGCAGGGGGAATCCGATTTCCAACTCCGTCACTGCCTCGTGCGTGCCGCCATCCTGGGATCCGCCATCTTTTCCCGACTCAACGGCCGCCCAGGGCCCAACAGTGGCTTCGATCACGGTGGATCAATCCAGGCCACACCCGTTGACAAAATCCATGATGGACATACAGGTAAACGGGAATTTAACGAAATGTTTAATTGACTGTGGGAGTACCGAGAGTTTTATCCACCCTAGCCTGGTACAGCAGCACTCATTAACGGTAACCCCTACACGGAGCAGAATTGCTATGGCTGCTAAGCCCCACACTTCGGACATTTTGGGCTACTGTGTGGTAACACTGACTGTAAAAGGCACGGACTACAAGGATTTTAAACTCCTCGTGATGCCAGAACTCTGTGTTAATGTAATCTTGGGCCTGGACTTCCAGTGCCACCATGAAAGTGTCACGCTAGCATATGGTGGGTCCCAGCCGCCACTCACAGTCTGTGGCCTATCAACCTTAAAAATCAGCCCGCCCTCTTTATTCGTTAATCTCGCTCCGAACTGTAGGCCCATAGCGACCAAAAGTAGACGGTACAGTCTGGAAGACAGACACTTTATCAAGGCGGAAGTGGACAGACTCCTGCGGGAAGGCATTATTGAATGCAGTACCAGTCCGTGGCGTGCCCAAGTAGTCATAGTTAAAAATAGCGAAAAGAAACGGATGGTAATTGACTACAGCCAGACTGTTAATATTTATACCCAGCTGGACGCCTACCCTTTACCCCGCATATCAGAAATGGTCAACCAGATCGCGCAATACCGAGTCTTCTCGACTATCGACCTCAAATCCGCGTATCACCAGCTCCCCATTAGAACGGAGGACCGCCCATATGTAGGGGTTTTTTTCCTGCTCTCTTGCCCGTTCTGGCCCCCTGCCCGGCTTCGTGCAAGAATTACCCTTGAGTGGTTCGACCCACCCCCCCTACGGTTCTAGACCTTGGACTTAGATGCAGAGAACAGTAGTGCAGAGAAGAGGACTCAATAGACCAGGCTGAATAGCACGAAATGGATGCTTTTATTTTTGAACAGTTTGAAGCATTACAAAATACATGTCATAGGCACAGATTAAAGTAACTACAATCATGCACAAATTTATGAACTTGACTCTATGCAAATGGGGAACACACGGCACATCGTAAAAGGGGAAACACATTACGATTTCCCTTAACTCCCTCCCCTATACCTAAACTAAGTTTCGACCTGGGGAACCTGGGATCATGCTCACCACTCTCGAAATCGCGAGAAAGGGGGTTCGCAGCCTTTTTGGCACCGCTTTCCGTCGTCACGTGGATTTGGAAGCTTCTGGCGCAGTCGATATTCTCTCCTCCCTCGAGGCGGTGGGGTAGACCCAGCCTCGATGAGCGCTCGTCAAGGTTGAGATCCACTAGGCCTGTCGTGGATTTTTGTTCGTGGAGTAGACCTAGATGCAGGTTATGCACATGGGAGAATCTTGTGGCATCGATCGCCGGTTCTCCAGAGGGTTTCTTCTCCGTCGGCCTGGGTCGTCGATGATCTCCCGACCCCAGTACCCGGGCCACCCTTGTCGTCTTCTCGTCGTGGCCGAGCCTTGTTTGGCTGAACACCGGCCACGTTGTCCTTTTTCCGAAACCGTCCGTCTTTAAAAAGACGAAAACGTTTTCATCGATCTGCCGAAGTGGAAGAGGCGCCGATCCGGGCACCGTCCGCCCTTCGTTCGTTCCTCGTAGAAGAAAGTTCTTGAAGAAATGGAAGCCTGAAGTCGCCCAACAAGAAGCCGTAGCAGTGAAGAAGTAACTTAGATGGACTTTCAATCCATAGTTATACTCTTTTGGGACAGTCTTATCTCCCGCCAAATCATAGTCCTGTCTTTGTATTAATTTTGGCAGGCAGAGATCTCTGCAGGGGCGCTTTGTCTTGTAACGGAGCCGGTGATAACTTGAACTGGCCTTCCTGGCCGATAATGTCTGTTAATGTCCTTTGCATTGTCACCGCGGCTCGGTTCGCATATTGATCGGTCCGGACATTTTCCTTGATGGCTGCTAAATGGTTTTTCCTTTGTACAATAAATGGGTATAAGTGTTTTTACATTGTCCGCCCATATCTTGATGGGCCCCATCCTGTACTTATAATCCATTGAATATGTATGCTGTTGCTCTGAGTTTCGGTTCCCAGATACTGGCTTTTGCGGATTTACTGTCTTCAATCCACAAGCCTGTCTAGCTTGCAGTAACAGAAATAAACTGGTTCAGAAACTGATCACGGGGCCTGGCGGCCATTTTGTATGCCCTTTTATCAAAGGTTTTTCTGTGCAAGCTTACTTTGGTCAATAAACGGTCTTATTTTATCCAGTTTTCTTGCGTGATTTTTGCTGAAAATTTTCGAATCTTACACATACACCGCCTTTGAGGCGAACGGACGCCTCTACCATTTTCTCAGAGTGCCCTTCGGGGTAACAAATGGGGTCTCGGTCTTCCAACGTGAGATGGACCGCATGGTTGATGAGAATAAACTACAAGCTACCTACCCCTATCTGGACAATGTCACTATCTGCGGGCACAACCAGCAAGACCACGATCTAAATCTTGCGAGATTTTTAAAAACTGCCCTAAAGCTGAATCTACCCTACAATGAAGACAAATGTGTCTTCAACACAACCCGTCTCTGTATCCTCGGCTGTGTGGTGGAAGATGGGGTAATTGGACCGGACCCTGACCGATTACGCCCCCTAAATAATAATAATTCAACTTTTATTGTCATTGTACAATGCACAAGTACATGAACAACGAAATGTGATCTTGCAAGCTCCCATGAGTCCCGTACAAATAACATTAACATTAAACGTAAATAGCACCGTCCTGGGAGAAGCAAAGCCGCTGCGTCTGTGCGCGCCACCATTCCATTTCCACCATTCCTCCTGTCCGACAATCTTCAGCCCAACGCCCAGGCCTGCTCACCAGCCGCCTCTCCCAGGGCTTTTTCCGTGACCTTCTCACCAACCGCCCCTCCTCGGGGCTCCTTCCGTGACCTTCTGCACCTGGTCTTCCCTGATGGTCACCTCTCCAGGTACTAACCAGGCCTGGCTCTGCTTAGCTTCCAAGCCTTGCCAGTGACCCTGTCCCTAGTCCCAGGAACAGGAACTGCCCCTGCCACACAATCCCAAAGCTTTAAAAAGGTGCCTGGGATTTTTTTCGTATTATGCCCAATGGGTGCCCAATTACTCTGATAAGGCCCGACCCCTCATTAAATCGACGTCCTTCCCACTATCAGCTGAAGCTCGGGAGGCTTTCACCAGTATCAAACAGGACATTGAAAGGGCTGCACTGTGTGCAGTGGACGAAAGCATTCCCTTTCAAGTCGAAAGCGATGCGTCAGACTTTGCTTTAGCTGCGACCCTCAATCAGGCTGGGAGACCTGTGGCCTTCTTCTCCCGAACCCTTCAGGGACCTGAAATCAGGCACTCTTCTGTCGAGAAGGAGGCACAGGCTATAGTGGAGGCAGTGCAGCACTGGAGACACTACCTAGCCGGCAAACGTTTCACCCTGCTCACCGACCAGCGGTTGGTGGCTTTCATGTTTAATAACAAACAAAGGGGGAAAATCAAGAATGACAAAATACTCAGGTGGAGGATCGAACTATCCACGTTCGACTATGATATTATGTACAGGTCGGGAGCCCTTAATGAACCCCCAGATGCCCTATCGCGGGGAATGTGTGCCAGCATTCATACGGACAAATTACAGGGTCTCCACAACGACCTCTGTCACCCAGGGGTCACCCGACTATACCATTTTATAAAGTCCCGCAATCTGCCCCACTCCATCGAGGAGGTCAGGGCAATGACCAGAGCCTGCCGCATCTGTGCGGAATGCAAGCCTCGTTTCTACAGGCCTGACCGTGCACACCTTATCAAAGCCACACGGCCATTCGAGCGCCTAAGTCTGGACTTCAAGGGACCACTTCCCTCTGCCGACCGTAACGTATACTTCCTCAATATCATCGATGAATATTCCCGCTTCCCCTTCGCCATTCCCTGCCCAGACATGACCAGTACCACGGTCATCAAGTGTCTCGGTAATCTATTCTGCATGTTTGGCATGCCGAGCTACATACACAGCGATAGGGGGACGTCATTTATGAGTGACGAACTGCGCCAGTTCTTGCTCTCAAAGGGGATAGCCACTAGCAGAACCACTAGCTACAACTCCCGGGGTAATGGGCAAGTGGAAAGGGAGAATGCTACTGTTTGGAAGGCTGTCACGTTAGCCTTAAAGTCAAAAGGCCTTCCGACCTCCCGCTGGCAGGAAGTCCTCCCAGATGTGCTCCACTCCATAAGGTCTCTGTTATGTACAGCCACTAACGCTACCCCTCACGAAAAGATGTTCGTTTTCCCCCGGAAATCGACCTCGGGCATATCTCTACCCGCGTGGCTGACGCCTCCGGGGACAGTACTATTGCGGAAGCATGTGAGAGGCCATAAAACGGACCCCCTTGTGGAAAAGGTACAGCTCCTCCATGCAAACCCTCAGTACGCCTATATCGAATACTCTGATGGGCGAGAGGACACTGTTTCCATAAAAGACCTCACTCCCTCGGGGAGCGGAGAGAACGATGAGAGACTACCCGAGGAAGACCTACACCAAAAAGAGACAGGACGCCCAGAGGTATCAATACCCAACTTTAACCTGGAGGACACTGCAGATAACCTGGAAGACACTGCGGCGGCCCGGACAGCGGAGGAACCAGAATCCACTCCCCTAGAGGCACCCCAAACGGCTTTGCGCCGATCACTGAGAACTGCAAAACCTCCTGACAGACTCACTTATACCAACTTTTAAGAAACATCATCCCGATGGACTAAATCTAAAGAAGGGGTGAATGTAATGAAACCTGTTTGTCTTGCCTGTATTTGTTCTTGCCTGTATTCGTTTTGCACTCATGTATATTACCCTCCCCCACACGGTGTATAGTTTCACTTCCTCTTTCCTGACTCATTCCTGCGAGCCAGTCAGTGTGTTGAGATGTTAGCTCTGATCTTAGTGATTAAAAGCCAACTTGTTAAAGTTTATAACTTCTAGTTTTGTGGTTATTGAAGGCACATCAATCCGTCTGACCTGCCTTTGGGCTTATGAGGCACACCATGCCTTTTGCCTTCCTGAGGGCCAGACTCAGATTTTCTATCCGCTCTTTGCAGGGGCCGTGGTCTGCCTCCTCAAACCCCCGTTCGCTCGCTAGCTTGTAAGCTGCCTTTACCTGCTGTACTTTCTCCTCCTGTTCCCTAACTTGCCTTGCGAAGCGGGTGTTCTTTTCCCGCAACCTGAACTCATTTCCCTTAGCTTCGGTGACTTGGCACTGTAGGTATTCCAACTGGGCCTTGTGTTCTCCCATTAAATGCACTCTCTCCTGATTCAGGGCCTGCAATGCGACCAATAACTTCTCCCCTGCTAGAGCCTTATCCTGGATCTCCAGGGCTGACTCCTTTAACTCAGCTGCCTGTGCTGCAACGAGCCTGTCCAAAAGCTGGACCTGCTTTTTGAAACACATCAGCCAGACTGCCTTCTCTAAGGACTTCTTGTGTTCCTTTCCCTCTGTCCACTTAGTTGCTGCATCTACCGGATGCCACGCCCTTAACAGAGTGGCGATCCACTTCTTTGTGATATTCACCTTCCTAAAAACATACTCAGAAATCCTTTCCTCCATCATGGTTTGCTCATCCGAACCATTGTCTACTGTATCGCAACCCTGCTGCTGGTGTCCTGCCGCAGTTGCCATTTTCTGTAGGGGGTGGCGGGTGGCGCGTACGCCCAGTCAGTTATGCCCCTGACTGTCTGTGAGCAGTTCAAATCGCTCCCACACCCTGGGTTCTAGACACCGGACTTAGGTACAGGCGGCGATACAGAATAATCGAGTAGACAAGTGGTTTGGTATAAGAAAACCAAGCTTTTATTAAAACAGAAATAACAACACAGTCTTATGAGAAATTACTGATGAAAAATTACAGGCAAGAACAATAACTATACCTATACAGGGAACGGGGAACACACGGCACATCGAGGGAAAACAAACTACAGTAACAATCCCCTTATCTTTATCCCACCCCCTATACCTAACAAAATTAAGCTTTGAGGAGCCAGGAATTCATGCTCACCAATCCAAAGCCTGTTGCTTTAACAGTTGTGAGTTTTAAGGTTTGGTCTCCTGTCCTTTGGGGTACTCCGTCGCCACATGGTCTCAGGGCGCGGTGCTGGAGCTGTTGCTGTGACACACCTTTCCTCTCGTCGCAATGGGTTCTCTTCTTCTTTTCCCTCGGGCGGTTGTCGGCGGTGACGTTGTGATTGTGGGGCAGTTGGCAGTCTTCACTGCTTAGATTTTTCTACCCATTCTTTGAACGCCAGTATATTTGTTGCAGCATGGACACCTGCGTTTAACGCCAGCTTATTTGCAATGTTCAATAGCCAACTTATTCTCACTGTCCATACATATATTTTCTTCCCCAAGCGCCAGCTTATAACTAGGCGCTCGGTCTTTACCAATGCGTCTTCTGCTGCCCTTCTCTGCTCTTGTTGGGTCTTTACCTTCTTCTTCATCTCGCCTTGTCTCGTCTGCCCCTTTTCGTGGCCCGTGTGTCCTGTATGACTTTGGACTCGGGTCTCGTTCTCCACCCGCGATTGGTATGGATATCCTTGGCTGTTTTAACCCAATACGGGGAGCGAGAAGGGAACCCGCCACGAGGCCAGGGCACGAGTATGAGTGGCAGCAGCCCAAGACCAAACAAGAGGTCAGAGTCACGAGAAGAGAGCGATTGCTACTGATGGGCCTACAATTATACTCCTTCCGAAGGCCCTTATCTGCGCGCCAAATCAGGTCAGTCCATTGTTTAACTTTTGGCGGGCTGTTTTTAATGATTATACCAATCTAAACTAACTGGCTTTTAGATGGCCGTTTATCGCACCTGATGGCCTGATGTCCAGGTTGTATTGTCATTAATGCATTTTAATCGGCCTGTCCAGCCTTGGAGGCTTCCTTAAGCTGTTTCTGATTATTTATGTGGACAAACTAATGGCGTTATGCTTAGGCCTAACTGGGTTTGATCTGTTACAATCTGACGCAATGCATATTCAGTGTTTGCCTAGCTGTCTGGTTTTCAAACACAAAGTCCTTTTCGCAGAAATGCATTTTAAGTTTCGATTTCCCAAAGCTGCCTGCTCTGTGCTGCAGAGTTCAAGCTTTTAAAATCTTACAAGCTTTTGGTCACGCGGTGCAGACGCCATCCTTTTGGGTATCCCTTTTAAAATTGTCCTTACAGGGTCCCTTTTATTAATAACCTTGGGGGAATGTGGGAATTTTGCGAATCTTACACTCTGTTCCTGCAACCCCTTTAAAGTTATACCATCCATTGCTGAACAGTGCTTGTTGCTCCCAGAAACCAAGGTCAAAACTTTCTGCTGATCTTCATTCCAGCGACGCGATCATTGCTGGCAAGGCCAGCATTTTATTATGCATCCTTAGTTGTCAATTTGATAAAACTGAGTCACAATTTGATACAACTGAGTAGCTTGTTGGGTCAATTTTTGGTGACAGTGATGAGTCAACCATGCTGGTGCAGGACTGGAGTCACATATAAGGCAGACTGGATAAGGACAGCAGCTTTCCTTCCCTCAAGAACATTAGTGAAACAGTTGAATTTTTTACCACAATCCATGGTCACTTTTACTTGTACCAACATTTTATTTCCAGATTTTTTTAAATGAATTCAAATTTTTAAGCCACCATGGTGAGATTTAATCTCACGATCTACTAGATTATTAGTCTAAATCTCTGGATTACTATGGATACAAGGGGGGTGATTTTAGCTTAGGTGCGGGCTGGTGTCATGTTATCCGGATTTCGTGTTACCCACATGAATCTAAATGGATGTGGGAGATTGATGCAATTTTAACTTAATGAGCCAAATGATTTCCAACGTGTGGGAAACCTTTTGAAATGGGTTTCTCATGAATGAAAGTTCCCTCCGATGACATCATCATTGTATCGATTTGTATTTGGGTTCAATGACGACACATTCATGAAAGAGAATGACTTTTTATCTAAAGCATGTTCAACTCAGTTAACAGCATTACAGGAGACACCATCTTAGAGATCCATCTAAAATGAAATCAAAACTAAACTAAACTGCTTGTCTCTCACATGCCCTCTGCTGGTCAGGCATAAATAATCAATCAGGCAAATATGCTGGTAAGGCATAAATAATCAAACAGGCAAATACCATCACTATTTGCTGATATCATTACATCTCCCTTTCTTAAAACAAAAGTATTTTACTTTTATCTAACAACATGTTTTCTTTGTATTACTCTGCATTTTAACTGTAACACTTAATGAACTTACATTATCATTATCATTATCAAGGATTTTTAACCTTGTTTTGTGTGTTCACATGAAATATGTAAATACCTAGAACTTGAAGTAAGAATAAGATAACATTACTTCCTTCTATAACAAGAGTCCTTAAATTTGCTCAATGAGTCTCTCAGGAGGCTTCACGTGTCTTGAGGATTTTCTGATTGATTATCCTTGAATCTGAGTTGTTGCCTCAGATGATGGTTTCTCAGCTGTGTGATCAGGTTGTTCAACAGTATCAGTCTTTTGACCTGCTGTGGCTGGGCCCATGAGAAGATCTCGATGATTTCTTTGCAGAACAGCACCCTCATCTGTCTCAATGGTGTATGATCTTGGTTGAACTTCACTCAGGATAGTTCCCTTCTGAGTCCATATGTTTGTTTTGTCTTTGAACCTTACTTGGTCACCAGTGTGGAGTTCAGGTAGGTTTTGTGTTCCTCTGTCATAGTAGTACTTTTGCTTTTCTTTCTGTTGTTCTTTGAACTTCCTCACTTTCTCCCCCTCTTTCGTTTTCAGGAGGTTCTCTGGGATGGGTAGGTTTAACCTTAGCAGACGTCCCATCAGGAGTTGGGCTGGTGACATACCACACTCGAGCGGCATTGTGCGGTATACAAGCATGCTTTGGTAGAAGTCAGTTCCACTGTCTTTTGCCTTGTACATCAGTCTTTTCACTGTCTGGACTGATTTTTCCACCAGTCCATTGGACTGTGGAAAGTGAGGACTTGACGTTGTGTGGACAAAGTCCCACTCTTTGGCAAAGTGTCGGAAAATTGCATTGTAAAACTGGGGTCCGTTGTCTGTGAAGACCTCGCTTGCCACGCCATGTCTGGAGAATATGGCTTTCATACATCTTATCACAGCATCTGCAGTGGTGGTGTACAGTCTACAAACCTCTGGATACAGGGAGTAATAGTCTGTGACTACAAGATAGTCCTTCCCTTGACATACGAATAGGTCAGCGCCTACCTTCTGGTAAGGTCTGTCTGGCGCTGGGTGTGGCTTTAGTGGTTCTACCGGATTGCTTGCTCGATATTTCAGGCATATTGTGCAGTTTGACACCTCATTTGTCACATCTTGGTTGATTCGTGGCCAGTACATCACCTCTCGTGCTCTTTTCTTACACTTTTCGATTCCCAGATGTCCTCCATGGATCCTTTTTAGCATCTCTTTTCTCAGACTCTTTGGGATAACTATTTTACTTCCTTTGTAGATGATGTGTTCAACCACTGATAGTTCCGCCCTGCAGTTGCAGTACTCTGCCATGTCAGGTGAGCAGTCTTGCTTCATGTTGGGCCATCCATCCAAGATGCTTTTCCTCAGTCGTCTCATTGCTTCATCTTTGTTTGTCTCAGTCTTTATGAGCTCCATTTTTGCATCTGCTATGGGCAGTGCACTTGTGATCATGTCCACGTAGGCGTTCACTTTTTCATCCATTTTGGTGTTTGCGGGCTCACTTGGGTCAACAGCTCTGGACAACATGTCTGCTTTATACATCAGCTTACCCGGTGTGTACGCAACATTCAGTGTATAGCGTTGCAGCCTGATCATCATTCTTTGTATTCTAAGCGGACAGCTATTTAGTGGCTTTTGGAACAATGCAATATGGTCAGTCTCTACACTGATTGCTTGTCCTGGCACAAACTGGTGAAATCTTTCACAGGCGTATGTGATGCTGAGCAGCTCCTTTTCTATTTGAGCATATCGCGTCTCCGCATCTGTCATTGAGCGCGATGCATATGCAATAAGTTGCCAGTAGTCATATTTTTGCAGAAGAACGGCTCCGAGACCACTCTGTGATGCATCTGATGATATCTTGATGGGTCTCGCTGGGTCATAAAACCTCAGAACTGGTTCCTCTGTGAGCAGTTTCTTTAGATCGCTCCATGACTTCTCATGCTCATGATTCCATTCCCATTCTATGTTCTTTTCAGCTAGTCTTCTCAGTGGCGCCATCTTTTCTGAGAGGTTGATATGAATTTACCCATGTAGTTGATCATTCCATTAAACCTCTGCACGTCCTTTTTGCATTGTGGCTTTGGCATATTCTCAATGGCGGACACCTTTCTGGGATCTGGTCTGATGCCCTCACTGCTAAGGATATCTCCCACGAATGTCAGTTCTGTCACCCCGAGCTGGCATTTCTCTCTATTCAGCTTCAGGTTTGTTTTCCTTGTTGCTTCCAGCACTTTTTTCAGTCTCTCGTCATGCTCAGTTCTCGTGGTTCCCCATACTATGCTGTCATCCATTGATGTATCAACTCCCTCCAGTTGCTCATAGATCATATGGATAGTTTTGTGATACACTTCGGGAGCTGAGGCAATGCCAAATGGTAACCTTAGGAATCTGTATCTGCCAAATGGACTGTTGAACGTGCAGTCTTGAACTTGCCTCGTCCAATTTCATCTGCCAAAATCCTGATGATGCATCTAACTTGCTGAAATACTTTGCATTTGCAAACTGTGACATGATTTACTCACGTGTAGGAAGCTTGAAGTGCTCTCTCTTTATTGCTCTGTTTAGATCTCTTGGATCCAGACAAATTCTGAGCTTTCCATTCATTTTGTCCACAACGACGAGGGAACTCACCCACTCAGTTGGCTCATCTATCTTCTGAATCACGTTCAGGCTTTCCATCCTGTCCAACTCTGCCTTCAGTTGCTTTTGAAGAGCAAACGGAACTTTTCTGCATGGATGTATGACCGTTGGCATACTTTTATCTACTCTGATCGTGTGTTCTCCTGGAAGGCAGCCTAGACCCTGAAATAGGTCGTTTTACTCTTTCATGAGTTCACCATAGACTGTCTCTCCTTCGCTTTCCACAACGAGGACTCTCTTTACCAGGTTCAGTCTCTCACAGGCTATTAAACCTAGTATGGCTTGCATATCCTTTGGCACCACGATTAATGCTAGCGTGTGCTCTTTGTCCTTGTGTGTCACTTTGACAATGCATCTTCCTTTCACTGGTATATCAGTACCTGAGTATCCTGTCACTTTCACTTTTATTCCATGTATCTTTGGTCTGGGTCTAATTTTCTTAAAATCAGTCTCTGATATCACATTAACTTGTGCTCCAGTATCCAATTTAAATGGAATATGTATGTCATTCACTTTTAGTGTCAACATCCAGTCTCTTTTTTCTTTTATGTGTTCAGACACAACATCTACATAGAACTCCTCTATCCTGCTTTCATCTACTGCATGGACCTTGCTTTGTTGCGCTTGGTTCTTACAGCAACGGACATAATGGTTGTTTTTGTTGCAACTATTGCATGTTTTACCATATGCTGGACACTTTTTGGTGTATGCTGTGTACCGCATCGACTACATGACTTTCGATTGCCCCTTTCATTTTTGTTCGCTGGCCACGCCTCTTTTTTCACATTGGCGCTCTTTTTGTTAAACGGTTTGTGTCCGTTCTTACTCACTGCATCCACGTTGCAGCTACTGTCACTGAACAGCTCCTTTGCCTGTGACTTCACAATCTCTGTAGCCCTACACAGTGCTATGGCTTTTCCCAGGTCTAGATCTTGCTCTCTTAGCAGTCTTTCCCTTAGACCATTATCTGGAATACCACACACCAGTCTGTCTTTTATCAGCGAATCTGTCAGTCCCCCAAATTCACATGTTTTGCTTCGGTTTCTCAGTTCAGTCACATACTGATCAATAGTCTCTCCCGTTTTCTGTACACATGTGAAAAATCTCTGCCTCTCAAACGTCACGTTACATTTAGGTATGCAGTAGGCTTCAAGCTGTTCCATTATTTTATCCAACTTCATTTTGTCTCCATCAGCAGCGAATGTGAAGTTATTATACACCTCCAGCGCTTCATCACCCACGACATGTAAGAACACTGACGCTTTCATTTTATCACTTTTCTCGTCAGCTCCGATTGCTGATAAATACAACTCCAAACGTTGTTTGAACCTTCTCCAATTTTCAGCCACATTACCTGTCAACTGAAGCTTCGCCGGCGGGTGTAAACCTTCCATTTTTCCACTTCGTTAGCTATTCTCCAATGGTAAGTAATGATGTTCTCTTTTGGCTTGCTAATATGTGGAGAGCTGATTTAACTTCAGATTTTTCCTCTTCATCTCTTTCAATCACTTCTGACACCATGTATCGATTTGTATTTGGGTTCAATGACGACACATTCATGAAAGAGAATGACTTTTTATCTAAAGTATGTTCAACTCAGTTCACAGCATTACAGGAGACACCATCTTAGAGATCCATCTAAAATGAAACCAAAACTAAACTAAACTGCTTGTCTCTCACATGCCCTCTGCTGGTCAGGCATAAATAATCAATCAGGCAAATATGCTGGTAAGGCATAAATAATCAAACAGGCAAATACCATCACTATTTGCTGATAACATTACAATCATTGCTGCTGCATTTAAGGTTCACAGCAAGCCTTGCTTCTTCTGCAGACTGCCAAGCTTCTTGACTGTGCAGTGTGAGGGAGCTGCAGCAAAAATGACAAGCGGGAGGGCAAGATCAGCTCCTTGCTGTGACGAAGTGGCACTGCAGGCATTACTGGATGGGCTTGGGCCAACTGGGAGGTGCTCTTCCCTTCTACAGGGAGGAAGAGGCCTTCCACTCAGACCAAGGCAGTGTGGATGCAGGTGGCTGAGGAGGTCAACACCTTGGGAGTCACCCGCAGAACCTGGATACAGTGCAAGAAAAGATTTCATGACCTTCAGCGCACTGGAAAAGTGAGCATGAATTTCCCATCACCCTCAATCTGATCCCCATTGCCTTTCCCCACCAGCACTCAGTTTTAGCAATCTCTTCCTCCACATCCCACTTGACACTGACATCCATGCACCCTTACCCATTCCCTCTCTCTCTATGCTCACATTCACATAACTATTCGACTATGCAACCCTCACACTCCCTATCACTCTGATGCTTTGAACACATCTGACAACACACAGGGAGGGCCCTTGGTCTTGCAACCTCACTCCATCTTTGTCTCCTTCTAATTATCTATGCTATGCAATCTCTACACTCACTCCTTCATTCTCACTCAACCTCCAGTTGTCTCCCTCATTGCAGGAAAAGAGAGCTCACAACAAAAGAGAGCGAGCCAGGACAGGAGGAGGGACAGCCTCAATAGCCCACCTGACCCTCTGGGAGGAGGCCGTCCTGGAAAAATTGGGAATAGAGGATGATTCGCGCGTGGGGGACGGACAGACGGGTGTAACACAGCAAGCTGCTAACAGAAAAGTTTCCCATCTCTCTCTTTGACATTGCATGAGTTGCTGATGATGATTGTGAAGCTCTAACAGTTGGACTTATGAGCATCTGGAAAAAGCGATGGGCATGTAGCCTTTGCATCAAATCTCTGACTCTTTCCTTTACTCCCCCACAGGAGCATCACAACCATCCATCCCCCCAGCCAGGAAGAAGAGGCTGAGCAGCCAGACTCCTCAGAGGAAGCTGCAACCTCTGAGGGCGCAGCGTCAGCAGAATTCAGCGCACCCAGCACCAGCGCAGACACTCACACCTCGGTGGGACCTTCGGGACATAGATTAGTGTTGTCACCTGGTGGATCACAGTTCACAAGTGAGCATCAGCAGATTGTGGAGATAGGGACAGCAGCGGAGTGTCCTAGTTGGAGGGCGCAGGACTCTGCCAGCTCAGCTCAGCAGCATGTCGACCCTCTGCCTCTGGGTCCATCCATAAGATCAGAGGTGATGGAACTCCAGGCACAGATGCAGGAGTCTCTGGCAGGTTTTGTCTCAAGGGTCGCTGCGAGTGTGGAGCGAATGGAGGAGTCCATAGCGAACATGAGCAGAGCCTTTGTGGAGTCATTGGCGCATGAACGCATCACCACGGAAAGGATGGCTACCTCCATGGAAAGGATTGCTACCTCCGTGGTAAGTCTGGCTACTGTCGAGGAGAGGATGGCTACGGCCATGGAGGAGCTTAGTCGCCAGGGTGTGGAAAACATGCTCATTGTTCAGAATAGAATGACATCTCTTGCGGAGTGATGGGCATCTATTGAACAGAGAAACCAGACCTTCATGGAAGTCCTTCTGAGTAGGACTGCCATTGCAGATATGGGTCCCCATGGCCCCCCTGATGTGCAGAAAGGTGCTCACCAGCCACTTGCAGGCACTGAGGGGGACCTGACCCATGAGAGGGAGGTTGGTGGCAGACCTCAAGGAAGTGGGGGCTCCTCTCCAAGCGCTCACACTTCCATGCCACTGCAGAGCCCTCAGTCAGAGCCCCACCGGAGTCCACACCCAAGTGAGATAGACATCTCAACCCCTGCACAGCCGCAGGAGCAGCAGACTATTGACGAGCCCTCACAGGCTCGCAACTCCAGAGGATGACCGCCAAAGGTGTCGAGACAGGAGCAACAGGAAAGTGAGCAAGGGGCCACATCTGCTGAAGCCACAGGGGAGGCACCACGTAGGAGCACACGTAAGAGGAAACTTCTGCACAAATAGTCACAAGGGTAGTCACTTGGGTGCAATTTTGTGTTTACTGTAAAAATGCCATCACTTCGTAATTGTACATAAAAATTCTGATGGCAAATGTTGCAGTTGTGGCGTCTGTCATTTTGCTATTGGGACTTCCACATTGAGGCCTTAAGAATACTTGCAACTGTCAGTATGGTGGTCAGAGTGCTAGGAATCCTTTGGTTCTTGGCCATTGTCAAAGCTCTGTTAAGAAGCTGCGAGTCAAAAGTGTTTGATTGACTAGGCTAAGCAAATCTGGCCAGGATGAGTGCGTTCCTTGCATCCCAGGCAGCAATGTTCTCGCGTAATGCTGCCGCTGGTTGATGGGCCTCTGCAGGATGTTTGTTTTTGCACTCCTCCTCCTCCTCCTCCTCCTCCTCATCTGAGGAGGATATGTGAGGAGCCACTTGGTCCTCAGGAATCTGCAAGCCACGACGCTGTGCCATGTTGTGAAGTGCACAGCAGCCCATGACAATTCTGGAGACCCTGATCTATCCAGGCATCTGAAGTGCATCTTCAGCAAACTGATGGTTTGCTCGATAATGGATCTGATGGAAATGTGGCTGGAGTTGTAGCGCTCCTCGGCTTCCTTGGCTGGCCTCTTCAACGGCATCATTAGCCATGTCCTCAGGGGTTAGCCCTTGTCTCCAAGTAGCCATCTGTTAAGTTGGTCTGGCAGACTGAATAGCGGAGGCACACTAGACTGGCGCAGTATGAAGGAGTCATGGCAACTGCCAGGGTACATGGCACAAACATGCAAAATTTCCTTCTTGTGGTCACACACCAGCTGAACGTTGAGGGAGTGGAAGCCCTTGGGTTGACAAAAGTACTTGGATTGCGATGGGCTGCCCTAAGGGCCACATGTGTGCAGTCAACGATGCCCTGCACCCTTGGAAAGCCTGCCAGATGAGCTAATCCAACCGCTCGCGCCGTGACACTTGCTTGACCCTTGGTGAAATGGATGTGATTGTGCGCGATGGCAAAGAGGGCATCAGTTACCTGCATGATGCAAGTATGTGCGGCAGCCTGGGAGATGCCGCTGATGTCTGCTGCTGAACCCTGGAATGAGCCTGAGGCAAAAAAGTTGAAGGTGGTGGTGACTTTGATGGCCACTGGTAATGGTTGTCCACCTGGTCCTCTGGGCAGCAGGTCTTGCCGTAGCATTGCGCAGGTGTCAGTCACTACCTCTCGCGAAAGTCGGAGCCGCCTTTGGCACTGCTGCTCAGACTTGCTGAGGTAGCTGACCCTACATCTGTAGACCCTGCTTGGGGGGAATCTCCTGCGCCGACAGGCTTCCAGGCGCTGGCCCCTCCTGGCCTGTGCAGCCTCAGGTGGGTGAGCAGCAGCCTGGTGCTCCTGTTGCTGCTGTTGCTGGTGCTGCTGTTGTTCCTGATTCTGCTGCTGATGCGGCTGGTGCTAGAGCTCCTCTAATGCCCAGAAGGGAAGGAAATAAATGGCTCCCATGCTTCTGGTATATGCTTCCGTTGAGGAAGCGCTGAGTGAAGGTGGCGAGAGGGGTTTCCCAGGAGGTCATACTGGAGATGAGTGTGAAGCTCCAACCTTCCACAGGTGTGGTTAACCCTTCTAAAAGTTGCCCCAGGCCTGAGACCACTAAGTCCTGCCACCTGCAAATAATGACTGATCAAATCTCCTCTTTAATGGTTGACCTGCAGTTGATAGTCAGCAATCCAATAGTGCTCCCGCCAGGTTTCTCATTCGTGTTTCCCAACAGGCGTGTTTCATGTGGGAAAAGGGTTAAATTCGCAAGGGCCTTTCAAAATAGGATTATAGAGGCCATTTAGTGGTTGTTAAGAGCCTTAATGACCAGTCCCGCCTGTTGGATGCGGGATGGAGTCGGGACCATCAGACACGACTGAGTTAAAATTGCTCGGAGTCGAGAACCAGGCCGGGGGGGTCCCGCCAGCCAGTTTTTGCGATTTTAACCCCCCACACGCCTCCAAGCCCGCCTCCACGGCTCAATGAAAATCGAGGCCAAGGTGTCTAGGAAAGATAGGGAAGGAAAGAAAGGATGTGGGGTGGCAGTATTGATTAAGGAGAATATTACAGTGCTGGAGAGAGAGGATGTCCTGGAGGGCTCAAGGAGAGAATCTATTTGGTTAGAGTTGTGAAACAATAGAAGTGCCATTAAACTACTAGGTGTATTCTATAGGCCACCAACTAGTGGGAAAGATATTGATGATCAAATTTGCATGGAAATTACAGAGAGGTGCAAGGAATATAAATATATTATATAGGGGTACTTCAACTATTGTAATATAGACTGGGATAGTAATAGTGTAAAGGGCAGAGAGGGGGAAGAATTTCTGAAATGTGTTCAGGAGAACTTTCTTGATCAGTACGTTTCCGGCCCAATGAGCAAGGAGGCATTGCTGGATCTGGTTCTGGGGAAAGAGGTGGGTCAAGTAGAGCAAGTATCAGTAGGGGAACATTTAGGGTACAGTGATCACAGTATCATAAGGTTTAGACTAGCAATGGAAAAGGACAGGGAGCAATCTAGAGTAAAAATACTTAATTGGAGGAAAGCCAATTTCAGTGGGTTGAGAATGGATCTGGCCTGGGTAAATTGGAATCAAAGAATGGCAGGCAAAACTGTAATCAAACAATGGGCTGCCTTTGAAGAGGAGATAGTTTGGGTACAGTCGAGGTACATTCCCACGAGGGGGAAAGGTAGGGCAACCAAAGCCAGAGCTCCCTGGATGACGAAAGAGATAGAGGGCAGGATTTTCATTGGGCCATGGAGGCGGGATTGGAGGTGTGTGGGGGGTTAAAATCCTGAAATCGGGGGGCATGAACCCATCCCGCCCCCAAACCGCTTCCATGCCAGTTTCAAAGGAGGCGGATACCCGACCCGCACTGTGACCCGCCTCCCCGAGGGGGGAAGTGGATTAGTGCCAATTAACTGCCTGTTAACAGGTAGTTAACAGGCAGTTTTTAGCCTAATCCCTATTTTCATTGGTGAAATGTGGGATTCCCAATGGCTCCAAACAACGGCAAGTTAGCGAGGTGGGCCGTCGGGCTGAAGGGCTTGGAGGGGTCGAGATGTCCGGTGTTCAGGTGAGTGATGGGTGCATGATTGCAGAGGTGAGTGTGTTTGGTATGTTTAAAGTGTTTAAAGAAGTTTTACTTACCTTTACAGCCTTCCTTCCCTCATCTCATCGGCACAGAAAGCGGAATGGCCGCGATCTGTCAAAAATTGCAGCATTCAGCTTTCTGTTCCGGAGAGATCTCTAAATCATCCTGAGAGGAAGAAATTAACTTGGAGTACAGACTGTCAGTGTTTGACAGCTTCAAACAGCTGTGATACGCTGATATTTCATCTGTCAAAAGGTCTTGACAGATGAAATATCAATCTGTGACATCACCTGTTGCTGGGTGGCCCTTAATTGTCCTGCTGAGCCCACTGGGCAGACTCAACAAGGTCAATCAAGTCAACATCACGTGGGTTGGCTAGAACTCGATGGAGGCGGGACTACAACCCCGAAAGTTGTAGTCCTGCCTCCTACCCAAGTCCTCAATGAAAATCCAGCCCAGAGAGTAGGATGAAGCAGAAAAAGGGGGCGTATGACAGATGTCAGGTTGAGAATACAAGTGAGAACCAGGCTGAATATAGAAAGTTCAGAGGGGAACTGAAAATGAAAATAAGAGGGCAAAGAGAGAGTGTGAGAATAGATTGGCAGCTAACATAAAAGGAAATCCAAAAGTCTTCCATAGGCATATAAATAGTAAACGGGTAGTAAGAAGAGGGGTGGGGACGATTAGGGACCAAAATGGAGACCGATGCATGGAGGCAGAGGGCATGGCTGAGGTACTAAATAAGTAATTTGCATCTGTCTTTACCAAGGAAGAAGATGCTGCCAAAGTCATAGTGAAAGAGGAGGTAGTTGATGTTGTATCCGAGTGTTAATGGAGACACGGAATGCAGGAGTTGTTTTAACAGGTGTTTACTGAACAAAGTCTGGAGGTGAACTAACAGATACAAGACGCTATACAGGTTTATATACCCGAGTGGTCACTACTGGCATTACAGTACACAGGGGCTCTTAAAGGTACATACACTACAATTCCTCCCCTCTTAGATAACCAGTACATAACATTTTAAGTAATCATTAATTAACATGTTTACAAGAACAATAATCTACACATATGCTGCAGTTAATCAATTATAAGTCAGTCTCTCTGGAGGCTTCCTGACTCGGTCCGGATAACGCCTCAGTGGTGTAATAGTTTTCGGTGGTGTAGTAGGTTCTTTTGGCAAGGTCGATTCGGCTTGAATGCCAGTGTCGGGTTCATCTGGTTCCAGTATCACCGGATCGGAGGTAGATACTATGGGTATCTCTGCTTCGTCATTAGGCGTATAGAGTTGTGGTGTAGGTTGTCCCTTTTCGGATGACTCTATGATCTGGTCAGCATGGCGCCTTATTATGCTTTCACCAGTGTCCACGGTATACATCAGCGGTCCTAGTCATGTGCAAATAGTTCCAGGCTGCCATTTCTCGGTACGGTAGTCCCGGGCCAAAACTTGTTGACCTATCTGGAAGGTTCTAGTTGGCCTTTCATTCATGCCTTGAAATTGCCGGTTCTCTACGTCCCTTCTGATGTTTGGCTTGATCAAATCCAGCCGGCATCTTAGTCTTCTATTGAAAAACATCATGGCGGGAGTTTGGTTTGGAACCACATGTGTTGCATTCCTGTATGCAAACAAGAAGTTATCTACCTTATGTTGTAGATTTATGTCTTCATTACCCATGGCCTTTATGCCCTTCTTGAAGGTCTGGACAAACCTTTCAGCTAATCCATTGGTGGCGGGGTGGTATGGGGCGGACGTGTAGTGCTTAACCCCATTGTTTTCAAGAACTTCCTGAATTCTTCGGACACAAATTGCGGTCCATTATCAGAACAGACCTGTTCAGGCAGCCCATTCCTGGCAAATATGGTCCTTAATACTGTGATGGTTTTTTCCGTGGTGGTGGAGGACATCTTTATTTCCTCCGGCCACTTGGAGTGTGCATCAACCGCGATTAAGAACATAGAGTCCATAAATGGACCAGCAAAGTCGATATGTACCCTTTGCCATGGAGATGAGGGGCACTCCCATGGATGTAGAGGGGCTTGTGGTGGGGCGTTTTGGACCTTCTGGCATCCTAGACAGCTCTTGGTCATTTCTTTGATGTCTCCATCGGTACCTGGCCACCACACAAATGCTCTGGCTAGTTTCTTCATTTTCACTCCACCCAGATGCCCCTCGTGAAGCTCCTTTAGCACTTTATCCTGGAGTTTGGGTGGAATCATCACTCTGGATCCACACATCAAGGTTCCTCGGCACACTGACAGCTGTTCCCTTCTTTGCGAGAATGCTGGCAACAGTGGTTCGCCATGTGCTGGCTATCCCTTCACCGTTAAATCGTAGACTCATGAGAGAGTCGGGTCATTTCTCGTTTCCTTTTCAATGGTAGAATTTGTTACTGGTAGACATTCTACCATGGTTGAGTGGAACATCTCCACTGGGTCCACTGTAGGTGCCTCTTCTACCATTGGCAACGGTAGGCGCGATAAACCATCAGCATTCCCATGCTGTTTTGATCCTTTGTATTCTATGTCATATTGGTGTGTCCCTAGGAAAAGGGACCACCTCTGTAGCCTTTGCGCTGTCATAATGGGAACGCCCTTTTTAGGGTTGTATATGGAGACGAGGGGTTGATGGTCAGTCAACAAGGTAAATTTTTGTCCGTGTAGGTAATGGTTGAATTTCTTCACTCCCCACACTAGGCTGAGTGCTTCCCTGTCGAGCTGGGCATAGTTACGCTCAGCTGAGTTCACTGAGCGTGACGCAAAAGCTATCGGCCGCTCCGAGCCATCAGGGAATCTATGCGATAATACTGCTCCTACGCCGTAAGGGGATGCATCGCGCGCCAGTCTGATTGGCAGTGGTGGGTTGTAATGAGCCAACACTTCCTTGGACGTGATCAAGCCTTTGCATTTATGGAAGGCACGTTTACAGTCTTTGCTCCATTTCCAAATTACTCCCATTTGTAGCAGTGCATTAAGAGGGTGCAGAACAGTTGACAAGTTCGGTAAAAATTTATGATAGTAATTTATCAATCCCAGGAACGACCTTAATTGTGAGACATTTTCAGGTGCTGGGGCTTTTATGACCGCTTCAATTTTTTCAGATAACTTATGCAACCCTTCTTCGTTAATTGTATGGCCACAATATGATATTTGTTTCTGGAAAAATTCGCACTTGGGGCGATTTGCTCGTAGGCCCCATTCTCTCAGCCTAGTGAGCACCTGCTCCAAATTGGCAAGATGCTCGTTGTCGTTTTCTCCTGTTACAAGGATGTCGCCTAGGTAGCATTGAGTCCCCGGAATCCCTTGCAGGACTTGCTCCATAGCTCTTTGCCAGATAGCTGGAGCTGATGCTACTCCGAAAATCAGTCGTTTGTACTGGTACAGGCCTTTGTGTGTGTTTATCGTGAGATAATTTTTAGAGGCCTCCTCAACCTCCATCTGTAGATATGCCTGTGCCAAGTCAATTTTGGTGAAACGTTTCCCTCCGGATAGTGAGGTGAAAATATCTTCTATCCTTGGAAGAGGATACTGTATCGTGTGAAGGACCAGGTTTACAGTCACCTTGAAGTCCCCACAGATGCGAATTTTTCTCTGTTCTTCAGATTTATCATTATTCAACATTTTCTTCATGACCGGGACGATGGGTGTTGCCCACTCGCTCCAATCTACCTTGGATAACAAGCCTGCTTTTTCCAAATTCTCCAGCTCTGCCTCGACTGCTGGACGAATTGCGTATGGCACTGGCCTTGCCTTAAAAAACTTGGGAATTGCCGCATCTTCCACTTTTATTGAGGCGGTGACGCCTTGCAAGGTTCCTAGTTCCTGTTGAAACACTTCTTTGGCGTTAGCCAAGATGTGTTTTAATCGTTCAGGTATGACGTCATCATCATTTTTTTTCTTACTGGTCACCGTCAGTGCCTGAATGGAGTGCCAGTCTAAACGTATCTTCCTGATCCATTCACGTCCCAACAATGGTGGACCACCATCTTGCAGAACGTATAAATACAACTTCTGTATTTCCTTGCCGTTGTATACAACAGGCACCTTTATTTTCCCTCTGGGGTATACTTTCTGCCCCGTATATGTCTTCAAGATAATGGATGTGTCTTTCAAAGGTATATGCGGAAATAGCCGCTCGTAATCCCGTCGACTTATGACGGTCAGAGCTGATCCTGTATCTAGCTCCATTTTAACTGGGGACCCCGCTATCGTGAGGGTAACCCAAATGGTCTAGTAATCTTCTTTGGCAATTACATTATGTAATTTGAGACAGCTTAGTTTCTTGTTTCCGGAGTCGCTATCGCTCTTCTGGTCTTTGGAGCTACTGTCCGTCATCATTTGTACCTTTCTGTACTTTTCCTTATTGATTTTTTTTTTGTCAGTGGATTTTTTGTTTCCAGATCGGCATACACGTGCAATGTGTCCCACCTTTCCGCATTGCCTGCATGCTTTGACCTTGAACCAGCAGTCCCTCTGGTCATGGGTGGATCTGCAGCAGCGATAACATCTCTCGAAATCCCGTGTCATTTCATGGGTGCCGAAGTCCTGTGCCTTTTGCTCTATCTCTGCAGCTCCTCTTGCTGCTGCTTCATATGATACAGCCACACTGAAAGCCTTGTCCAGTGTCAAATCTTTCTCAGAAAGTAGCCTTTTCTGTGTTCCTTCACTTAGGAGACCGCAGACGAATTTGTCTTGTGGAGAATCTGCCAGTCCTGTCCCGAATTGGCAGTGCTTTGACAGCTTTCTTAATTCGGTGAGGTAATCAGCGTTACTTTCATTCTTGTGCTGATTCCTCCTGAAGAATTTGAATCGTTCTGCTATCAGCAGCAGTGTTGGGTTTAAGTGCTCCTGTAGGGTATCAACAAACTCCTTAAAATTCTTGTCCATCGGTTTGGCTGGAGTGATTAAGTTTCGTAACAGCCCGTATGTCCTTGCGCCCATCAGATTTAGAAGTACCGATGCCTTTTTATCATCCTCTACTTCATTCGCTGTGCAATATACCTCCACTCTTTCCACATATGTGGTCCAATCCTCTATATCACTATCGAAAGCAGTAATATTGCCAGTCTTAGGCATCTTGAAAATCAAAAATGGCGCCTCCCGCGCTTTCCTTTCTTCCCTGCCGAGAAAAAATGGCACCTCCCGCGCTTTCCCGCCGCTGCCGCTGCTGACAATGCTGTTCTCCGCGGTTTTTATTTACACAGATATTTTTAATAGTTGGAGACTCGTTCCCGCCGGACTCTCTGGGACTTTTCCCTCCCTCTGCTTGGTCCGAATGCCGACCTGCTTTGCAGCGCCGACCGTCTCCCGAGTGCTCCACCCTCCGTCCCTGTTTGCCTCCGCCTTCCGACTCGCTGCTCGGCCCCACTGCAGGGCCACCCGATCGAGCCCCAGCCCGCCGCCCAGGAAGGATTTGTGCAGTACCTGCCACCAGCCCGGCTAGCTGGTGAAACCACAGTTTTTTTTTTCTTCGACCTTCGTCTGAGGAATCGATCTCCTTGAGGTGTTGCCGAATTGCAGGTAAGTCCATTTCCAATTCGTCGCCACTGTTGTATCCGTGTGTTAATGGAGACACGGAATGCAGGAGTTGGTTTAACAGGTGTTTACTGAACAAAGTCTGGAGGTGAACTAACAGATACAAGACGCTATACAGGCTTATATACCCGAGTGGTCACTACCGGTATTACAGTACACAGGGGCTCTTAAAGGTACATACACTACAGTTGAGAAACTGAATGGGTTAAAAATGAATAAGGAGGATGTACTAGGAAGGCTGGCTGTACTTAAAGTAAATAAGTCACCAGGACCAGATAGGTTGCATCCTAGGATGCTGAGGGAAGTAAAGGTGGAAATTGTGGAGGTACTAGCCATAATCTTCCAATCCTCCTTAGAAATGGGGATGGTGCCAGAGGACTGGAGAATTGCAAATATTACACCTTTGTTCAAAAAAAGGGTGTAAGGATAAACCCAGAAACTACAGGCCAGTCAGTTTAACCTCGGTAGTGGGGAAGCTTTTAGAAACAATAATCTGGGACAAAATTATCAGTCACTTGGACAAGTGTGGATTAATTAAGGAAAGCCAGCATGGATTTGTTAAAGGCAAATCGTGTTTAACTAAATTGATTGAGTTTTGCAATGAGGTAACAGAAAGGGTTGATGAGGGCAATGTGGTTGATGTGGTGTACATGGACTTCCAAAAGGCATTTGATAAAGTGCCACTTAATAGGCTTGCCAGCAAAGTTGAAGCCCATGGAATAACAAGGACAGTGGCAGCATGGATACAAAATTGGCTTAGTGACCGGAAACAGAGAGTAGTGGTGAACGGTTGTGTTTCGGACTGGAGGAAGGTATACAGTGGTATTCCCCAGGGATCGGTACTAGGACCACTGCTTTTCTTGATATATATTAATGACTTAAACTTGGGTGTACAGGACACAATTTCAAAATTTGCAGATGTAACAAAACTTGGGAGTATAGTGAAAAGTGAGGAGGATAGTGATAGACTTCAGGTAGACAGGCTGTTGAAATGAGCGGACATGTGGCAGATGAAATTTAACGCAAAAATGTGCGAAGTGATACATTTTGGTAGGAGAGGTAATATAAATGAAAGGGTACAATTTTAAAGTGGGTGCCTGAACAGAGAGACCTGGGGGTATATGTGCACAAATCATTGAAGGTGGCAGGGCAAGTTGAGAAGCAGTTAGAAAAGCATACAAGATCCTGAGCTTCATAAATAGAGGCCAAGGGCTCAATTTTGCCAGGCCCAAGGAGGCAGGATTGGAGGCACGTGAGGTGGTAAAATCACAAAAAATGGCGGGCAGGCCCAATCCCACCTCCATCCCGCCTCCGAGCAATTTTCCCACATGCAAATTTTCTGACCCCGTTTCCTGCCTCCAAGAGGTGGGATAGGCCCTTAAGGCCCTTAACAACCACTTAATTGCCTCTATAATCCCATTTTGAGAGGTCATTCTGATTTTCCCACTTTTCCCTCATGCTGTATGCCTCCTCTGGAACATGCCAGTGAATCCTGGCGGCATCACAAGTGGATTGCTGACTAACAGCTACAGCTCCACCATTAAAAAGGAGTTTTCACCAACGATCATTTGCAGGTGGCAGAAATTTGTTGTCTCAGGTCTGGGGGAACTTTTATCAGGCATACTCATTGTTGTGGAAGTTTGGAGCCTGACACCCATCTCCAGTGTGACCTCCTGGGAAACCCCTCTCCACATCTTGAATGAGCACTTCCTCAACTGAGGTATGTACCAGAAGAATGGGAACTATTTATTTCCTTTCCTCCTGGACATCAGACTCAGACGAAGACCAGCCGCAGCAGCAGCAGAACACTGACCAACAGCAGCACCAACTGCAGGAGCAACAATAGGAGCGCCAAGCTGCTGCTCACCCACCTGAAGCTGCACAGGCCAGACGGCGCCAGCGCATGGAAGCACGTCAGCGCAGGAGATACCCCCAAAACAGGGTCTACAGACAGAGGATCAGCTACCTCAACATAACTGAGCAGCAGTGCCAAAGGAGGCTCCGGCTTTTGCGAGAGGTACTGGGTGACAACTGCGCAATGCTGCAGCAAGACCTGGAGCCCAGAGGAGCGGGTGGACACCCCTTACCAGTGGCTGTCAAAGTCACCACCGCACTCAACTTTTTTGCTTCAGGCTCATTCCAGGGATCAGCAGCAGACATCAGCGGCGTCACCCAGGTGGCCGCACACACTTGCATCACGTAGGTAACTGATGTCCTCTTTGCCATTGCGCAAAATGACATCAATTTCTCCAAGGATCAAGCAAGTGTAACTGTGCGTGCGGTTGGGTTCGACAATCTGGCAGGCTTTCCAAGGGTGCAGGGCATCGTTGACTGCACACAAGTGGCCCTTAAGGCACCCCATCACAATCTAGGTGTTTTTGTCAACTGCAAGGACTTCCACTCCCTCAACGTACAGCTGGCATATGACCACAAGAAGGACATTTTGCATGTTTGTGCCAAGTACCCTGGCAGTTGCCATGACTCCTTCATCCTGCGCCAGTCTAGTGTGCCTCCACTCTTCAGTCCACCAGAACAACTTAACGGATGGCTACTTGGAGATAAGGGCTATCCGCTGAAGACGTGGCTAATGATGCCGTTGAGGAGCCCATCCAACAAAGCTGAGGAGAGCTACAACTCCAGCCACATTTCCACCAGATCCATAATTGAGCAACCATCGGCTTGCTGAAGATGCGCTTCAGATGCCTTGATAGATCAGGTGGAGCCCTGCAGTACTCAGCAGCCAGGGTCTCCAGAATGGTTGTGGTTTGCTGTGCACTTCACAACATGGCACAGCATCGTGGCTTGCAGATGCCTGAGGAACAAGTGGCTCATCACATAGCCTCCTCAGGTGAGGAGGAGAAGGAGGAGGAGGAGAGCGACAACGAACAGCTTGCAGAAGTGCATCAACCAGCGGCAGCAGCGCGCGAGCACATTGCTGCCTGGAATGCAAGGCATGCACTCATCTTGGCCAGATTTACTTAGCCTGCACAATCAAACACTTTTGCCTCGCACCTTCTTATCAGACCATCGACAATGGCCAAGAACCTGCGGATTCCTATCACTCTGACCACCATACTGACAATTGCAAGTCATCCTAAGCCCTCAATGTGGAAGTCCCATTAGCGAAATGACACACGCCACAACTGATGGCTTTTCAAAATTAAACATAACATTACACCCAAGTGACTACCCTTGTGAATACTTGTGCAGTATCTTCCTCTTACACGTGCTCCTACGTGGTGCTTCCCCTGTGGCTTCAGCAGATGTGGAGGCCCCTTGTTCACTTTCTTGCTGCTCCTGTCTCGACACCTTTGGTGGGTGTCCTCTGGGGTTGCGAACCTGTGAGGGCTCGGCAACAGTCTGCTGCTCCTGTGGCTGAGCAGGGGTTGAGACGCCGATCTCAGATGGGTGAGTACTCTGGTGGGGCTCCGAGGGCTTTGCAGTGGCATGGTCATGTGAGCGCTTTGAGAGGAGCCCCCACTTACTTGTTGTCTGCCACCAACTTCCCTCTCATGGGTCAGGCCCACTTCAGAGCTAGCAAGTGGATTGAGAGCACCTTGCTGCACTTCAGGGTGGCCATGAGGACCCGGTTCTGTACTGGAAGTCCTACTCCCGAGGACTTGCATGAATGTCTGGTTTGTATGCTCAATAGCTGACCATCGCTCCTCAAGAGATGTCAGTCTATTCTGAACAATTACCATGTTTTTGATATCCTGGCGACTAAGCTCCTCCATGGACGTAGCCACCCGCTCCTCTACCGTAGCCATCCTCTCCTCTATGGTAGCCTGCCTTACCATGGAGGTAGCCATCCTTTCCACGGAGGTTGCTATCCTTTCTGTGGTGATGCGTTGATGCGCCAACGCCTCCACAAAGGCTCTGCTCATATTATGGATGGACTCCTCCATTCGCTCCACATTTGCAGCGACCCTGGAAACAAAACCTGCCAGAGTCAAGCGTAGGTCCCTTACAGTCAGAATCAGGGGAACTTATAATGGGAAACACGGAAATGGCGAACCAACTAAATACATATTTTGGTTCTGTCTTCACAAAGGAGGACACAAATAACCTCCCAGGGATGCCGGGGAACATAGGGTCTGAAGAAAGGGAGGAACTGAAAGAAATCAGTATTTGTAGGGAAATGGTGTTAGGAAAATTGATGGGACTGAAGGCCGATAAATCCCCAGGGCCTGATGGTCTACATTCCAGGGTACTTAAGGAGGTGGCCCTAGAGATAGTAGATGCATTGCTGGTCATCTTCCAGAACTCGATAGACTCTGGAACGGTACCCATGGATTGGAGGGTAGCTAATGTTACCCCACTATTCAAAAAAGGTGGTAGAGAAAAAGCGGGGAATCATAGACCGGTAAGGCTGACATCGGTAGTTGGGAAAATGCTAGAGTCTATTATAAAAGATGTAATAGCAGAGCACTTGGAAAGCAGTGACAGGATCGGACAAAGTCAACATGGATTTACAAAAGGTAAATCATGCTTGACTAATCTACTGGAATTTTTTGAGGATGTAACTGGTAAAATAGATAAAGGAGAACCAGTGGATGTGGTGTATTTGGACTTTCAGAAGGCTTTCGATAAGGTCCCACATAAGAGATTAGCGTGCAAAATTAAGGCACATGGGATTGGGGGCAAGGTATTGACTTGGATAGAGAACCGGTTGGCGGACAGAAAGCAAAGAGTTGGAATAAATGGGTCGTTTTCCGAGTGGCAGGCAGTGACGAGTGGGGTACCGCAAGGATCGGTCCTAGGACCCCAGCTGTTCACAATATATATTAATGATCTGGACGAGGGAATTGGATGTAATATCTCCAAATTTGCGGATGACACAAAGCTGGGTGGGAGGGTAAGCTGTGAGGAGGATGTCGTGAAACTCCAGTACGATTTGGACAGGTTGGGTGATTGGGCAGAAACATGGCAAATGCACTATAATGTGGATAAATGTGAGGTTATCCACTTTGGTGGCAAAAACAGGGAGGCAGATTATTATTTGAATGGCAATAGATTGGGAGAAGGGGAAGTGCAAAGAGACCTGGGTGTTATTGTGCACCAGTCGCTGAAGGTAAGCCTGCAGGTGCAGCAGGCGGTTAAGAACGCAAATGGTATGTTGGCCTTTGTAGCAAGAGGGTTCGAGTACAGGAACAAGGATGTCTTGCTACAGTTGTACAGGGCCTTGGTGAGACCGCGCCTTGAGTATTGTGTGCAGTTTTGGTCACCTTACCTGAGGAAGGACGTTCTTGCCATGGAGGGAGTGCAGCGAAGATTCACCAGGCTGATACCTGGGATGGCAGGAATGACGTATGAGGAGAGATTGTGTCGATTGGGCTTATACTCACTGGAGTTTAGAAGATTGAGAGGGGATCTCATCGAAACCTATAAAATTCTGTCAGGTCTGGACAGACTAGATGCAGGAAGGATGTTTCTGATGGCTGGGGAGTCCAGAACCAGGGGTCATAGTCTAAGGATAAAGGGTAAGCCATTTAGGACTGAAATGAGGAGGAATTTCTTCACCCAGAGAGTGGTGAACCTGTGGAATTCTCTGCCACAGAGGGCGGTGGAGGCCAGTTCATTAAATATATTCAAGAAAGAATTGGATATATTTCTTGAGGCTAAAGGGATCAAGGGATATGGGGAGAAGGCAGGGACAGGGTACTGAATTTGGATGATCAGCCATGATCTCATTGAATGGCGGAGCAGGCTCGAAGGGCCGAATGGCCTACTCCTGCTCCTGTCTTCTATGTTTCTATGTTTCTATGTTTCTATGCACCTGTTCCTGGAGTTCCAGCACCACTCTCCTTCTGGATGAAGCCAGAGGCACAGGGTCGACATGCAGTGGAGCCGAGCTGGGAGCATCCTGCGCCCTCCGACGAGGACTCTCCACTGCTGTCCCGGTCTTCACCATCTGCTGATGCTCACTTGTTAGCTGTGATACACCAGGTGATAACTCTACTCTATGTTCCGAAGGTCCCACCGAGGTGTGAGTGTCTGTGCTGGTGATGTGTGCGCTTAGTTCTACTGACACAGCACCCTCAGTGGTTGCAGCTTCCTCTGAGGAGTCTGGAAGCTCAGGCTCTTCCTCCTGGATCGTGAGGACCGGGGCTGTCGATGGTCCTGTGGGGGAGTAAAGGAAAGAGTTAGAGATGTGAGGTCAAGGTTACATGCACATTGAATAGTGCAGATGATGATAAGTCAATCTGTTAGAGCATCAGATTCATTGTCAGTGACTCATGCAATGTCAATGAGAGAGATGCCAAACTATTCTGTCAACAGCTTGCTTTGACGCGCCTGCCTGTCTGTCCCCCTCTTGGGAATCCTCCTCGATCCCGGCAATTTCCAGGGCCGCCTCCTCTGAGGTGGTGAGCTGGGCTACAGAGGGTGGCCCTCCTCCTGTCCTTGCTCTTTCCCTCTTATTGTGGGCTCTCTTTTCCTGCAATGAGGGACACAAGTGGAGTTTGAGTGAGAATGAAGGAGTGAGGGTAGAGATTCCATAGCATAGATGCTTAGAAGGAGACAAAAGGCCCTCCCTGTGTGTTGTAAGTTGTCATTGCATTACAGTGATAGGGAGTGTGAGGGATGCATGGTCGAATGGTTGAGTGAATGTGACCATAGAGAGAGAGGTAATGGGTAAGGTTGCAGGGATGTAAGTGTCAAGTGGGATGTGGAGGAAGAGGTTGGCAAAGCTGAGTGCTGGGGAGGAGAGTTGATGGGGATCAGATTGAAGGTGATGGGAAAGTCATACTCACTTTTCCTGTGCGCAGAAGGTCATGAAACCTCTTCCTACACTGCAGCCAGGTTCTGCAGCACATAGACATAGAGTTGACCTCTTGGGCCACTTGCATCCACACAGCTTTAGTCTGCTGGGGAGGCTTCATCCTCCCTGAGGAAGGGAAGAGCACCTCCTTATTTGCTCTTGCTCCCTCCACCAGAGCTTGTAGGGCGGCAACATCGAACCATGGAGCACACTTTGGCCTACTGCTGGACATAGTTGCTGAATAAAGCGATCAAAGCAATGGGCATAAAGTTTGCAGTCTCCAGAAGAAGCAAGGCTGCTTGCCGGCCTTAAACCCAGCAGCTTGGATGACGTCATCGGAGGCGACTTTCAGGATGGAAAGACTAATTGGGCCAGGGGTTCCCACACGCTGGAAATCAAGTGCCCAATTAGGGAAAATCGCACTTTTTTCCCACATCACACTGGAGTCGGGTTCAGGACTCGAAAAACACCTGACATGTCCCCAGCCCGCCCCAATGGCAAAATCGAGCCCCAAGAGTTCAAAAGCAAGGAAGTTATGATGAACCTTTATAAAACATTGGTTTGGCATCAACTGGAGTATTGTGTCCAATTCTGGGCACCGCACTTTAGGAAGAATGTGAAGGCCTTAGAGAGGGTGCAGAAAAGATTTAAAAGAATGGTTCCAGGGATAAGGGACTTCAGTTATGTGGATAGACTGGATAAGCTGGGGTTATTCTCCTTCGAGCAGAGAAGGTTGAGAGGAGATTTGATAGAGGTGTTCAAAATCATGAGGGGTCTAGACAGAGTAGATAGAGAGAAACTATTCCCATTTGTGGAAGGATCGAGAACCAGAGGACACAGATTTAAGGTGATTGGCAGAAAAACCAAAGACGACATGCGGAAAAACGTTTTTACGCAGTGAGTGGTTAGGATCTGGAATTCACTGCCTGAAAGGATGGTGGAGGCCTATTGAATCGTGGCTTTCAAAAGGGAATTGGATAAGTACCTGAAGGAAAAAACATTGCAGGGTTACGGGGAAAGGGCGGGGGAGTGGGACTAGCTAATGTGCTTTTGCAGAGAGCTGGCATGGCTCGACGGGCTAAATGGCCTCCTTCTGTGCTATAACCAATCTATGATTCTATGATGCTATGATTCTACTAGTCCAGTACCATAACCATTACCACTGCTTGAAGTTACAGTAGGAGATCGAGAGAACCCCCACCCAAGGAAAGTCCAGGCAGATATATTTACTAACAGCTCTTTAATGGTTTTCTGTATATTTTTAAGTACTATTTTTATAATTATTTTGCAAACTTTGAAAGCAGATCTGACTGTTCCAGTTGACAACTGCACGAGGTGGAGAGTAAGGGGACAGTTGGTCACAGACATCTAGAAGCTAACACATTGGGGTAGATCGTCACCTTGAGCTCCATTTATCGGCATGTGATCCTCCCCATCAGAATTTCCTCTCTACACTCCACACCAGGTGATGTTAACATCCGTGAGGTGAAGATGTAAATCTACCCCATCAACTTTCTCTCTGAAATCAGGGAAATAATAATAGCTCTGGTCTAAGGGCACCAAGAGAAAAAAATTGCTTTTCTTATATCTAACAGATAGTGAGTGTAAATGGAATTTTTTGCAATGGGTTTGATACACACCACTAACACTCCTATGAGGTTACTTGCAACCCCATTTAATAATGCTGTGTTCCTTTGGGTCCCACACAGGCAATAGGAGGTGTAATGAATTATCGCATGGTTTGTCACATGGTTTGGTATGAGCATGCTCAGTTCGCTCTGGCCTAATAAAGCAAGCACATGAAGTAGCAACTCATCATGTCTCTGTCCTTCATTTGTTCTACCTACACATATTACATTTTGGTGATGAGGATGGGATCCCAAAACCGTTTTTAGGGATCATGGAAGAACACAGTGTTCAAACTTCGAGTGGACAAGTTTACGGTGAATTTGTGACACCTAAACTGAATTTTTGCGATGTTTTACTCATGCAGAATCATCTATGCTTCGCCTTTACGTGTATGTCTACACAGCAACAGCGGCGTTGATTCTCACAGGTGCACAGGTAGCGTGCTGAGTCATTGTTTTACGGGATCGGGACAATCATGGCCGCACCTATGGGATTTATCACAAGCCTCGGCATGTATGACTGAGCTCGCAAACCATTCAATTTTTACATTGAGTGGATGGAGATGATTTTTAAGGCCAATTACATTATTGAGACCAAAGGTGCAGCTGGGAATGTTCAAGCTCAAAATATAGTAAGTCGTGAACGGAAGAAAGCAATTTTTCTGATGGAGATCGGGCCAGATGTCTACGGAATATTGAAAAACCTACTCGCGCTATTGTTTTTATTTATACTTGTTTTTATTTTTTTGCTTTTATATTATATGCTTGTATTGTGGGAGTGAGTGGGGAGTAAGCATTCCATTGTACTAGTTACATATGGCAATAAAATTATCTTGAATCTTGAATCTTGAATCTTGAAAGTGAAAGAGGTGTTGTTTGAAGACATTGTCGAGAGACTAGAGGACCATTTTGACCCAAAACCATTAGAAATAGCAGAGTTCATAAGTTTGGTACCAGAAACTAAAAACAAAGTGAAACCATCAGTGAGTACATTGTAGCTCTTAAGAACCTGTCTTTGAATTGTAACTTTGGTACATTTTTGGATTGTGCGTTGCGAGATAAGTTTGTGTGTGGATTGGTGAATGAGCACACACTGTCCAAATTTACGGAATACTCTGAACCTACACTGACATAGCATGCAAAATTGCCCTATCTATGGAGATGGCATTTAAGAATGCTGAGGAGCTCCATCCAACTCAAGTGACTAGTGCAGCTGAGGTCTACGGTCACAAAGCCACCAGCAAACCTAAAGCTGTGAGACCAAGTCAAATGCATGTCAGTGAGAGTAGTTCAGTGAAATGTTATTGCTGCAATGGGAGTCACTCACCAAAGTCCTGCCAATACAGAAATGCAAAGTGTTTTCACTGCCAGAAGCAAGTCCATATTTCAACAGCTTGCAGAGCTAGTTCGAAAGCAAGAAGTAAGAGCAATTCTAGTGGCAATGCAAAGCAGCAACAACAAAAGGGAGGAATTCACAATATTTAAGTGAACCCACCTGATGTTGAAGAACTAGGCATCTACAAAATCTATTCCACTAGCAGCAACGCTAGCAGTCGTGAGAAAGACTTCTATACAAAACATTTGATCAACGAGTAATATGTGTATCGACATGGCGGCGGACGGCTCTATCATGAGTAAGGACACATATGAGAGTAAGTTTAATCAAGTACCACTTACAAAGAGTACCGTAGAGTTAAAAACCTACTCCAGAGAAATCCTAGAGCCATGTGGACAAATGTAATGTACAGTTCAACACAATGACCAGTCAGTAAAGCTGCCTATTATTGTAGCAAGCAAAAACAACAGGCCAACTCTCATGGGCAAAGACTGGTTGAGAAAGTTAAAGCTAGACTGGAAAAATGTCTTCTGATGCTTCAAAGAGGCAACTCGACACAATGCTGAATAAGTATAAAAGCATGTTCACAGACAGTTATGAGGACATCATTGGGTATGATGCGCATATCCGCATCAAGTCCAACGTGAAGCCCGTCTATTTTAAGGCAAGGCCAGTCCCCTATGCATTGAAATGTCAGGTGGAGGAAGAGCTAGAGAAACTGAGAGAGAACGGAGTGTTAGTAAAAACTGACAAAAGTGAATGGACTACACCGATTGTGGTAGTGCCCAAAGCAGACAAAACTGTATGCTTGTGCAGTTACTACGAAGTTACTGTCAACCAAGCAATTGACGATGAGCAGTACCCGTTACCTACATCGCAAGATTTGTATGCAGCCCTCTCTGGGTCAAAGGTTTTCTCCGAGCTTGACCTGTCGCATGCTTATGCTTAGCTGAATGTTGACAAAGAGAGTCAACAGTATCTCACCATCAACACACACGAGGCACTGTACTCACAAACCAAGCTGCCATATGGTGCAAATTCTCCCCCAAAATCTTCCAGGCTACGATGGATAAGATTTTGCAAGGAGTTCCAAATTGCTTATGCAATCAAGACGATGTGCTGATCGCAACAAGCAGTGAGGAAGAAAATCTAGAAGTGTTAGATTTAGTGCTTCAAAGGTTGAATGTCCACAATGTCAAATTGAAAAGGAGCAAATGTGCTTTTGTGCAGCCTGAGATTGTGTACCTTGATCTGAAAGTTGATGCAAATGGCTTGCAACCAGTTAAGGAAAAGGTTGAATCTGTCATCAATGCTCCAAAGCCACAGAACATGTCAGAGTTAAGATCTTTCCTTGGAATGGTCCAGTACTACACACGTTTCTTACCTGAGTTAGCGACCATGTTAGCTCTGTATTGATTTGTATGTGGGTTCAATGACGACACATTCATGAAAGAGAATGTCTTTTAATCTAAAGCTTGTTCAACTCTGTTAACAGCATTACAGGAGACACCATCTTAGAGATCCATCTAAAACGAAACTAAAACTAAACTCTCTCTCTCACATGCCCTCTGCTGGTCAGGCATAAATAATCAAACAGGCAAATATGCTGGTAAGGCATCATAATCAAACAGGCAAATACCATCACTATTTGCTGATATCATTACAAGCTCCACTGCACGAGCTCCTCAAGAAGGATGTCCAGTGGAAGTGGACAATAGCGTAACAGGAAGCTTATGATGCTTGTAAGAGAAGTCCCTCTAGCGATGCTCTACTTGTGCACTACGACACAGAGCGTGAGCTTAAGTTAGCGTGTGATGCTTCCAGCTACAGTGTGGGAGCTGTCATAAGCCACGTATTGGATGACAGCCAAGAGAAACCAATCGCGTTCACATCACGAACCCTCAGAAAGAGCGAAAGAAACTATGCACAAATTTTAAAGGAAGCACTCACCATATTGTTTGGAATCAAGAAATTCCAACAGTTCCTGATCGATAGGAAGTTTACACTGATAACTCATCACAAACCCCTCCTAGAAATATTGGGGCCCAAATCTGCCATCACTGCAATGGTCGCATCAAGAATGCAACTTTAGGCAGTGTTGTTGTCACAATATGACTATATGATTGAATATCACACTTCAAAGCAAAACGCAATTGCAGATGCCTTGTCCAGGTTGCCACATGAAGAATCATGTGTTGGGAGTGAAGATGCGATTTTCCATCTAGGTGCAGTTGATAAAGACTTTCCCGTGAATGCAACTAAGATTGCAGATGAGACTCAAAAGGACTCAGTACTGAAAAGAGTGTATGTAAACATCTTGAATGGATGGACTGATTAGTGGCTGGATGCAGAATTGAACCCATTCCATAACCTTTTTACTGAATTGTCTTGTGAGCAAGGTTGTATCAAGTGGGGAAACAGAATGGTGGTACCTACTTCTTTGAGAGATAGAATTCTGTCCGAACTTCATACTGAACATCCAGGGATTGTCAGTACGAAATCAATTGCAAGAAGCTTTGTTTACTGGCCTGGACTGGAAAGTGATCTTGAAACACTTGATCATGAACACATATGTGAGTTTGACTCAGTTCAGACTTCAGTAACTGAAGTACCAGGTTCAAACAAGTCTGAGAGAGAAGCAGGATCATCTTTGAGTTCAGAACTGAAACAAAACAGCCCGAAAATTGGTTCAACACCAAAACCTTCTGTAAGGAGATCAGGAATGGTCCACAAACCTGTTATTAAACTGGATTTGTAGTTTATTTAAGAGAAAAGCCAGAATTTTTGTTATGTGATACATGTAATGCTGGGAAAGGTGGGACCATAGTTTTGTTGTATTTGAGAGGGGAATACATACTTGTTTTTGAGGGGGAAAGCAGTGTAATGTATTATCACATGGCTTACCACATGATTTGGTATGAGCATGCTCAGTTCGCTCTGGCCAAATAAAGCAAGCACATGGACTAGCAACTCATCATATCTCTGTCCTTCATGTGTTCTACCTACATATATTAAAGGAGGCAGGTTGCCTATTTCAAGTTTAACTCTGGTTGGCCTTGGGGAACTTGCCAGCTAAAGTAAGGCGAGGATTGCTAGATCCAGGAGATAAGTGCCTTGACACTTACCTGTTGGATCCAGCTTCCCTGCCTCACCCATCCACCTTGATCTGACAACCCCCCCAGGCCTCCGATCCCCCCCCCCACGAGATCTCCAAACCCCACCGATGTGTTTGATCCCCCCGAGGCCTCCGATCCCCCCAATGAAGCCTCTGTTCCCCCCAGCAGGCCTCCGATCTCCCACGAGGCCTCCAAATCCCCCCTCCAGCCCCCGATCATCTTCCGGGACTCCCCCTTCAAGTCCTAATGCTCCTCCGGCTCCCGAGTCCCGGCCACCTCCCTCCCCCCTCTCTGCGGCCTAGTGCCACAGGCCTACCCGCCTGCAGCCAGCCAGCCTCTCCATCTGGCCGGCTGTGGTTGGGAAACAGAGCATTGTAATGCTAGTTCATCAGGGCCTGCAGGAAATCCGTTCTCTCGGGTTTCCCGACTGCTTTCTAGCACCCCCGTCATTCCCGCCTCGCCTCCAGATTAAAATTCTGGCCAACAAGTGGTAAGTGTAGAATGCTTGAGAGGAACGGATGACTTTGGACCTATGGTTCCCAATGCTTTCCACCACTGGGGGTTTTCTCGCGTCATATCTGGGTCTGTTGTAGACTAATTGGTAGAGCTTGATTGCTATAATCAGCCAACAACTCCATTATCATTGTATCACACAACTATCAGAATGGTAGAAAGTGAACTAGATAGATGGTGGTCTTGCTTCTTTGAGCAACTCCTATGTTCCTAAGCAGGGGACGTATCAACTCGCTTCTAATTTTACATTTCCAAAAAGAGGTGTGGATTATCACAAGCAAACAAATGAATAGTAAGAAAAAACTTGCATTTGAACTGTAGTCATTGTGGTAATGTAGAAAATGAGCAGAGGTTGGCAAACCCCTTGAAGCAGGTCCCAGCCCGAACCTATGAGTGCGACAGAACTCCCATCATATTTCTGGCAAAGTTACGGCGGTGGAAAGGGACCAGCTGCGAGGAATTTCCCAGAATGTTCTCCTCCCTAGTATAGGAGTCCATTCAAATGATTTCATTCCATTATCCCAGTTCTTTCTAATCCACCAGCACTCTAATACAGGGCTGAATGTCTGTTTTGACCTCTACTCCTGTGGAATTGCAGCTATCAGCTGTTATGAATGCTGCTGGTGTATGCTGGAAGTCAAACTCACAGCATCGGCGGGGAAAGAAAACTAGTTTTTCTAATTTCCTTTGGCTATAACCCTAATGGCCATATCTGGAAAATTCCTCCTTATAATTTTAAATAATAAGCTCAAGGCCACTATACAGACTGAAACCTTGAGTATTCCCTTCACAGGAAGCCTATGTGAATTGCATTTTAAAAGCACCAGTGAATTAAGATGTGTTCATATGTTTCTGTATTAGAGGTGATGTGTATATCTTTCTAATAATGGTAACTAGTTCGCTAGTGTTTAAATATTATGGTCTAGAAATTCGATCGCACCCAATAGCTGAGGCGTCGGGGATAGGGCAGGCACCACACGTGATTATTCGTGTGGTTCCCAGGGACCACGTGAAATTCGTGATTGGACCTCATTGAAATGCAAACAGGCATGCAGCCATTGAATGGTGTGGGTAGCGCTGGCTGCACACCTGTTTGCATTTCAATCAGGTCCAATCACGAATTGCAGACGATGACAAAATAGGACACCTAAGCATGGAGGGGGAGTGAAGGGGGTGTAGAGGCAAGGGGGAGGGCGGGGCATTAATAATGGGTTGCACCTTTGTAAGATTTGCAAAATTTCCACATTTCCCCAAAGGTTATTAGTAATAATAGGGACCCGGCATGGACATTTTAATGAAAAGGGTACCCAAAGATGGCGTCCGCACTTCGTGGCCAAAAGACTGCAAGATTTAAAAAAGCTTGGACTCTGTGGCACAAGCAGCTTTTGGGAAATCGATACCCAAGCTGCAGTTTCTGTGAAGAGAGACTTTTGGTATTTTGAAAGCAGACAGGACTTTGAATTATGCATTAAGTCAAATCTGAGACAGATCAAAAACCAGTGAGGCCTATACTTAAGGCCATCAAGTTGTTTGCATAAATAATCGGAAACAGCTTAGGGAAGCCATCGAAGCTGGGCAGGCCGATTAAGATGTATTAATAACAAAACCACTTAGGAATCGGGCCAGTAGGTGTGATTACCAGCCATCTAAAAACAGTTAGTTTAGATTGCTACAATTATTTAAACTAGCCCGCCAAAACTGGGACAATGAACAAACCTGATTTGATGCGCAGATAAGGGTTATCAGGAGGAGTATAACTGAAGGCCCCGGGTAGCAAGCTCTCTCTCTTGCTCTTGCCCTTGACTCTGCTCTCGTGGCTCCGGCCTCTTGGGCTGCCGCTTGTACTTGTGCCCTGGCCTCATGGTGGCTTCTCTCCCCGGAGCAGATTTTCAGTAGCCAGAAACACCATACCAACTGCTAGGAAGGGGAGCGAGGCCCAAGTCCGCAGCCATCCAGGATGCCCAGGCCGCAGAAAGGGGCGAGACGAAGTTGAGCAGGTAGCCCAGGACTCGTATAGTAGTCCGACGAGACGAGATGAGTGGAGACGAAGAAGACGATAAAAACTCGATGAGGGCAGAGCAGGGCAGCGAAAAACGTATCGATAAGTAAACCAAGCGCCTAGTTATAAGCTGACACTTGGGGAAGAAAGTCCTTGAGGACGGTGAAGACAGACACCTTGTTGAGCAATGCGATAACATAGGTGTCTATGCCACGACAAATATACAGGCATTTGATGCATGACTAGTAAAATCTAAATGGTAACGACTGATGACTGTCCGATAAATATAACGTTACCGCCGACGGCCGCTCGAGGTAGAAGAAGAGGAGAACCCATCGAGACGAGATGACGACGGTAGCAGAGGGGAGAAGGTGTGTCACAGTAGCCGACCCAGCACCGCACCCCTGAAGACCACGTGGTGACGGGGTACCTAGAAGGGCCAGAAACCAGACTTCAAAACTCGCACTCGTTAACAGTTGGCTTTTATCTTTGGATTGGTGAGCATGAATTCTGGCCCCTCATAGCTTAATCTAGTTAGGTGTAAGGGGTGGGATAAGGATAAGGGGATTGTTAAGATAATTTGTTTTCCCTTGATGTGCCGTGTGTTCCCCATTCCCTGTATAAGTGTAGTTATTTTGTATTTGCCTGTAATTTTATACTAGTAACTTTTCATTAGATTGTTAATTTCTATTGTAATAAAATCTTGGTTTTCTCACATCCAAACCACCTGTCTACTCGTGTCTTTTCTGTACCGCCGCCTGTACCTAAGTCTGGTGTCTAGAACCCAGGGGCGTGGGAGCAATTCGAACCGCTCAAAGACAGTCAGAGGCATAACTGACTGGGCGTACGCGCCACCCCACACCACCCCCTACACCTTGTCATGAATAGATAGGCTTGATGGACCAGTTGGTGTTCACTTGCCTTTTCCATCTGTTTGGGTTGTGACAATGGAACAGCATTTGCTGCTCTCGCTGATTTGCTTACCTATTTAATATAGATTTAAAAATTTTCCTTTATTTTCTGGTTTATTTTTACAAGGGTGATTTGCATCGTTTTAAGGTATTTGATTCCCACCCCTCTTCCATGACATATTGTACCTCCCCATAATAATAAAGCTCAGATCAGGTGTGCAGTGATTGTGAGTGCAAACTCACATCCCACCAACCCAGAACGCAACACCTTGCTACTCTAAGCACCATGTTGCCCAGACTTGCCAAAATTAATACAAACATCATTTTACACACTGGGATGTGTTTTCCAGCCAATTCTTTATGTGAGTTAATTTGAAACGGCTTCAGGCACAGGAACTACTTCATGGAAAGTCCTTAAAGAATGTTTGCACACATAATGAGGATGGGGGTCAAGCTAAATGATTAGAAACCAAAAGAAACTGTAAAGATAATACATTTTAAACTTGTGTCAGCCAGCGGCTAAGTTGGTAGCACCCTTGTTTCTGAGTCATGAAGGTTGTGGGTTCAGTGTCCCAATCCAGGACTTGAGCACAAAAATCTAGGCTTACACTCTAGTGCAGTAGCGAGGGAGCGCTGCACTGTTGGAGGTGCCGTCTTTCAGATGAGACAATAAACTGAGGCCCTGTCGGCTCGCTCAGGTGGATGTAAATGATCCCGTGGCACTATTTCGAAGAAGAGCAGGGGAGTTATCCCTGGTGTCCTGGCCAATATTTATCCCTCAACCAATATCACTAAAGCAGATTATCTGGTCATTATCACATTGCTGTTTGTGGGAGCTGTAGGAGGTGGCATGCGCCCCGTCAGCTTCACCTCTGACTGTCTTTTTGAGCAGTTCGAATTGCTCCCACACCCCTGGGCTCTAGACACCGGACTTAGGTACATGCGGCGATACAGAAAATCGAGTAGACAAGTGGTTTGGTGCAAGAAAACCAAAATTTTATTAAAAGCAGAATAAAACAATCTTATGAAAATTACTGGTATGAAATACAGGCATAAACAATTACACTTATATGGGAATGGGGAACACACAGCACATTGAGGGAAAACAACTACATTAACAATCCCCTTATACTTATTCCACCCCCTATACCTAACTAGATTAAGCTATGAGGGGCCAGGAATTCATGCTCACCAATCCAAAACCTGTTGCTTTAATTGGGTTGGTTTTGAGGTCCGCTCTTGCTGTCCTTTGGGGTATCCCGTTGCCACGTGGTCTCAGGGCGCGGTGCTGAAGTTGTTTGTGCAAGGGCACCCTCCCTTTTCCTCAGCTAATGTCGTCGTCGAGTCGCGTCTTCATCTTCTTCTTCCTCGGGCGGTTTAGTCGCTGACAGTATTGCTGCGGTTGGGGGTCGCTTGGCGGTCTTTGCCATCTGAATGATTTCACTATTCAAGCTTCGAACGCCAGTTTATTCTTTAACCGGGCTATTACTGTCCATGTGACAAACACCAGCTTATAACTAGGCCGTATGTCTCGATTTTGCTACCCATTCTTTGAATGCCAGCATATTCTTAAATGGGGTTTTACTGTCCGTGCATGTAACACCAACTTATTCACCAAACACCAGCTTATAACTGGGCGTTTGTCCCCAAATGCGTCTTTCCGCTGCCCTTCTCTGCCTTTACTGGTTTACCGTCTTCTTTGTCTCGTCTCGTCTGCCCGTTTGTGGCCTATGTGTCCTGTGTGGTTTTTGAACTCGGGTCTCGTTCTCCTCCCGCGTTTGGCCCCGGAGTAATGGGCGTCCTTGGTTGTTGAGCGGTGCGGGGAGCGAGAAGAGAGTCCGTCACGAGGCCAGGGCATGAGAACGAGCGGCAGCAGGCCAAAACCCAAACGATAAGAGGCCAGAGCAAGAGAGCGATTGCTACTGATGGGCCTACAATTATACTCGTTCTTCAATCCTTATCTGCGCACCAAATCAGGTCAGTCCTTTGTCTAACTTTTGGCAGGCTCGTTTACATGATTACAGCCATTTATTTTAACGACTTGTGGAGTGGTTGTCTCCGGGTCTAATGGCCCCGATGTCCTGGTTGTTTGTCATAGATGAAACTTAATTGTCCCTATCCTGACTTGATGGCTACTGTGAGCTGTTACCAATTAAATATGCAGAAATCTAATGGCTTCGATTTTAGGCCCATTCTAGCTTGATCTGTTACAAGTCGAATGAATGCATATTCTGTGTTTACTTTGGCTGTCTGGCTTCAGAGTCTTTTCACAGATTCCTGCATTTTAAGTTTCATCTCCGGGCCTACCTTTCTGCAGGGCCTTGCTTTAAAAATCCTGTCAGTTTTGGTCACGAGGTTACAGAAGCCATTTTGGGTGCCCTGTTTTTAATAACTTGTCCAAACAGGGTCCCTTGATCCATAGTTTTGGGGAGTGCGGGTACTTTGAGAACCCTACACTCCTCCCTGTTGATACTAAACTCGCTTTAAGTATCATCCTGATAAGGTGAGCAAAATTTCCAACCCTCCATAGTCAACCTTCCCCTGTAATTACTTATCTAAGAAACCCACGACACATGCATTTCCCATTCTGCATATATAATATAATTACAGTCGTTTACACACATCCAAGCATGGAGGGGGTCCAACACCCCTGCACCACTTGGTGCACATGCATCTTTATTAAAACAACACGTCAAAAAATCGTTATTAAAAACAACAAAGCACAAAAAAACAACAATCTTTAATCAGAAATACAAAAAAATTCAAACAGGTGTATCTCCCTCCACCTTAACATAATGTTCCTTCCATGTCCTCTGGTTTTGGAATTCTAGTATTTGACCTTTTCCCTTGCACTGAGTGCATACTAGGTACAATATTATCCCCAGCTGGCAAACCACAAGGATGTGGGAAGCCAGCCTAATCCACGAAGGGACCTCTATATTATTGAAAATGTCCCATGAGTGTGGAATCATGATGTCCAATATCTTAGCCCCTATCTCTACTGTCTTCTGCTCTAACGTGTAGAAATGTTTTTGCCAGACTATAACTGCTTTGAGTATTTTGGTAAGGTGTTCTGGGAGAGGGGGGATTTCGTAGCCGAAATGTGCTACGTATTTTTGCAGGTTGGTGAAATTCTCCTTTACAGTGAGGTGAACAGTGGAGGATTCAGGGATGGGGACAATTCGTTCCTGGGCCACTTGAACTTCTGCCTCGGGTTTAAAACAGAAACTGCTGTCACTTACACCATGCTGTCCATGCTGGTAGTGGGGTGCCCCTGTGGTGACACAATATGTCCCACCTCCTATATATGCTACCTGTGGGGGAACATGGCATTTAAGCAATGGTTTAAATCAAACGTGGCCACAGTAAATAATAACTTTAATAGGTCTAAGAACGTTAAAAAAACAAGCCTGAAGGCTTTGTGTCTTAATGCAAGGAGCATTCGTAATAAGGTGGATGAATTGGCTGCGCAAATAGAGGTAAACGAATATGATTTGGTTGGGATTACGGAAACGTGGCTCAAGGATGGCCAAGGCTGGGAACTCAACATCCAGGGGTATTCGATATTCAGGAAAGATAGGCAAAAAGGAAAGGGAGGTGGGGTAGCATTACTGGTTAAAGAAGGGATTAACACAATTGTAAGGAAGGATATTAGCTCTGATGATGTGGAATCTGTATGGGTAGAATTGAGAAATACTAAGGGGCAGAAAACATTAGTGGGAGTGGTATATAGACCTCCAAACAGTAAAGCGGAGGTTGGGGATGGCATTAAAAGGGAAATTAAAGAAGCGGGCAATAAGGGCACAGCAGTCATCATGGGTGACTTTAATCTACATATAGATTGGGCTAACCAAATTAGTAACAATGCTGTGGAGGAGGAATTCCTGGAGTGTTTACGGGATGGTTTTCTGAATCAATATGTAGAGGAACCAACCAGAGATCAGGTCATCTTAGACTGGGTATTATGTAACGAGAAAGGATTAATTAGCAAACTTGTTGCACGAGGCCCCTTAGGTCGGAGCGATCATAATATGATCGAATTCTTCATTAAGATGGAGAATGAAGTAGTTGACTTAGAGACTACGGTCTGAAATTTAAATAAAGGAAACTATGATGGTCTGAGGAGCAAGTTGGGAAGGATTGATTGGGGAATGTCACTCAAAGTGTTGACGGTGGATAGGCAATGGCAAATATTCAAAGACCGAATGGATGAACTACAGAATTTGTTCATCCCAGTTTGACATAAAAATAAAACAAAAAAGGTGACTCAACCGTGGCTAACAAAGGAAATTAGGGATAGCATACGATCCAAGGAGAGGACATATAATTTGGCCAGAAAAAGCAATAATCCTAAGGATTGGGAGCAGTTTAGGATTCAACAAAGGAGGACAAAGGAATTAATTAAGAAGGGGAAAATAGAATATGAGAGTAAGCTTGCAGGGAACATAAAAGCTGACTGTAAAAGCTTTTATAGATATGTGAAGAGAAAAAGAGTGGTGAAGTCAAGCATAGGTCCCTTGCAGTCAGAATCAGGGGAATTTATAATGGGGAACAAAGAAATGGCAGACCAACTAAATACATATTTTGGCTCTGTCTTCACAAAGGAGGACACAAATAACCTCCCAGAGATGCCGGGGAACATAGGGTCTGATGAAAGGGTGGAACTGAAAGAAATCAGTATTTGTAGGGAAATGGTGTTAGGAAAATTGATGGGACTGAAGGCCGATAAATCCCCAGACCCTGATAATCTACATCCTAGAGTACTTAAGGAAATGGCCCTAGAAATAGTAGATGCATTGCTGGTCATCTTCCAGAACTCGATAGACTCTGGAACAGTACCCATGGATTGGAGGGTAGCTAATGTTACCCCACTATTCAAAAAAGTTGGTAGACATAAAGCGGGGAATTATAGACCGGTAAGGCTGACATCGGTAGTGGGGAAAATGCTAGAGTCCATTATAAAAGATGTAATAGCAGAGCACTTGGAAAGCAGTGACAGGATCGGACAAAGTCAACATGGATTTACAAAAGGTAAATCATGCTTGACTAATCTACTGGAATTTATTGAGGATATAACTGGTAAAATAGATAAGGGAGAACCGGTGGATGTGGTGTATTTGGACTTTCAGAAGGCTTTCGATAAGGTCCCGCATAAGAGATTAGCGTGCAAAATTAAGGCACATGGGATTGGGGGCAAGGTACAGGATACTTTCGTTTATCCGAATCTTAAATCTCTATCTTCCGGCAAAATTCAGGAGTCGGTTCAGATAATTTTATTTCTTTTTGTTGCTTCTTTTCTCCAGTCCTGGCTCTGCAAGCATCTCTGTAGCTAAGCAACAGCTTCAGCTAGACACTTGCAGGATGCGCCGACTATTTTGAAGCTGTTGCTAAGCAACAGGGTTTGTTGCTTCACACGGAGCTCTGAGCTCCGTATGTTTTAACATTAGCGCTGGTTTCTACGGCAGTTTTGATTTAACGGCACCAGCTCGGTCCCATCGGTGCCGGATACCAGAACGTTCCCTGTATTGACTTGGATAGAGAACTGGTTGGCAGATAGAAAGCAAAGAGTTGGAATAAACAGGTCGTTTTCCGAGTGGCAGGCAGTGACTAGTGGGGTGCCGCAAGGATCGGTCCTAGGACCCCAGCTGTTCACAATATATATTAATGATCTGGACGAGGGAATTGGATGTAATATCTCCAAATTTGCAGATGACACAAAGCTGGGTGGGATGGTATGCTGTGAGGAGGATGTCGTGAAACTCCAGTACGATTGGACAGGTTGGGTGATTGGGCAGAAACATGGCAAATGCACTATAATATGGATAAATGTGAGGTTATCCACTTTGGTGGCAAAAACATGAAGGCAGACTATTATTTGAATGGCAATAGATTGGGAGAAGGGGAAGTGCAAAGTGACCTGGGTGTTCTTGTGCACCAGTCGCTGAAGGTAAGCATGCAGGTGCAGCAGGCGGTTAAGAAGGCAAATGGTATATTGGCCTTCGTAGCAAGAGGGTTCGAGTACAGGAACAAGGATGTCTTGCTGCAGTTGTACAGGGCCTTGGTGAGACCGCACCTTGAGTATTGTGTGCAGTTTTGGTCGCCTTATCTGAGGAAGGACGTTCTTGCCATGGAAGGAGTGCAGCGAAGATTCACCAGGCTGATACCTGGGATGGCAGGGATGACGTATGAGGAGCGATTGTGTCGATTGGGCTTATACTCACTGGAGTTTAGAAGGTTGAGAGGGGATCTCATCGAAACCAATAAAATTCTGTCAGGTCTGGACAGACTAGATGCAGGAAGGATGTTTCCGATGGCCGGGGAGTCCAGAACCAGGGGTCATAGTCTAAGGATAAGGGGTAAGCCATTTAGGACTGAAATGAGGAGGAATTTCTTCACCCAGAGAGTGGTGAACCTGTGGAATTCTCTGCCACAGAGGGCGGTGGAGGCCAGTTCATTAAATATATTCAAGAAGGAGTTGGATATATTTCTTAAGGCTAAAGGGATCAAGGGATATGGGGAGAAGGCAGGGACAGGGTACTGAATTTGGATGATCAGCCATGATCTCATTGAATGGCGGAGCAGGCTCGAGGGGCTGAATGGCCTACTCTTGATTGTGGGATCGCTTAGCCCGGTTTATAACATGCTGCTTCTGCTTTTTAGCATGCATGTAGTCCTGTGTTGCAGCTTCCCCAGGTTGGCACCTAATTATTAGGTACGCCTGCTGCTGCTCCTGGCATGCTCTTCTACACTCCTTATTGAACCAGGGTTGGCCCCCTGGCTTGATGGTAATGGTAGAGTGAGGGCTATGCCTTGCCATGAGGTTACAGATTATGGTGGAATACAATTCTGCTGCTGCTGATGGCCCACAGCGCCTCATGGATGCCCAGTTTTGAGCTGCTAGATCTGTTCTGAATCTATCCCATTTAGCACAGTGGTAGTGCCACACAACACGATGGAGGGTATCCTCAATGTGAAGATGGGGCTTTGTCATCACAATGACTGTGCGGTTGTCACTCCCACCATTTCCGTCAGGAATAGATGCTTCTGCGACAGGTAGGTTGGTGAGGATGAGGTCAAGTAGGTTTTTTCCTCGTGTTGTTTCTCTCACCACCCGTCGCAGGCCCAGACTGGCAGCTATGTGTTTCACGACTCGGCCAGCTCGGTCAGTAATGGTCTTACTGAGCCACTCTTAGTGATGGACATTGAAGTCCTCCACCCAGAGTACATTCTGTGCCCTTGCTACTCTCAGTGCTTCTTCCAAGTGGTGTTCAACATGGAGGAGTACTGATTCACCAGCTGAGGGAGGGCGGTAGGTGGTAATCAGCAGGAGATTTCCTTGCCCATGTTTGACCTGAACAATGAGACTTCATGGGGTCCGGAGTCAATGTTGAGGACTCCCAGGGCCACTCTTTCCTGACTGTATACCACAGTGCCGCCACCCCGGTGGGTCTATCCTGCCGACGGGACAGGACATACCCAGGGATAGTGATGGAGGATTTTGGGACATTGGCTGAACAGTATGATTCTGTGAGTATGACTATGTCAGGCTGTTGCTTGACTAGTCTGTGGGACAGCTCTCCCAATTTTGGTACAAGTTCCCAGATGTTGGTGAGGAGGACTTTGCAGGGTTGACTGGGCTGGGTGTGCCATTGCCGTGTCCATCGGCGGTGCTGAGGTCGATGCCGGGTGGTCCGTCTGGTTTCATTCTTATTATTGTGTTTCGTAGCGGTTTGTTACAACTGAGGGGCTTGCTAGGCCATTTCAGAGGGCAGTTAAGAGTCAACCACATTGCTGTGGCTCTGGAGTCACATATATGTCAGACCAGGTAAGGACGGCAGATTTCCTTCCCTAAAGGACATTAGTGAACCAGATGGGTTTTTACGACAATCCAATAGTTTCATGGTTACCATTATTGATACTAGCTTTTTATTCCAGATTTAATTAATTAACTGAATTTAAATTCCTTGGCTGCCGCGGTGGGATTTGAACTCACGTCAGTGAGTTTACCACTACGCTACCATTCCCATTACCCTCCATTAGCTGTAAAGCGCTTTGAGACGTCCAGTGGTCGTGAAAGGCGCTATGTAAATGCAAGTTTTTCTTTTTGTCTTTTTTATTGTTAATAAAAATTCTGTCCATTCAATCAATTCAGTATTTTTTCCCTGGTGATTCTATGACAGCTCTTGGAGATCCATTATGTGAGCGCGAGCACTAAAGCCCTTGGTCTTATTTTCCTATTCCACAATGGAACGCTTCTCACTACAATCACTAGGGAGAAGCTAAGCACGGAATGTATAAATATATAATATTATTGCAGAGCTCATTTTGCTGTGCACCTGAAAACCTGTTCCATTTTCACAAACAGTTCTCCAAACAGATATTTGCATCAGGCAGATTTTCCTTTATACCAAATACAAAGACTCAGTGAAAGTGACAGTCCCCTTTCGGTGTTCGGTGGTAAATTTGGAACCTCACGTTTGATCAAGGAAAAAGCAAACAGCAATGTCATTTTTAATCAGAAATCCATTTTCAGTAGGAGTGCAACCTCTATCTACAAATCTGAGTTGCAATAGATTTGTGATTGAACATAATCTGATTAGAAAACTTTTCTATGCCTTATGACAACAAGGGTCACAACAAAAATGGCAGATGTAGAGTGTTTATGTTCATTTAAAATTTGTCTCCATGTTGCACAGTTTGCAGGATCTTTCTCTGTTGCAAATTATAGACCAATAAGAAAATGGTGCAAAACTTGATTGACTCCTAAAACAGTCAAACTGAGGTTGACATGTATTACTACCTCAACAATAGATAAACTGAAAATTATGCAGGGCTACTCAGAAGATAGAAATACTTACAATTGTAGACACAACTAACAGAATTACCCTCTATTGTGAAAAGCAAGGGCAATCATTTTTTGAGCCCTTGACAAGGAACCTTGCTCACTGCCAGAGTATTTTGTAAAGTTGTGGGTGATCTTTCCTTTACCATCCGTTTGGACACTGGCATACACCCAGAAAATACCCCTGCATACCTCACATGCTGAGGGGCATGTTCCTGACATTAAAATGCAGACATTACCAGATGATTTCAGATGATATGCAATGTGGTCTGCCATCCTGCTTTAACAATACTGTGACGAGGGGAGATTTGAATATTAATATAGATTCCCTGAGTGGAAGTTCACTACAGTATAGCAATTTTGGAGATAACAATAACCCAGATGTTCAAAATTATGAAGGGTTTTGATGGAGTAAATAAGGAGAAACTGTTTTCACTGGCAGATGAATCGGTAACCAGAGGACACAGATTTAAGATAATTGGCAAAAGAACCAGAGGGGAGATGAGGAGAAACCTTTTTGCGCAGTGAGTTGTTATGACCTGGAATGCCTGAAAGCGTGGTGGAAACAGTTTCAATAGTAAAAGGAAATTGGAATTTGAAAAGGAAAATTTTGCAGAGCTATGGGAAAAGAGCAAGGGAGTGGAACTAATTGGATAGCTCTTTCAAAGAGCCGGCAGAGGCACAATGGGCTGAATGGCCTCCTTCTGTACTGTATGATCCTATGTTAACACTCCTGATCGAAACATAAATTAATACAATAGTGTATAACAATAACGTGTAACACATGGGTCACAGTCATCATCGCAGTCATTTTACAACAAACCCCAGCAGACATTTTAGGACAAGGCATGCATGAATTTGAGAAATACTAGATTAGCCTTCTGGGACTGATTTTCCAAAGCAGTTTTTTATTTTTGCTATTTTAGCCCTGTTGCACGTTGTGGAAAAATGTTCCCTTATAATTATATTTGAAATGATCCTCTTATTTTGGAGAATAGCAATGTAACAGAGGACACAAAAGGAGCAGTTTTCAGCATGTGCCCGCCTGTTTAACGTTGGTCATATGGGCGCTTAGACCTTGAAGATCGGTTGCCAGCTCGACCGACCGTTCCGTGCCAGATGTGCACCCAACACCATTTAGGGACGGGCTCCCCTCTTTGACATCCTACCTGAAATTGGCGGGCACCTATTTGATATATGCAAATGAAGGTCCGCCGACTGTTTCGGGACTCAAATGCCATTTTTAACAACTTTAGCCAGTTCTACAATAGGCCCACAAATCATGAGTGGGAACAGTGGGGAAAGTGCCATTTCCTACGTTAGTTAAAGGGATCAGCAGCTGCTATCAAGCTAGTTTGTTCACTTTGACAGTTTGTGTGCCGCTGTGGCTGTTTCTGCTCTTCAAGCTGACATTAATCTTTCCAAAAGGTTATCTGGCTGAGCCTGCTCTGGAATTTTGATCTGGGGTTTCTGCCAAAACTTCCAGTTGACATTATGGGTTTGGTGACTGGGATACCATTGTGGCTGGGAGAGGAGGAGCAGCAGAGAAGAGGACAGAGACCTGCAGCTGAGGAGGCAAGAGGCAGAAGAAGGGAAACTTGCAGGATGCCTGACCCCACTAGAGTGCGCAGGCCAAGAACTTCATACCTGCAGTCCAGTGAGGAGCAGTATGTGAGAGGAGTATTTACTGTACATAAGAACATAAGGAATAGGAGCAGGAGTAGGCCATTCGGCCCTTCGAGCCTGCTCCGCCATTCAATGAGATCATGGCTGATCTTCTGCCTCAACTCCATTCACCGGCCCTATCGCCATATCCCTTACTAGTCAGAAATCTATCGACTTCTGTCTTGAATGTACCCAATGACTGAGCCTCCACAGCCCTCTGCGTAGAGAATTCCAAAGATTCACCACCCTCTGTGTGAATAAATTTCTTCTCATTTCATGGTACCATGGAGGCCATCACACGGCTGTGACACTTGCTGCAGCCCAGCACCAGATCACGCTCATCCTTGCCTGTGACTTTGAAAGTGACTGTGGCCTCGAATTTTTATGCCTCAGTGTCATTCCAGGCTGCAGCATGTGACATTAGCAGCATTAGTCAATCAGATGCGCTGTTTGCCAGAGTCAATGACATCCCTATGGATAGGGCTCTGGACCTTCCATTATTCCAGCCTTCCCCCAAGTGCAGGGCATAATTCACTTTACCCATATAGCTTCATGTGCTCCAGCACCAGACCCACATAGCCTTGTGGGATCTAACACAAGGCCCACATAGGCTCGTGTAGTCTAACACCAGGCCCACATAGAATCGTGTAGTCTAACACCAGGCCCATATAGACTCGTGTAGTCTAACACCAGGCCCACATAGGCTCGTGTGGTCTCACACCTATTACATCCGTGAATGATTGAGACACGGACAGCAGGAGTTGAACAAAACAAGTCTTTACTGATGGAAGACAATAGTGAAACTGAAAACAACAGAGGCTCACTAGCGCCTTTTATACAGGGGTGGTCACTGCCGGTACTGCAGTCTGAGACCAGTTATTCTCTTAAAGGTACATACACAACAATTCCTCCCCTTTTAGATAAACAGTACATAACATTCATTTAACAACTAAATGATAACTAATTACAATCACAATTACGGTTACTAGATACATTGGTTAAGTTTAAGCAATTATAAGTTCAGTCTTTGAGGAGGCTTCCTGATTCTGTCTGGATAACGCCTCTTTGGGGTATCAGGTTCTTCTGGCAATGTTGAGTCGGGATCAATGTCGTTGTTTGGTTCATCTGCGGTAGCTGCAATTGGAACATCGATTTCATTACCAGGTGTATCAGATCGTGGTGTGGAGTTGACGTTTTCCAGTGACTCTAGAATCTGGTCAGCATGGCGTCTTACAATGCTCTCCCCAACGTCCACGGTATACATGAGAGGTCCTTGCCGTGTACAAATCGCTCCTGGCTGCCATTTCTCAGTGCGATAGTCCCGGGCCAAAACTGGTTGACCTATCTTAAAACTCTTGGTCGGCCTTTCATTCATATTCTGAAACTGCCTGTTCTCCACATCTCTTCGGACGTTTGGCTTAACCAAATCCAAGCGGCATCGTAGTCTTTGATTGAAGAACATCATGGCTGGAGTTTGGTTGGTAACCGCATGTGTCGCATTCCGGTAGGCAAACAAGAAGTTGTCCACCTTGTGTTGGAGGGGTATATCTTCATTACACATTGCCTTGATAGCCTTCTTGAATGTTTGGACAAACCTCTCGGCCAATCCATTAGTGGCTGGATGATATGGGGCAGATGTGTAATGCTTAACACCATTGTTCTTTAAGAACCTCCGGAACTCTTCAGACACAAACTGTGGTCCATGTCAGAGCAAATCTGTTCAGGCAGCCCATTCCTGGCGAATATGGTTCGTAAAACTGTGATAGTTTTTTCCGTGGTGGTTGAGGACATTTTTATTACCTCTGGCCACTTTGAATGTGCATCCACCGCAATTAAAAACATCGAGTCCATGAATGGACCAGCAAAATCAATGTGCACCCTTTGCCATGGAGATGAGGGCCACTCCCATGGATGCAGAGGAGCTTGTGGTGGGGCGTTTTGGACCTTCTGGCATCCTGCACAGCTCTTGGTCATCTCTTCGATATCTCTATCGATTCCCGGCCACCACACAAACGCTCTTGCTAAGTTCTTCATTTTTAACCCACCCAGATGACCCTCATGAAGCTCATTGAGCACTCTATCCGTCAACTTAGGTGGAATTACTACTCTGGATCCACACATCAAGGTTCCTCTGCACACTGGCAGCTGTTCTCTTCTCGGCGAGAATGCTGGCAGCAGTGGTTCGCCATGTGCTGGCCATCCCTTCACCGTTAAATCATGGACCCGTGATAGTGTCAGGTCATTCCGTGTTTCCTTTTCTATGTTTGCATTCGTCACAGGGAGACATTCGACTATGGTTGAGTGGAATAACTCCATTGGATCCACTGCAAGGTCTTCTTCTTCCACCGTCGGCAACGGTAGGCATGACAATCCATCAGCATTTCCATGCTGTTTAGTTCCTTTGTACTCGATGTCATATTGGTGTGCCCCTAGGAAAAGGGACCACCTCTGCAGCCGTTGTGCCGTCATTCTCGGTACGCCCTTCTGAGGGTTGAAAATGGAGACAAGAGGTTGATGATCGGTTAGTAGAGTAAATTTTTGACCGTGCAGGTAGTGATTGAACTTCTTCACCCCCCACACTAGGCTGAGGGCCTCTCTGTCAATCTGGGCATAGTTACGCTCGGCAGAAGTTAACGAGCGTGACGCAAAAGCTATCGGCCTCTCTAAACCATCAAGGAATTTATGTGACAGTACCGCCCCAATGCCATAGGGAGACACATCACACGCCAGTCTGATCGGCAGTGCTGGGTTGTAGTGAGCCAATACTTCCCTCGAAGTGATTAAGTCCTTTCTCTTCTGAAAGGCCCGCTTACAATCATCGCCCCATTTCCATGCTACCCCCGTTCGTAGCAGGATGTTCAGTGGGTGCAGAATTGTCGACAAATTCGGCAAAAACTTATGGTGGTAATTCACCAATCCGAGGACTGACCTCAGTTGCAACACATTTTCAGGCGCTGGGGCCTTAACAACCGCTTCAATTTTGTCAGGGGACTTATGTAACCCCTTTTCATCAATCACGTGGCCACAATACGATATCTGTTTCTTAAAAAATTCGCACTTGGGGCGGTTGTCTCGCAGCCCATGTTCCCGTAGTCTAGTGAGCACCTGTTCTAGGTTGTTAAGGTGTTCACTGTCATCTTCACGTGTCACAAGGATGTCGTCCAAGTAACACTGAGTCCCCGGAATCCCTTGCAGGACTTGTTCCATCGCTCTTTGCCATATTGCCGGAGCCGATGCTACTCCGAATACCAATCGATGATACTGGTAAAGACCTTTGTGAGTGTTTATCGTGAGATACTTCCTAGAGGACTCTTCAACCTCCATCTGCAAATATGCTTGTGCTAGGTCAATTTTTGTAAAACGCTTCCCTCCAGACAGTGAGGCAAAGATGCCTTCTATTCTTGTAAGAGGATATTGTACTGTGTGAAGGACTGGGTTCACCGTCACCTTGAAATCCCCACAGATGCGAATCTTCCTTGGCTCCCCGGACTTATTGCTTAACGTTTTCTTCATGACAGGAATGATGGGTGTCGCCCACTCGCTCCAGTCGACCTTAGACAACACGCCTGCTTTCTCCAGATTCTCCAGCTCTGCCTCGACGGTTGGGCGAATTGCATATGGTACCGGTCTTGCTTTGAAAAACTTGGGAACTGCATTCTCTTCTATTTTTATCGAGGCGGTTACGCCTTTAAGCGTGCCCAGTTCTTGTTGAAATACGTCTTTGGCGTTAGCTAAGATTGTTGACAATCGTCCAGGAGTGACGTCTTCATCTTTTTTACTGTCCACCATCATTGCATGAATGGAGTGCCAATCTAAGTTTATCTTCCTGATCCATTCCCATCCCAATAACGGTGGTCCACCATTTGGCAGTATGTAGAGATACAATTTCCGTATTTTCTTGCCGTTGTATTCGACAGGCACCCTTATTTTTCCTCTGGGGTATACTTTTTGCCCCGTATACGTCGTCAAGATGATGGATGTCTCTCTCAAGGGTATGTGTGAAAATAGCCGCTCATAGACTCGTCGATTCATGACGGTTAGCGCTGACCCTGTATCCAATTCCATTTTAACTTGGGACCCTGCTATCGTGAGGGTGACCCAAATGGTTCGGCGATCCTCTTTTGCGATTACATTGTGAAGTTTGAGACAGTTTAGTCTCCTGTTCCCGGGTTCACTATCGCTCATCTGGTCGTCGGAACTACTGTCCGTCATCTTTTGTACTTTCTTGTACGGTTCCTTAGTAGCCTTTTTGTTGTCGCTGGTCTTTTCCCAGACCTGCAAACTCGTGCAATGTGTCCCATCTTCCCGCATTGCCTGCATATTTTGTCTTTGGACCAGCAGTCCTTCTGGTCATGGTTAGTTCTGCCGCAGCAATAACATTTTGCAAATCCCCGTGTCATTTCGTGAGTGCCGTATTCCTGTGGCTTTTGTTGAATTTCTGCAGCTCCCCTGGCTGCTGCTTCATACGATACTGCCACGCTGAAAGCCTTATCTAGCGTCAGCTCTTTCTCTGAGAGTAACTTCTTCTGTGTTCCTTCACTCAGGAGTCCACAGACAAATTTGTCCCGTAGGGTATCTGCCAGTCCTGCTCCAAACTGGCAGTGCTTTGATAGCTTGCGTAGTTCCGTAAGGTACTCAGCATTGCTCTCATCTTTATGCTGAGTTCTCCTGTGGAATTTAAATCTTTCTGCTATCAACAGCGGTGCAGGGTTTAGGTGTTCCTGTTGGACAGCAACAATTTCGTTAAAACTCTTCGCCTTTGGTTTGGCTGGAGTAATCAGGTCCCGCAATAGGCTGTACGTTCTAGCGCCCATTAAGTTTAGCAATATCGATGCCTTTTTCCCCTCCGCTATTTCGTTTGCCTCGAAATATACCTCGACTCTTTCCACATACGTTGTCCAGTCCTCTATTGTATTATCAAAAGCAGTGATACAGCCAGTCTTCTGCACCTTGCAAATCTAAAATGGCGCCTCCCGCACTTTGCCTTCGTCCCCGATTTAACAAAATGGCTCCTCCCGCGCTTTGCCTTCTTCCCCGCTGATTAAGATGGCGCCTCCCCCGCTTTGCCTTCTTCCCCGCTGTTGTTAGCGGTGCTTTCCGCGGTTTCCATTGCAACCTGCAGCTCATCGTGGTTTCTTGCGCGTTTAATTTTTTTTTTTTTTTTTAATTATTTTCCCATCGTGGAACAACCCTGTGGGACTCTTTCCTCCCTCTTCGCGTGTCTATACGCAGCCCGGCTTCGTAGCACCAGCCGCGCCCTGTGTGCTCCACCCTCTCTCTCTCTTCTTCCCGACAACGCTGCTCGGCCCCGTTGCAAACCACCCGCTCGAGTTCGCGACCGCCGCAGCCCAGGAAGGATCAGTGCACTACCTGCCACCAGCCCGATTAGCTGAAGCACCGTCGACAGGAACCAGGCCCCGCTTCCGACAGCTTCTCCAGCAATCTTCAACTCCGCAAACACAGGGGCGATGCCCACAGTCGACACCCGTTTCTACTGCCTCTTACTTTCTTTTGTTTCTGGCCTCGACCTCTTCTCACATCACTGTAGGAATGGATCCTAGGAGATGGTGCAGACTGTAGGTAGGTTCGTATCTACTCGTCGCCAGTATTACGTCCGTGAATGATTGAGACAGAGGCAGCAGGAGTTGAACAAAACACATCTTTACTGATGGAAGTCAACAGTGAAACTGAAAACAACAGAGGCTCACTAGCGCCTTTTATGCAGGGGTGGTCACTGCCGGTACTGCAGTCTGAGACCAGTTATTCTCTAAAAGGTACATACACAACAGGGGGGTTAGTGACTGTGGACAGGAGCGGATGTGTGTGTGTGTGGGGGGGTCAGTGACTGTGGACAGGAGCGGGTGTGTGTGTGTGGGGGGGTGTCAGTGACTGTGGACAGGAGCAGGTGTGTGTGGGGGGTGTCAGTGACTGTGGACAGGAGCGGGTGTGTGAGTGTGGGGGGGTGTCAGTGACTTTGGACAGGAGCGGGTGTGTGTGTGTGGGGAGGTCAGGGACTGTGGACAGGAGCGGGTGTGTGTGGGGGGGGTCAGTGACTGTGGACAGGAGCGGGTGTGTGTGTGTGGGGGGGGTCAGTGACTGCGGACAGGAGCGGGTGTGTGTGGGGGGGGTCAGTGACTGTGGACAGGAGCGGGTGTGTGTGTGGGGGGGTCAGTGACTGTGTACAGGAGCAGGTGTGTGTGTGGGGGGGGTCAGTGACTGTGGACAGGAGCGGGGGTGTGTGTGGGGGGGTCAGTGACTGTGGACAGGAGCGGGTGTGTGTGTGTGGGGGGGGTCAGTGACTGTGGACAGGAGCGGGAGTGTGTGACCCAACACAATCGTCGCTAAGCAAAAGGAAAAATATCTGACATATTGGGCAGAAACAACAAAAACCCAAAGCAAACTCAATTGCTACTTGGCCCTAAACAGACAATACAACATAGCTGATTACCTGACCATGGTAAAGGATAACAAACTGAGAAGAACCTTGACAAGGTACAGACTTAGCGAACATAGCCTAGCGATCGAAAAAGGCAGACACAGGCAGACCAGGCTGCCAAGAGAGGACAGGATATGCTCTCACTGCAGTCAGGGAGTGGTGGAGACAGAGATGCACTTCCTCACAGATTGTGGAAAATATCAGGGCATCAGGGAGAATTTCTACCAAAAATTCTCACAAATATGCCCTGATTTCAGAAATCTGAATGACAACCAAAAACTCCCATTCCTACTGGGAGAGGAGAGAAGCTGTATAACACTGGCGGCACACTATGTTACAGCTTGCCATGAACAGAGGGACAACCAGTAAACTAAGAAAAGAATATATATAAACAACGCGAATGTATATTTATACACTCAGGGATATACCTGTTTATACACTGTATGAATGGAACCGCGTTTATGTGTTCAACCATAAATGTATTTTGATGCTTTGGCAACATAAGATGTACCTTATCATGCCAATAAAGCGATTTGTATTGTATTGTATTGTATTGTGTGTGGGGGGGGTCAGTGACTTTGGACAGGAGCGAGTGTGTGTGGGGGGTGTCAGTGACTGTGGACAGGAGCGGGTGTGTGTGTGGGGGGTGTTCAGTGACTGTGGACAGGAGCGGGTGAGTGTATGTGGGGGGGTCAGTGACTGTGGACTGGAGCGGGTGTGTGTGTGGGGGGGTCAGTGACTGTGGACAGGAGCGGGTGTGTGTGTGTGGGGGGTTCAGTGACTGTGGACTGGAGCGGGTGTGTGTGTGGGGGGGTCAGTGACTGTGGACAGGAGCGGGTGTGTGTGTGGGGGGGGGTCAGTGACTGTGGACAGGAGCGGGTGAGTGTGTGGGGGGGGTCAGTGACTGTGGACAGGAGCGGGTGTGTGTGTGGGGGGGGTCAGTGACTGTGGACAGGAGCGGGTGTGTGTGAGGGGGGGTCAGTGACTGTGGACAGGAGCGGGTGGGTGTGTGTGTGGGGGGGGGTCAGTGAATGTGGACAGGAGCGGGTGTGTGTTTGGGGGGGGGTCAGTGACTGTGGACAGGAGCGGGTGTGTGTGTGGGGGGGCGTCAGTGACTGTGGACAGGAGCGGGAGGGTGTGGTGGGGGGGTCAGTGACTGTGGACAGGAGCGGGTGTGTGTCTGTGGGTGGGGTCAGTGACTGTGGACAGGAGCGTGTGTGTGTGTGGGGGGGGTCAGTGAATGTGGTCAGGAGTGGGTGGGTGTTTGTGGGGGGATCAGTGACTGTGGACAGGAGCGGGTGTGTGTGTGGGGGTTGGTCAGTGACTGTGGACAGGAGCGGGTGTGTGTGTGGGGGGGTGGTCAGTGACTGTGGACAGGAGCGGGTGTGTGTGTGGGGGGGCGATCAGTGACTGTGGACAGGAGCGGGTGTGTGTGTGGGGGGGCGATCAGTGACTGTGGACAGGAGCGGGTGTGTGTGGGGGGGGTCAGTGACTGTGGACAGGAGCGGGTGTGTGTGTGGGGGGTGGTCAGTGACTGTGGACAGGAGCGGGTGTGTGTGTGTGGGGGGGGTCAGTGACTGTGGACAGGAGCGGGTGTGTGGGGGGGAGTCAGTGACTGTGGACAGGAGCGGGTGTGTGTGTGGGGGGGGTCAGTGACTGTGGACAGGAGCGGGTGTGTGTGTGGGGGTGTCAGTGAATGTGGACAGGAGCGGGTGTGTGTGGGGGGGGTCAGTGACTGTGGACAGGAGCGGGTGTGTGTGTGTGGGGGGGTCAGTGACTGTGGACAGGAGCGGGTGTCTGTGGTGGGGGTGTCAGTGCCTGTGGACAGGAGCGGGTCTGTGTGTAGGTGGGGTGGTCAGTGACTGTGGACAGGAGCGGGTGTGTGTGTGTGGGGGGGGGGTCAGTGACTGTGGACAGGAGCGGGTGTGTGGGGGGGGTCAGTGACTTTGGACAGGAGCGGGTGTGTGTGTGTGGGGGGGGGTCAGTGACTGTGGACAGGAGCGGCTGTGTGTGTGTGGTGGGGGGTCAGTGACTGTGGACAGGAGCGGGTGTGTGTGTGTGGGGGGGGGGTCAGTGACTGTGGACAGGAGCTGGTGTGTGTTTGGGGGGTTCAGTGACTGTGGACAGGAGTGGGTGTGTGTGTGGGGGTGGTCAGTGACTGTGGACAGGAGCGGGTGTGTGTGTGGGGGGGGTCAGTGACTGTGGACAGGAGCGGGTGTGTGGGGGGGGTCAGTGACTGTGGACAGGAGCGGGTGTGTGTGTGTGGGGGGTGTCAGTGACTGTGGACAGGAGCGGGTGTGTGGGGGGGGTCAGTGACTGTGGACAGGAGCGGGTGTGTGTGTGTGGGGGGGGTCAGTGACTGTGGACAGGAGCGAGTGTGTGTGTGGGGGTGCGTCAGTGTGTGTGGACAGGAGCGGGTGTGTGTGTCGGGTGGGGTCAGTGACTGTGGACAGGAGCGGGTGTGTGTTTGTGGGGGGGGTCATTGACTGTGGACAGGAGGCGGGTGTGAGTTTGTGGGGGGGGTCATTGACTGTGGACAGGAGGCGGGTGTGTGGGTGGGGGGATTTCAGTGACTGGACAGGAGCGGGTGTGTGTGTGGGGGGGATCAGTGACAGTGGACAGGAGCGGGAGGGTGTGGTGGGGGGGTCAGTGACTGTGGACAGGAGCGGGTGTGTGTCTGTGGGTGGGGTCAGTGACTGTGGACAGGAGCGTGTGTGTGTGTGGGGGGGGTCAGTGAATGTGGTCAGGAGTGGGTGGGTGTTTGTGGGGGGATCAGTGACTGTGGACAGGAGCGGGTGTGTGTGTGGGGGTTGGTCAGTGACTGTGGACAGGAGCGGGTGTGTGTGTGGGGGGGTGGTCAGTGACTGTGGACAGGAGCGGGTGTGTGTGTGGGGGCGATCAGTGACTGTGGACAGGAGCGGGTGTGTGTGGGGGGGTCAGTGACTGTGGACAGGAGCGGGTGTGTGTGTGGGGGGTGGTCAGTGACTGTGGACAGGAGCGGGTGTGTGTGTGTGGGGGGGGTCAGTGACTGTGGACAGGAGCGGGTGTGTGGGGGGGAGTCAGTGACTGTGGACAGGAGCGGGTGTGTGTGTGGGGGGGGTCAGTGACTGTGGACAGGAGCGGGTGTGTGTGTGGGGGTGTCAGTGAATGTGGACAGGAGCGGGTGTGTGTGGGGGGGGTCAGTGACTGTGGACAGGAGCGGGTGTGTGTGTGTGGGGGGGTCTGTGACTGTGGACAGGAGCGGGTGTCTGTGGTGGGGGTGTCAGTGCCTGTGGACAGGAGCGGGTCTGTGTGTGGGTGGGGTGGTCAGTGACTGTGGACAGGAGCGGGTGTGTGTGTGTGGGGGGGGGTCAGTGACTGTGGACAGGAGCGGGTGTGTGGGGGGGGTCAGTGACTTTGGACAGGAGCGGGTGTGTGTGTGTGGGGGGGGGTCAGTGACTGTGGACAGGAGCGGCTGTGTGTGTGTGGTGGGGGGTCAGTGACTGTGGACAGGAGCGGGTGTGTGTGTGTGGGGGGGGGTCAGTGACTGTGGACAGGAGCTGGTGTGTGTTTGGGGGGTTCAGTGACTGTGGACAGGAGTGGGTGTGTGTGTGGGGGTGGTCAGTGACTGTGGACAGGAGCGGGTGTGTGTGTGGGGGGGGTCAGTGACTGTGGACAGGAGCGGGTGTGTGGGGGGGGTCAGTGACTGTGGACAGGAGCGGGTGTGTGTGTGTGGGGGGTGTCAGTGACTGTGGACAGGAGCGGGTGTGTGTGTGGGGGGGGTCAGTGACTGTGGACAGGAGCGAGTGTGTGTGTGGGGGTGCGTCAGTGTGTGTGGACAGGAGCGGGTGTGTGTGTCGGGTGGGGTCAGTGACTGTGGACAGGAGCGGGTGTGTGTGTGTGTGGGGGGAGGTTAGTGAATGTGGACAGGAGCGGGTGTGAGTTTGTGGGGGGGGTCATTGACTGTGGACAGGAGGCGGGTGTGTGTGTGGGGGGATTTCAGTGACTGGACAGGAGCGGGTGTGTGTGTGGGGGGGATCAGTGACAGTGGACAGGAGCGGGTGTGTGTGTGTGGGGGGGTCAGTGACTGTGGACAGGAGCGGGTGTGTGTGTGGGGGGGGTCTGTGACTGAGGACAGGAGCGGGTGTGTGTGTGTGGGGGGGTCAGTGACTGCGGACAGGAGCGGGTGTGTGTGTGGGGGGGGGTCAGTGACTGTGGACAGGAGCGGGTGTGTGTGTGGGGGGGATCAGTGACTGTGGACAGGAGCGGGTGTGTGTGTGTGGGGGGGATCAGTGACTGTGGACAGGAGCGGGTGTGTGTGCGGGGGGGGTCAGTGACTGTGGACAGGAGCGGGTGTGTTTGTGGGGGGGGGTCAGTGACTGTGGACAGGAGCGGATGTGTGTGTGGGGGGGGTCAGTGACTGTGGACAGGAGCAGGTGTGTGTGTGGGGGGGTCAGTGACTGTGGACAGGAGCGGGTGTGTGTGGGGGGGGGCAGTGACTGTGCACAGGAGCGTGTGTGTGTGTGGGGGGGATCAGTGACTGTGGACAGGAGCTGGTGTGAGTGTGGGGGTGTCAGTGACTGTGGACAGGAGCGGGTTTGTGTGTGGGGGGTGTCAGTGACTGTGGACAGGAGCGTGTGTGTGTGTGTGGGGGGGAGTCAGTGACTGTGGACAGGAGCGGGTGTGTGGGGGGGGGTCAGTGACTTTGGACAGGAGCGGGTGTGTGTGTGTGGGGGAGGTGTCAGTGACTGTGGACAGGAGCGGCTGTGTGTGTGTGGGGGGGCCAGTGACTGTGGGCAGGAGCGGGTGTGTGTGTGTGGGGGAGGTCAGTGACTGTGGACAGGAGCGGGTGTGTGTGGTGGGGGGTCAGTGACTGTGGACAGGAGCGGGTGTGTGTGTGTGGGGGGGGTCAGTGACTGTGGACAGGAGCTGGTGTGTGTTTGGGGGGTTCAGAGACTGTGGACAGGAGCGGGTGTGTGTGGGGGTGGTCAGTGACTGTGGACAGGAGCGGGTGTGTGTGTGGGGGGGGTCAGTGACTGTGGACAGAAGCGGGTGTGTGGGGGGGTTCAGTGACTGTGGACAGGAGGGGGTGTGTGTTTGGGGGGGTCACTGACTGTGGACAGGAGCGGGTGTGTGTATGTGGCGGGGGTCAATGACTGTGGACAGGAGCGGGTGTGTGTGTGTGGGTGGTCAGTGACTGTGGACAGGAGCGGGTGTGTGTGTGTGTGGGGGGTCAGTGACTGTGGACAGGAGCGGGTGTGTGTGTGGGGGGGTGTCAGTGACTGTGGACAGGAGCGGGTGTGTGTGTGGGGGCGGTCAGTGACAGTGGACAGGAGCAGGTGTGTGTGTGTGGGGTGGTCAGTGACTGAGGACAGGAGCGGGTGTGTGTGTGGGGGTGTTTCAGTGACTGTGGACAGGAGCGGGTGTGTGTGTGTGGGGGGGGTCAGTGACTGTGGACAGGAGCGGGTGTGTGTGTGGGGGGAGTCAGTGACTGTGGACAGGTGCGGGTGTTTGTGTGGGGGGGATCAGTGACTGTGGACAGGAGCGGGTGTGTGTGTGGGGGGGCTTCAGTGACTGTGGACAGGAGCGGGTGTGTGTGTGGGGGGGATCAGTGACTGTGGACAGGAGCGGGTGTGTGTGTGTGGGGGGGTCAGTGACTGTGGACAGGAGCGGGTGTGTGTGTGTTGGGGGGATCAGTGACTGTGGACAGGAGCGGGTGTGTGTGTGGGGGGATTTCAGTGACTGTGGACAGGAGCGGGTGTGTGTGTGGGGGGGGTCAGTGCCTGTGGAGAGGAGCGGGTGTGTGTGTCTGGGGGGTCAGTGACTGTGGACAGGAGCGGGTGTGTGTGTGTGTGGGATGAGGTTAGTGAATGTGGACAGGAGCGGGTGTGAGTTTGTGGGGGGGGTCATTGACTGTGGACAGGAGCGGGTGTGTGTGTGGGGGGATTTCAGTGACTGGACAGGAGCGGGTGTGTGTGTGGGAGGGGTCAGTGCCTGTGGACAGGAGCGGGTGTGTGTGTGTGGGGGTGTCAGTGACTGTGGACAGGAGCGGGTGTGTGTGTGGGGGGGGTCAGTGACTGTGGACAGGAGCGGGTGTGTGTTTGTGGGGGGGGTCATTGACTGTAGACAGGAGCGGGTGTGTGTGTGGGGGGGGGTCAGTGACTGTGGACAGGAGCGGGTGTGTGTGTGGGGGGGGGTCAATGACTGTGGACAGGAGCGGGTGTGTGTGTCGGGGGGGTCAGTGATTGTGGACAGGAGCGGGTGTGTGTGTGTGTGGGATGAGGTTAGTGAATGTGGACAGGAGCGGGTGTGAGTTTGTGGGGGGGGTCATTGACTGTGGACAGGAGCGGGTGTGTGTGTGGGGGGATTTCAGTGACTGGACAGGAGCGGGTGTGTGTGTGGGAGGGGTCAGTGCCTGTGGACAGGAGCGGGTGTGTGTGTGTGGGGGTGTCAGTGACTGTGGACAGGAGCGGGTGTGTGTGTGGTGGGGGGTCAGTGACTGTGGGCCGGAGCGGGTGTGAGTTTGTGGGGGGGGTCATTGACTGTGGACAGGAGCGGGTGTGTGTGTGGGGGCGGTCAGTGACTGTGGACAGGAGCGGGTGTGTGTGTCGGGGGGGGTCAGTGACTGTGGACAGGAGCGGGTGTGTGTGTGTGGGGCGTGTCAGTGACTGTGGACAGGAGCAGGTGTGTTTGTGGGGGGATCAGTGACTGTGGACCGGTGTGGGTGTGTGTGTGGGGGGGGTCAGTGACTGTGGACAGGAGCGGGTGTGTGTGTGTGGGGGTGTCAGTGACTGTGGACAGGAGCGGGTGTGTGTGTGGGGGGGGGTCAGTGACTGTGGACAGGAGCGGGTGTGAGTTTGTGGGGGGGGTCATTGACTGTAGACAGGAGCGGGTGTGTGTGTGGGGGTGGGTCAGTGACTGTGGACAGGAGCGAGTGTGTGTGTGGGGGTGCGTCAGTGTGTGTGGACAGGAGCGGGTGTGTGTGTCGGGTGGGGTCAGTGTCTGTGGACAGGAGCGGGTGTGTGTGTGTCGGGGGAGGTTAGTGACAGGGTAACAGAAAGAATTCGACCCAACACAATCGTCGCTAAGCAAAAGGAAAAATATCTGTCATATTGGGCAGAAACAACAAAAACCCAAAGCAAACTCAATTGCTACTTGGCCCTAAACAGACAATACAACATAGCTGATTACCTGACCATGGTAAAGGATAACAAACTGAGAAGAACCTTGACAAGGTACAGACTTAGCGAACATAGCCTAGCGATCGAAAAAGGCAGACACAGGCAGACCAGGCTGCCAAGAGAAGACAGGATATGCTCTCACTGCAGTCAGGGAGTAGTTGAGACAGAGATGCACTTCCTCACAGCCTGTGGAAAATATCAGGGCATCAGAGAGAATTTCTATCAAAAATTCTCACAAATATGCCCTGAATTCAGAAATCTGACTGACAACCAAAAACTCCCATTCCTACTGGGGGAGGAGAGAAGCTGTGTAACACTGGCGGCACACTATGTTACAGCTTGCCATGAACAGAGGGACAACCAGTAAACTAAGACAAGAGTATATATAAACGAGGCGAAAATATATTTATAAACTCAGGGATATACCTGTTTATACACTGTATGAATGGAACCGCGTTTATGTGTTCAACCATAAATGTATTTTGATGCTTTGGCAACATAAGATGTACCTTATCATGCCAATAAAGCGATTTGTATTGTATTGGATTGTAGTGAATGTGGAGAGGAGCGGGTGTGAGTTTGTGGGGGGGGTCATTGACTGTGGACAGGAGGCGGGTGTGTGTGTGGGGGGATTTCAGTGACTGGACAGGAGCGGGTGTGTGTGTGGGGGGGATCAGTGACAGTGGACAGGAGCGGGTGTGTGTGTGTGGGGGGGTCAGTGACTGTGGACAGGAGCGGGTGTGTGTGTGGGGGGATTTCAGTGACTGTGGACAGGAACGGGTGTGTGTGTGGGGGGGGTCTGTGACTGAGGACAGGAGCGGGTGTGTGTGTGTGGGGGGGTCAGTGACTGTGGACAGGAGCGGGTGTGTGGGGGGGGTCAGTGACTGCGGACAGGAGCGGGTGTGTGTGTGGGGGGGTTCAGTGACTGTGGACAGGAGCGGGTGTGTGTGTGTGGGTGGGGATCAGTGACTGTGGACAGGAGCGGGTGTGTGTGCGGGGGGGGTCAGTGACTGTGGACAGGAGCGGGTGTGTTTGTGGGGGGGGGTCAGTGACTGTGGACAGGAGCGGGTGTGTGTGTGGGGGGGGTCAGTGACTGTGGACAGGAGCGGGTGTGTGTGTGGGGGGGTCAGTGACTGTGGACAGGAGCGGGTGTGTGTGGGGGGGGGCAGTGACTGTGCACAGGAGCGTGTGTGTGTGTGGGGGGGGTCAGTGACTGTGGACAGGAGCTGGTGTGAGTGTGGGGGTGTCAGTGACTGTGGACAGGAGCGGGTTTGTGTGTGGGGGGTGTCAGTGACTGTGGACAGGAGCGTGTGTGTGTGTGTGGGGGGGGGGTCAGTGACTGTGGACAGGAGCGGGTGTGTGGGGGGGGGTCAGTGACTTTGGACAGGAGCGGGTGTGTGTGTGTGGGGGAGGTGTCAGTGACTGTGGACAGGAGCGGCTGTGTGTGTGTGGGGGGGCCAGTGACTGTGGGCAGGAGCGGGTGTGTGTGTGTGGGGGGGGTCAGTGACTGTGGACAGGAGCGGGTGTGTGTGGTGGGGGGTCAGTGACTGTGGACAGGAGCGGGTGTGTGTGTGTGGGGGGGTTCAGTGACTGTGGACAGGAGCTGGTGTGTGTTTGGGGGGTTCAGAGACTGTGGACAGGAGCGGGTGTGTGTGTGGGGGTGGTCAGTGACTGTGGACAGGAGCGGGTGTGTGTGTGGGGGGGGTCAGTGACTGTGGACAGAAGCGGGTGTGTGGGGGGGTTCAGTGACTGTGGACAGGAGGGGGTGTGTGTTTGGGGGGGGGTCTCTGACTTTGGACAGGAGCGGGTGTGTGTATGTGACGGGGGTCAATGACTGTGGACAGGAGCGGGTGTGTGTGTGTGGGGGGTCAGTGACTGTGGACAGGAGCGGGTGTGTGTGTGTGTGGGGGTCAGTGACTGTGGACAGGAGCGGGTGTATGTGTGGGGGGGTGTCAGTGACTGTGGAAGGAGCGGGTGTGTGTGTGGGGGCGGTCAGTGACAGTGGACAGGAGCAGGTGTGTGTGTGTGGGGGGGTCAGTGACTGAGGACAGGAGCGGGTGTGTGTGTGGGGGTGTTTCAGTGACTGTGGACAGGAGCGGGTGTGTGTGTGTGGGGGGGGTCAGTGACTGTGGACAGGAGCGGGTGTGTGTGTGGGGGGGGTCAGTGACTGTGGACAGGTGCGGGTGTTTGTGTGGGGGGGATCAGTGACTGTGGAGAGGAGCGGGTGTGTGTGTGGGGGGGCTTCAGTGACTGTGGACAGGAGCGGGTGTGTGTGTGGGGGGGATCAGTGACTGTGGACAGGAGCGGGTGTGTGTGTGTGGGGGGGTCAGTGACTGTGGACAGGAGCGGGTGTATGTGTGTTGGGGGGATCAGTGACTGTGGACAGGAGCGGGTGTGTGTGTGGGGGGATTTCAGTGACTGTGGACAGGAGCGGGTGTGTGTGTGGGGGGGGTCAGTGCCTGTGGAGAGGAGCGGGTGTGTGTGTGTGGGGGTGTCAGTGACTGTGGACAGGGGCGGGTGTGTGTGTGGGGGAGGGGTCAGTGACTGTGGACAGGAGCGGGTGTGAGTTTGTGGGGGGGGTCATTGACTGTAGACAGGAGCGGGTGTGTGTGTGGGGGGGATCAGTGACTGTGGACAGGAGCGGGTGTGTGTGTGGGGGGGGTCAGTGACTGTGGACAGGAGCGGGTGTGTGTGTCGGGGGGGGTCAGTGACTGTGGACAGGAGCGGGTGTGTGTGTGTGTGGGATGAGGTTAGTGAATGTGGACAGGAGCGGGTGTGAGTTTGTGGGGGGGGTCATTGACTGTGGACAGGAGCGGGTGTGTGTGTGGGGGGATTTCAGTGACTGGACAGGAGCGGGTGTGTGTGTGGGAGGGGTCAGTGCCTGTGGACAGGAGCGGGTGTGTGTGTGTGGGGGTGTCAGTGACTGTGGACAGGAGCGGGTGTGTGTGTGGTGGGGGGTCAGTGACTGTGGGCAGGAGCGGGTGTGAGTTTGTGGGGGGGGTCATTGACTGTGGACAGGAGCGGGTGTGTGTGTGGGGGGGGTCAGTGACTGTGGACAGGAGCGGGTGTGTGTGTCGGGGGGGTCAGTGACTGTGGACAGGAGCGGGTGTGTGTGTGTGGGGGGAGTTTAGTGACTGTGGACAGGAGCGGGTGTGAGTTTGTGGGGGGCGTCATTGACTGTGGACAGGAGCGGGTGTGTGTGTAGGGGGATTTCAGTGACTGGACAGGAGCGGGTGTGTGTGTGGGGGGGGGTCATTGACTGTGGATAGGAGCGGGTGTGTGTGTGGGGGGGTTCAGTGACTGTGGACAGGAGCGGGTGTGTGTGTGTGGGTGGGGGTCAGTGACTGTGGACAGGAGCGGGTGTGTGTGCGGGGCGGGTCAGTGACTGTGGACAAGAGCGGGTGTGTTTGTGGGGGGGGAGTCAGTGACTGTGGACAGGTGCGGGTGTGTGTGTGGGGGGGGTCAGTGACTGTGGACAGGTGCGGGTGTGTGTGTGGGGGGGGTCAGTGACTGTGGACAGGAGCGGGTGTGTGTGTGTGGGGGGGGTCAGTGACTGTGGACAGGAGCGGGTGTGTGTGTGGGGGTGGTCAGTGACTGTGGACAGGTGCGGGTGTGTGTGTGGGGGGGGTCAGTGACTGTGGACAGGAGCGGGTGTGTGTGTGGGGGGGCTTCAGTGACTGTGGACAGGAGCGGGTGTGTGTGTGTGGGGGGTCAGTGACTGTGGACAGGAGCGTGTGTGTGTGTGTGGGGGGGTCAGTGGCTGTGGACAGGAGCGGGTGTGTGTGTGTTGGGGGGGTCAGTGACTGTGGACAGGAGCGGGTGTGTGTGTGGGGGGATTTCAGTGACTGTGGACAGGAGCGGGTGTGTGTGTGAGAGAGACTACTAAGGGACGGAGTGAATACACACGCTGAAGATGGGCTGCTGAGATTTTAGTGTTTTTAGTGTCTAAAGTGGGGAAAAAAAGTTTCATTTCATTTCAATTTTTAAAAAGGTTTTAAAATTAAATTTAGTTCTAGTTAAGTTAGTTTAGTTTAGTTTAGTTTAAGTTTAGATTAGTCTAGACAAAGTAGAGAAGGAAAAGACCGCCAGAAAGACTACCAAAGAAAAAAAAACCCAGAGGAAAGTAGAGGAAAAAAAAAAGCCAAAGCAAAAAAAAAAGCCACAGCAAAAAAAAAAAGAAACAAGAGAAGAACTACACAAACCAGTGAACGGCAGCCACACGGGGCTTCAGCAGCGGTGGTTGAGTCGGCGGCATCGGGACCGAGTTCGAGGAGGCGAGGTGACTCGGGCCGCAGCCCAGCGGTCCAGCAACCGGCACAGCCGAGGGGACTCGGGCCGCATCCCAGAAATCGGAACGCAGCCCGGCAACGGGCACAGCGGAGAGGACTCGGGCCGCATCCCAGAAATCGGCACAGCCGAGGAGATCCGGAACGCAGCCCGGCAATCGGCACAGCGGAGAGGACTCGGGCCGCATCGCAGAAATCGGCACAGCCGAGGAGATTCGGAACGCAGCCCGGAAATCCAGCAATCGGCACAGCCGAGGGGACTCGGGCCACAGCCCAACAATCCAGCACGGGAAAGGCCCGAGGAGCCAGGCCAGCAGGCACAGAGACCTCTGAGGAGAAGGAGAGCAACCAGAAGGCTCGCAACCAAGACCGTGAGTACAGGGCCCAGGGAGGGAGGCCCAGGGAAAGGCCCGAGGAGCCAGGCCGAAACAGAGGCCCAGAGACCTCTGAGGGGGAGGGGAACAGCCCGAAGGCACCGGGAAACAGCGGCTCACAGACTCAGACCTGAGAAGGGTGAACCCAGGAGCCGAGGCCCAGGGACCACGGGGTCGGAGAGGGGGACCGGGAAAGTTCGCGAACAGGGAGAGGGTAACACCAAACCCGGGGCCCCAGAAAAGCTTATTCTAAGATCAACAATACTTTACCAAAAATGAGCGAATCAGAAGATCCACAACAGCCCCGCTTCCAGATTCCCCCCAACACCACAAAAAAAGCTATAAAAACGATCAAGCATGCTCAGATGAGAGAAAAACCAGAAACTCTCTTTACTGACTGTTACAACAATGGGACAAAAAGTAACCTCATATTCTACTCAGATCAGCCAGCGGCTTGGATCAGAGCAATAAAATCACACTATACCAGTGTTAAGCTAAAAAATACCGCAAATGGGTCCATAATGAAAATTAACACACCAGGAGACAGTTCAATCACGACTGTCAACGCGTGCAATACCGGAACAATATTAGTGCAAGGCAACCTCGACAAATTTGCAACGGCCTTCAGGACACTGAAAAGATCAACTACGAGGGGAATGAACAGCCCCAGAGTGGCCCGCACTCCCCCCAACATTGACAACTTACCAGGAGAAAATCTGCATGGTCAAGGGATGAACGAGCCACACAGTTCAAACCAGACACTAACCCCGGGGAACCACAGCCACACGATACAACTGACAAACCCCAGCATAACTACCACGGAGGAAGCCACACATAGTTCCCCTACCATTCCCAGCCCACCAAGAGAAGAGCAGCATAGCCAGGAAGTGAGTGAGCCTTCCAGGGCCGACCAGCCTAGCCAGGAAGTGAGTGAGCCTTCCAGGGCCGACCAGACACATACCCCGGGATCACACAGCCAGATACAACCAAAAGATAAATTTAATCAATTAGAGATAGAGATGGTTAAACTTAGAGAGGAGGTCCTCAAATTGAATGACAAACAAAAGCAGGAGAGGGAGAGACACAAGAGAGAGCTGAATAGACTTGATAACCAGGTGAATCTACTTAAGAATCAGGTGAAAGAGCTGCAGGAAAAAGAAGAGAGCCATAGAGGAGAGAAAACACCATTAGACCAGCAACCAGAGACTAGAGATAAGACAAGACAGAGCCGGACGGAACGGCTGCACTCCCACACGGAACAAAAGCAACAGACACACAATACAAGGGGTGCCACACAGACCGACCAGCATGCTGACTCGCAATCTTCCCCCACCACCATGGAACCACAAGCGAGCCGCTCACAAGAGGTACGCACACACCAGACACCCCAGCCCAGCACACACACTATGAGTCCAGGCGAAAGCCACCAGACAGTAAACACAAACAAGGCTGACGTCGTAATACTCATAGACTCAAATGGGAAATTTCTATGGGAGAAAAAGCTCTTCCCTAGAAGTAAAGTAGAAAAGATTTGGTGCCCAACAACAGACAGAGCCATGGGATGGCTGACCAAAGCCAGATTAGGCTCCCCCCAACACATAATAATACATACGGGCACAAATGACCTAAAGGCCAAACAGAAAGAGGTAGCAACATCGCTCAGAGCAATGATTAGGAAGGCAAGCAGTACATTTCCAAACACTAGAATCACTGTTTCCACAATATTGCCGAGAACAGACTTCAACAACAACACAATTCATGAGATAAATGCCAGCATAGCAACAGAATGCGAATCAAACCACAACGTACACCTGGCCCAACACCCCACCCTCGATGAAGAATGTCTTTACGACCACGTCCACATCCAAAGGCAAAAAATATCGATCTTTGCTAAAGCCCTGAAGGACGTCGCTTTTAACCGGGTCCATACCCAGACTCCAAGAGGACCCCCCCCCGACCACCAGAGATCAGCGGGGTACATATCAGGAACACTACAAAGACCACCACCACACCAACCGAGACCGGAGAGGATCCCCATGCAAAACAACATTATCAGATCTGCACCACTCCTGTCCCACAGGGGAATAGGACCGCTACCAGCCAGACAGAGGGAGAGATGCACAGGACGTACGCAATACCTCAGACAGAAACAATCCATTAAGAGACAATAAGCAGATGTGCAGCAGCATCTACTTCCGCCTTATGGATCAAGGACTAATTAATAGAAAGAACTGTAACCAAATTGTATTAACTTTTGTGGACAACTGGGGTGATATTTTTTTTTCCCCACACTTAGACACGACAAACACGTACCACTCTTTAACCTATCATAGAAAAAGATAAAACTTAACATGAAATCCTTATATATTTCGACCTGGAATATCCAAGGTCTACGCTCTTCAGTGCGAGAAGTGAAGAGTAGGACCCCAGAGTTCATAGAGGAAACTAAAGATCTAGATATTATCATTTTACAGGAAACTTGGTATAAAGGAAAAGGACACACCGGCTGTCCCCAAGGGTACACTGAGCTAGTGGTCCCCTCCAATAAATTACCAAGTGTAACCCAAGGCAGAGACTCCGGAGGCATACTGATCTGGTTTAAAACAGAACTTAAGAATTACATCAAATTTATAAAAAAGGGCGAAAACCATATGTGGCTCAAACTTGAGAGGGAGATTATCTCAAACACCCAAGATGTTTACATTTGCGCACTTTATATCCCTCCAATCGATTCCCCGTACTACAAAGAGGACACCTTCTCCAACATGGAGGGGGAAATTATCCAATACCAGGCCCAGGGGAACGTGTTGATCTGTGGGGACCTCAATTCAAGAACGGGCGAAGAACCAGACTTCACCAATAATCAGGGAAACAATTACGTATTCGGGAATAACCACTTTGACATCCCTTCCCTTCCATACAGGCATAACTGCGACAAGCAGTCAAATACCAACGGTAAACAGCTACTACGGCTCTGTCGAAACCTGGGTCTGTACATTGTCAATGGTAGGTTCATAGGAGACCTCCTAGGAAGATCGACCTACTGCTCACCTCTTGGCTGCAGCACAGTAGACTATATGATTACAGACTTGGACCCATCCTCTTTCAGAGCATTCACAGTCAAACCACAAACAACACTGTCAGATCACAGCCAAATTACTATGTTTCTCAAAAAGACAGAAACAAACAACATAGAAACACAACCCAGTAAACTGTACAACACCAAAAAGTCGTACAGATGGGCCAAAAACGACACGGAAAAATACCAGAAAACAATTAGCAATGCATCAACTCAAGCTCTCTTAGACACCTTTCTGGATAACATATACACTCACAATAAAGAAGGCGTAAACCGGGCAGTTAGTAAACTAAACAATATTTTTGATAATTTGGCAACAAATGCAAACTTGAAAGCTCGCAAGAACAAACCCAAAACAAAAAACTATGAAAAATGGTTTGACCATGATTGCCATAACATGAGGAAAAAACTTAGAAAACTATCAAACCAAAAACACAGACATCCAGAAAACGAGGAATTACGCCTTACTTATTGTCAGACGCGAACACAATACAGAAACACACTCAGGACCAAAAAAGAGCAATTTATTAAGAATACACTCAGCTCCATGGAGGAATCCATTGAGTCGAATTGTTTCTGGGACAACTTGAAAACACTACACAAAAAACAACACGACGATTTGTCCATTCAAAATGGGGACACATGGGTAAACCACTTTGAAAAATTATACCAGAAAAACACACTAAGACCAGAGCAACACCAAATACGCAAAAAACTGGAAAAGCTTGAAATGGCCATAAAAGATAACCAAAACCCGCTAGACGCCATAATAACAGAAAAAGAACTTCTTGAAAAACTCAAGGACCTGCGACCAGGAAAAGCTTGCGGGACAGACGGCATACTAAACGAGATGATTAAACACGTAGACGACAAACTGAAACTGGCTATCCTAAAACTCTTCAACTTGGTTCTGAGTGTCGGTTATTTCCCTGACATCTGGAACAAAGGACTCATAACACCCATATACAAAAGTGGGGACAAAATCGACCCAAACAACTATCGAGGCATCTGTGTAAACAGTAACCTGGGGAAGGTATTCTGTAGCATCATAAACAAAAGACTTATAAACTTCCTTGAAGAGCACAATGTCTTGAGTAAAAGCCAAATTGGATTCCTGCCAAACTATAGAACATCCGATCATATCTTCACCCTACAGACCCTAATTGACAAACACGTTCACCATAACAAAAGCAAAATCTACGCATGCTTTGTAGATTTCCAGAAGGCTTTCGACTCCATCTGGCATGACGGTTTATTCCTGAAGCTTATCGAAAGCGGGGTAGGAGGTAAAACATATGATGTAATTAAATCAATGTATACAAACAATAAATGTGCAGTTAAAATTGGAGACAAACAAACAAAATACTTCCCACAGGGGCGGGGGGTGACGCAGGGCTCGCCAATCTCACCGACACTCTTTAATATTTACATAAATGGATTGGCAAAACTACTTGAACAATCTACAGCACCCGGCCTCACCCTATATGAATCCAAGGTTAAATTCCTCCTCTATGCCGACGACCTGGTTCTGCTGTCACCAACTAAGGAGGGTCTACAGCAGAACCTGGACCTGCTGGAGTCGTACTGCCAGACTTGGGCCCTGACAATAAATCCCCAAAAAACCAAAGTCCTTGTGTTCCAGCAAAGATCCAAACAACATGGACCCACAATAAATTTCACAGTAGGAACAACCAAAATTGAACAAACCACTCACTACACATACTTGGGCTTAAAAATCAGTTCTACGGGAAACTTCAAACTGGCTGTGAATGAACTGAAAGAGAAAGCAAGAAGGGCTTTCTATGCCATCAAAAAATCAATCCAAATAGAAATCCCAATTAGCATTTGGCTCAAAATTTTCAAATCAGTAATTGAACCAATTGCACTCTATGGCAGTGAGGTCTGGGGACCACTAACACAACAAGATTTTGCAAAATGGGACAAACACCCAATTGAGATCCTACATGCGGAATTCTGTAAAAGTATCCTCCGGACTCAAAGGAAAACAGTAAACAACGCATGCAGGGCGGAACTAGGCCAATACCCATTAATAATCACTATCCAAAAAAGAGCCACCAAATTTTGGAATCACCTACAAATGAGCAACCCCAAATGCTATCACTACGACGCCCTGAAATGCCAAGAGCTGACCATAAAGAAGAATACCCTCAGTCAACTAGTCCTGGGACTCAATAAAGTAACTAATAACAATACTAACAATAACCAGTCCCAGGACAGTGACAGGGTAACACAAAGAATTCGACCCAACACAATCGTCGCTAAGCAAAAGGAAAAATATCTGTCATATTGGGCAGAAACAACAAAAACCCAAAGCAAACTCAATTGCTACTTGGCCCTAAACAGACAATACAACATAGCTGATTACCTGACCATGGTAAAGGATAACAAACTGAGAAGAACCTTGACAAGGTACAGACTTAGCGAACATAGCCTAGCGATCGAAAAAGGCAGACACAGGCAGACCAGGCTGCCAAGAGAAGACAGGATATGCTCTCACTGCAGTCAGGGAGTAGTTGAGACAGAGATGCACTTCCTCACAGCCTGTGGAAAATATCAGGGCATCAGAGAGAATTTCTATCAAAAATTCTCACAAATATGCCCTGAATTCAGAAATCTGACTGACAACCAAAAACTCCCATTCCTACTGGGGGAGGAGAGAAGCTGTGTAACACTGGCGGCACACTATGTCACAGCTTGCCATGAACAGAGGGACAACCAGTAAACTAAGACAAGAGTATATATAAACAAGGCGAAAATATATTTATAAACTCAGGGATATACCTGTTTATACACTGTATGAATGGAACCGCGTTTATGTGTTCAACCATAAATGTATTTTGATGCTTTGGCAACATAAGATGTACCTTATCATGCCAATAAAGCGATTTGTATTGTATTGTATTGTATTCTGTGTTGGGGGGGTCAGTGACTGTGGACAGGAGCGGGTGTGAGTTTGTGGGGGGGTCATTGACTGTGGACAGGAGCGGGAGTGTGTGTGGGGTGGGGTCAGTGACTGTGGACAGGAGCGGGTGTGTGTGTGGGGGTGGTCAGTGACTGTGGACAGGAGCGGGTGTGTGTGTCGGGGGGGTTCAGTGACTGTGGACAGGAGCGGGTGTGTGTGTGTGGGGGGAGTTTAGTGACTGTGGACAGGAGCGGGTGTGAGTTTGTGGGGGGGGGGCCTTGACTGTGGACAGGAGCGGGTGTGTGTGTGGGGGGATTTCAGTGACTGGACAGGAGCGGGTGTGTGTGTGGGGGGGGGTCAGTGACTGTGGACAGGAGCGGGTGTGTGTGTGGGGGGGTTCAGTGACTGTGGACAGGAGCGGGTGTGTGTGTGTGGGTGGGGGTCAGTGACAGTGGACAGGAGCGGGTGTGTGTGCGGGGGGGGTCAGTGACTGTGGACAGGAGCGGGTGTGTTTCTGGGGGGGTGTCAGTGACTGTGGACAGGAGCGGGTGTGTGTGTCGGGGGGTCAGTGACTGTGGACAGGAGCGGGTGTGTGTGTGGGGGGGTCAGTGACTGTGGACAGGAGCGGGTGTGTGTGGGGGGGGGCAGTGACTGTGCACAGGAGCGTGTGTGTGTGTGGGGGCGGTCAGTGACTGTGGACAGGAGCTGGTGTGTGTGTGGGGGTGTCAGTGACTGTGGACAGGAGCGGGTTTGTGTGTGGGGGGTGTTAGTGACTGTGGACAGGTGCGTGTGTGTGTGTGTGGGGGGGGGTCAGTGACTGTGGACAGGAGCGGGTGTGTGGGGGGGGTCAATGACTGTGGACAGGAGCGGGTGTGTGTTTGGGGGGGGTCAGTGACTGTGTACAGGAGCGGGTGTGTGTGTGTGTGGGGGGTCAGTGACTGTGGACAGGAGCGGGTGTGTGTGTGGGGGGGTGTCAGTGACTGTGGACAGGAGCGGGTGTGTGTGTGGGGGCGGTCAGTGACAGTGGACAGGAGCAGGTGTGTGTGTGTGGGGGGGGTCAGTGACTGAGGACAGGAGCGGGTGTGTGTGTGGGGGTGTTTCAGTGACTGTGGACAGGAGCGGGTGTGTGTGTGTGGGGGTGTCAGTGACTGTGGACAGGAGCGGGTGTGTGTGTGGATGGGGGTCAGTGACTGTGGACAGGTGCAGGTGTGTGTGTGGGGGGGGTCAGTGACTGTGGACAGGAGCGGGTGTGTGTGTGGGGGGGCTTCAGTGACTGTGGACAGGAGCGGGTGTGTGTGTGGGGGGGATCAGTGACTGTGGACAGGAGCGGGTGTGTGTGTGTGGGGGGGTCAGTGACTGTGGACAGGAGCGGGTGTGTGTGTGTGGGGGGGTCAGTGACTGTGGACAGGAGCGGGTGTGTGTGTGGGGGGATTTCAGTGACTGTGGACAGGAGCGGGTGTGTGTGTGGGGGGGTCAGTGCCTGTGGACAGGAGCGGGTGTGTGTGTGTGGGGGTGTCAGTGAATGTGGACAGGAGCGGGTGTGTGTGTGGGGGGGGGTCAGTGACTGTGGACAGGAGCGGGTGTGAGTTTGTGGGGGGGGTCATTGACTGTAGACAGGAGCGGGTGTGTGTGTGGGGGGGTGGTCAGTGACTGTGGACAGGAGCGAGTGTGTGTGTGGGTGTGGGTCAGTGTGTGTGGACAGGAGCGGGTGTGTGTGTCGGGTGGGGTCAGTGACTGTGGACATGAGCGGGTGTGTGTGTGTGGGGGGAGGTTAGTGAATGTGGACAGGAGCGGGTGTGAGTTTGTGGGGGGGGTCATTGACTGTGGACAGGAGGCGGGTGTGTGTGTGGGGGGATTTCAGTGACTGGACAGGAGCGGGTGTGTGTGTGGGGCGGGTCAGTGACAGTGGAGAGGAGCGGGTGTGTGTGTGTGGGGGGGTCAGTGACTGTGGACAGGAGCGGGTGTGTGTGTGGTGGGGGTTCAGTGACTGTGGACAGGAGCGGGTGTGAGTTTGTGGGGGGGTCATTGACTGTGGACAGGAGCAGGTGTGTGTGTGTGGCGGGGGTCAATGACTGTGGACAGGAGCGGGTGTGTGTGTGTGGGGGGTCAGTGACTGTGGACAGGAGCGGGTGTGTGTGTGTGTGGGGGTTCAGTGACTGTGGACAGGAGCGGGTGTGTGTGTGGGGGGGTGTCAGTGACTGTCGACAGGAGCGGGTGTGTGTGTGGGGGCGGTCAGTGACAGTGGACAGGAGCAGGTGTGTGTGTGTGGGGGGGTCAGTGACTGAGGACAGGAGCGGGTGTGTGTGTGGGGGGGTCAGTGACTGTGGACAGGAGCGGGTGTGTGTGTGTGGGGGGATTTCAGTGACTGTGGACAGGAGCGGGTGTGTGTGTGGGGGGGGTCAGTGACTGTGGACAGGAGCGGGTGTGTGTGTGTGGGGGTGTCAGTGACTGTGGACAGGAGCGGGTGTGTGTGTGGATGGGGGTCAGTGACTGTGGACAGGTGCAGGTGTGTGTGTGGGGGGGGTCATTGACTGTGGACAGGAGCGGGTGTGTGTGTGGGGGGGCTTCAGTGACTGTGGACAGGAGCGGGTGTGTGTGTGAGGGGGATCAGTGACTGTGGACAGGAGCGGGTGTGTGTGTGGGGGGATTTCAGTGACTGTGGACAGGAGCGGGTGTGTGTGTGGGGGGGGGTCTGTGCCTGTGGACAGGAGCGGGTGTGTGTGTGGGGGGGTCAGTGAATGTGGACAGGAGCGGGTGTGAGTTTGTGGGGGGGCCATTGACTGTAGACAGGAGCGGGTGTGTGTGTGGGGGGGGTCATTGACTGTGGACAGGAGCGAGTGTGTGTGTGGGGGTGGGTCAGTGTGTGTGGACAGGAGCGGGTGTGTGTGTCGGGTGGGGTCAGTGACTGTGGACAGGAGCGGGTGTGTGTGTGTGGGGGGAGGTTAGTGAATGTGGACAGGAGCGGGGTGTGAGTTTGTGGGGGGGGTCATTGACTTGTGGACAGGAGGCGGGTGTGTGTGTGGGGGGATTTCAGTGACTGGACAGGAGCGGGTGTGTGTGTGGGGGGGGTCAGTGACAGTGGACAGGAGCGGGTGTGTGTGTGTGGGGGGGTCAGTGACTGTGGACAGGAGCGGGTGTGTGTTTGGGGGGTTCAGTGACTGTGGACAGGAGCGGGTGTGTGTGTGGGGGTGGTCAGTGACTGTGGACAGGAGTGGGTGTGTGTTTGGGGGGGGTCAGTGACTGTGGACAGGAGCGGGTGTGTGGGGGTGGTCAGTGACTGTGGACAGGAGCGGGTGTGTGTGTGTGGGGGGGGTCAGTGACTGTGGACAGGAGCGGGTGTGTGTGTGGGGGGGGTCAGTGACTGTGGACAGGTGTGGGTGTGTGTGTGGGTGGGGTCAGTGACTGTGGAAAGGAGCGGGTGTGTGTGTGTGGGGGTGTCAGTGACTGTGGACAGGAGCGGGTGTGTGTGTGGGGGGGGGTCAGTGACTGTGGACAGGAGCGGGTGTGAGTTTGTGTGGAGGGTCATTGACTGTAGACAGGAGCGGGTGTGTGTGTGGGGGGGGTCAGTGACTGTGGACAGGAGCGAGTGTGTGTGTGGGGGTGAGTCAGTGTGTGTGGACAGGAGCGGGTGTGTGTGTCGGGTGGGGTCAGTGACTGTGGACAGGAGCGGGTGTGTGTGTGTGGGGGGAGGTTAGTGAATGTGGACAGGAGCGGGTGTGAGTTTGTGGGGGGGGTCATTGACTGTGGACAGGAGGCGGGTGTGTGCGTGGGGGGATTTCAGTGACTGGACAGGAGCGGGTGTGTGTGTGGGGGGGGTCAGTGACAGTGGACAGGAGCGGGTGTGTGTGTGTGGGGGGGTCAGAGATTGTGGACAGGAGCGGGTGTGTGTGTGGGGGGATTTCAGTGACTGTGGACAGGAACGGGTGTGTGTGTGGGGGGGGTCAGTGACTGAGGACAGGAGCGGGTGTGTGTGTGTGGGGGGGTCAGTGACTGTGGACAGGAGCGGGTGTGTGTGTGGGGGGGGTCAGTGACTGTGGACAGGAGCGGGTGTGTGTGTGGGGGGGTTCAGTGACTGTGGACAGGAGCGGGTGTGTGTGTGTGGGTGGGGGTCAGTGACTGTGGACAGGAGCGGGTGTGTGTGCGGGGGGGTCAGTGACTGTGGACAGGAGCGGGTGTGTTTGTGGGGGTGGGTCAGTGACTGTGGACAGGAGCGGGTGTGTGTGTGGGAGGGGTCAGTGACTGTGGACAGGAGCGGGTGTGTGTGTGGGGGGGTCAGTGACTGTGGACAGGAGCGGGTGTGTGTGGGGGGGGGCAGTGACTGTGCACAGGAGCGTGTGTGTGTGTGGGTTGGTCAGTGACTTTGGACAGGAGCTGGTGTGAGTGTGGGGGTGTCAGTGACTGTGGACAGGAGCGGGTTTGTGTGTGGGGGGTGTCAGTGACTGTGGACAGGAGCGTGTGTGTGTGTGTGGGGGGGGGTCAGTGACTGTGGACAGGAGCGGGTGTGTGGGGGGTGTCAGTGACTTCGGACAGGAGCGGGTGTGTGTGTGTGGGGGGGTGTCAGTGACTGTGGACAGGAGCGGCTGTGTGTGTGTGGGGGGGCCAGTGACTGTGGGCAGGAGCGGGTGTGTGTGTGTGGGGGGGGTCAGTGACTGTGGACAGGAGCGGGTGTGTGTGGTGGGGGGTCAGTTACTGTGGACAGGAGCGGGTGTGTGTGTGTGGGGGGGGTCAGTGACTGTGGACAGGAGCTGGTGTGTGTTTGGGGGGTTCAGTGACTGTGGACAGGAGCGGGTGTGTGTGTAGGGTTGGTCAGTGACTGTGGACAGGAGCGGGTGTGTGTGTCGGGGGGGTCAGTGACTGTGGACAGAAGCGGGTGTGTGGGGGGGTTCAGTGACTGTGGACAGGAGGGTGTGTGTGTTTGGGGGGTGGTCAGTGACTGTGGACAGGAGCGGGTGTGTGTGTGTGGCGGGGGTCAATGACTGTGGACAGGAGCGGGTGTGTGTGTGTGGGGGGTCAGTGACTGTGGACAGGAGCGGGTGTGTGTGTGTGTGGGGGGTCAGTGACTGTGGACAGGAGCGGGTGTGTGTGTGGGGGGGTGTCAGTGACTGTGGACAGGAGCGGGTGAGTGTGTGGGGGGGGTCAGTGACTGTGGACAGGTGCGGGTGATTGTGTGGGGGGGATCAGTGACTGTGGGCAGGAGCGGGTGTGTGTGTGGGGGGGCTTCAGTGACTGTGGACAGGAGCGGGTGTGTGTGTGGGGGGGATCAGTGACTGTGGACAGGAGCGGGTGTGTGTGTGTGGGGGTGTCAGTGACTGTGGACAGGAGCGGGTGTGTGTGTGTGGGGGGGGTCAGTGACTGTGGACAGGAGCGGTTGTGTGTGTGGGGGGGGTCAGTGACTGTGGACAGGAGCGTGTGTGTGTGTGGGGGGATTTCAGTGACTGTGGACAGGAGCGGGTGTGTGTGTGGGGGGGGTCACTGCCTGTGGAGAGGAGCGGGTGTGTGGGTGTGGGGGTGTCAGTGACTGTGGACAGGGGCGGGTGTGTGTGTGGGGGTGGGTCAGTGACTGTGGACAGGAGCGGGTGTGAGTTTGTGGGGGGGGTCATTGACTGTAGACAGGAGCGGGTGTGTGTGTGGGGGGGGGTCAGTGACTGTGGACAGGAGCGGGTGTGTGTGTGGGGGGGGTCAGTGACTGTGGACAGGAGCGGGTGTGTGTGTCGGGGGGGGTCAGTGACTGTGGACAGGAGCGGGTGTGTGTGTGTGTGGGATGAGGTTAGTGAATGTGGACAGGAGCGGGTGTGAGTTTGTGAGGGTGGTCATTGACTGTGGACAGGAGCGGGTGTGTGTGTGGGGGGATTTCAGTGACTGGACAGGAGCGGGTGTGTGTGTGGGGGGGGTCAGTGACAGTGGGCAGGAGCGGGTGTGTGTGTGTGGGGGGGTCAGTGACTGTGGACAGGAGCGGGTGTGTGTGTGGGGGGGGTCAGTGCCTGTGGACAGGAGCGGGTGTGTGTGTGTGGGGGTGTCAGTGACTGTGGACAGGAGCGGGTGTGTGTGTGGTGGGGGGTCAGTGACTGTGGGCAGGAGCGGGTGTGAGTTTGTGGGGGGGGCCATTGATTGTGGACAGGAGCGGGTGTGTGTGTGGGGGGGGTCAGTGACTGTGGACAGGAGCGGGTGTGTGTGTGTGGGGGGAGTTTAGTGAATGTGGACAGGAGCGGGTATGAGTTTGTGGGGGGGGTCATTGACTGTGGACAGGAGCGGGTGTGTGTGTGGGGGGATTTCAGTGACTGGACAGGAGCGGGTGTGTGTGTGGGGGGGGTCAGTGACTGTGGACAGGAGCGGGTGTGTGTGTGGGGGGGTTCAGTGACTGTGGACAGGAGCGGGTGTGTGTGTGTGGGTGGGGGTCAGTGACTGTGGACAGGAGCGGGTGTGTGTGCGGGGGGGGTCAGTGACTGTGGACAGGAGCGGGTGTGTTTGTGGGGGGGGGTAGTCAGTGACTGTGGACAGGAGCGGGTGTGTGTGTGGGGGGGGTCAGTGACTGTGGACAGGAGCGGGTGTGTGTGTGGGGGGTGTCAGTGACTGTGGACAGGAGCGGGTGTGTGTGTCGGGTGGGGTCAGTGACTGTGGACATGAGCGGGTGTGTGTGTGTGGGGGGAGGTTAGTGAATGTGGACAGGAGCGGGTGTGAGTTTGTGGGGGGGGTCATTGACTGTGGACAGGAGGCGGGTGTGTGTGTGGGGGGATTTCAGTGACTGGACAGGAGCGGGTGTATGTGTGGGGCGGGTCAGTGACAGTGGAGAGGAGCGGGTGTGTGTGTGTGGGGGGGTCAGTGACTGTGGACAGGAGCGGGTGTGTGTGTGGTGGGGGTTCAGTGACTGTGGACAGGAGCGGGTGTGAGTTTGTGGGGGGGTCATTGACTGTGGACAGGAGCAGGTGTGTGTGTGTGGCGGGGTTCAATGACTGTGGACAGGAGCGGGTGTGTGTGTGTGGGGGGTCAGTGACTGTGGACAGGAGCGGGTGTGTGTGTGTGTGGGGGGTCAATGACTGTGGACAGGAGCGGGTGTGTGTGTGGGGGGGTGTCAGTGACTGTCGACAGCAGCGGGTGTGTGTGTGTGGGGGGGGTCAGTGACTGAGGACAGGAGCGAGTGTGTGTGTGGGGGTGTTTCAGTGACTGTGGACAGGAGCGGGTGTGTGTGTGTGGGGGTGTCAGTGACTGTGGACAGGAGCGGGTGTGTGTGTGGATGGGGGTCAGTGACTGTGGACAGGTGCAGGTGTGTGTGTGGGGGGGGTCATTGACTGTGGACAGGAGCGGGTGTGTGTGTGGGGGGGCTTCAGTGACTGTGGACAGGAGCGGGTGTGTGTGTGTGTGGGGGGTCAGTGACTGTGGACAGGAGCGGGTGTGTGTGTGGGGGCGGTCAGTGACAGTGGACAGGAGCAGGTGTGTGTGTGTGGGGGGGGTCAGTGACTGAGGACAGGAGCGAGTGTGTGTGTGGGGGTGTTTCAGTGACTGTGGACAGGAGCGGGTGTGTGTGTGTGGGGGTGTCAGTGACTGTGGACAGGAGCGGGTGTGTGTGTGGATGGGGGTCAGTGACTGTGGACAGGTGCAGGTGTGTGTGTGGGGGGGGTCATTGACTGTGGACAGGAGCGGGTGTGTGTGTGGGGGGGCTTCAGTGACTGTGGACAGGAGCGGGTGTGTGTGTGGGGGGGATCAGTGACTGTGGACAGGAGCGGGTGTGTGTGTGTGGTGGGGTCAGTGACTGTGGACAGGAGCGGGTGTGTGTGTGTGGGGGCGGTCAGTGACTGTGGACAGGAGCAGGTGTGTGTGTGGGGGGATTTCAGTGACTGTGGACAGGAGCGGGTGTGTGTGTGGGGGGGGGTCTGTGCCTGTGGACAGGAGCGGGTGTGTGTGTGGGGGGGGTCAGTGAATGTGGACAGGAGCGGGTGTGAGTTTGTGGGGGGGGCCATTGACTGTAGACAGGAGCGGGTGTGTGTGTGGGGGGGGGTCAGTGACTGTGGACAGGAGCGAGTGTGTGTGTGGGGGTGGGTCAGTGTGTGTGGACAGGAGCGGGTGTGTGTGTCGGGTGGGGTCAGTGACTGTGGACAGGAGCGGGTGTGTGTGTGTGGGGGGAGGTTAGTGAATGTGGACAGGAGCGGGTGTGAGTTTGTGGGGGGGGTCATTGACTGTGGACAGGAGGCGGGTGTGTGTGTGGGGGGATTTCAGTGACTGGACAGGAGCGGGTGTGTGTGTGGGGGGGGGTCAGTGACAGTGGACAGGAGCGGGTGTGTGTGTGTGGGGGGGTCAGTGACTGTGGACAGGAGCGGGTGTGTGTTTGGGGGGTTCAGTGACTGTGGACAGGAGCGGGTGTGTGTGTGGGGGTGGTCAGTGACTGTGGACAGGAGTGGGTGTGTGTTTGGGGGGGGTCAGTGACTGTGGACAGGAGCGGGTGTGTGGGGGGGGTCAGTGACTGTGGACAGGAGCGGGTGTGTGTGTGTGGGGGGGGTCAGTGACTGTGGACAGGAGCGGGTGTGTGTGTGGGGGGGGTCAGTGACTGTGGACAGGTGTGGGTGTGTGTGTGGGTGGGGTCAGTGACTGTGGAAAGGAGCGGGTGTGTGTGTGTGGGGGTGTCAGTGACTGTGGACAGGAGCGGGTGTGTGTGTGGGGGGGGGTCAGTGACTGTGGACAGGAGCGTGTGTGAGTTTGTGTGGAGGGTCATTGACTGTAGACAGGAGCGGGTGTGTGTGTGGGGGGGGTCAGTGACTGTGGACAGGAGCGAGTGTGTGTGTGGGGGTGAGTCAGTGTGTGTGGACAGGAGCGGGTGTGTGTGTCGGGTGGGGTCAGTGACTGTGGACAGGAGCGGGTGTGTGTGTGTGGGGGGAGGTTAGTGAATGTGGACAGGAGCGGGTGTGAGTTTGTGGGGGGGGTCATTGACTGTGGACAGGAGGCGGGTGTGTGCGTGGGGGGATTTCAGTGACTGGACAGGAGCGGGTGTGTGTGTGGGGGGGGGTCAGTGACAGTGGACAGGAGTGGGTGTGTGTGTGTGGGGGGGTCAGTGACTGTGGATAGGAGCGGGTGTGTGTGTGGGGGGATTTCAGTGACTGTGGACAGGAACGGGTGTGTGTGTGGGGGGGTCAGTGACTGAGGACAGGAGCGGGTGTGTGTGTGGGGGGGGTCAGTGACTGAGGACAGGAGCGGGTGTGTGTGTGTGGGGGGGTCAGTGACTGTGGACAGGAGCGGGTGTGTGTGTGGGGGGGGTCAGTGACTGTGGACAGGAGCGGGTGTGTGTGTGGGGGGGTTCAGTGACTTTGGACAGGAGCGGGTGTGTGTGTGTGGGTGGGGGTCAGTGACTGTGGACAGGAGCGGGTGTGTGTGCGGGGGGGGTCAGTGACTGTGGACAGGAGCGGGTGTGTTTGTGGGGGGGGGTCAGTGACTGTGGACAGGAGCGGGTGTGTGTGTGGGAGGGGTCAGTGACTGTGGACAGGAGCGGGTGTGTGCGTGGGGGGGTCAGTGACTGTGGACAGGAGCGGGTGTGTGTGGGGGGGGGCAGTGACTGTGCACAGGAGCGTGTGTGTGTGTGGGGGGGGTCAGTGACTTTGGACAGGAGCTGGTGTGAGTGTGGGGGTGTCAGTGACTGTGGACAGGAGCGGGTTTGTGTGTGGGGGGTGTCAGTGACTGTGGACAGGAGCGTGTGTGTGTGTGTGGGGGGGGGTCAGTGACTGTGGACAGGAGCGGGTGTGTGGGGGGTGTCAGTGACTTCGGACAGGAGCGGGTGTGTGTGTGTGGCGGGGTGTCAGTGACTGTGGACAGGAGCGGCTGTGTGTGTGTGGGGTGGCCAGTGACTGTGGGCAGGAGCGGGTGTGTGTGTGTGGGGGGGGTCAGTGACTGTGGACAGGAGCGGGTGTGTGTGGTGGGGGGTCAGTTACTGTGGACAGGAGCGGGTGTGTGTGTGTGGGGGGGGTCAGTGACTGTGGACAGGAGCTGGTGTGTGTTTGGGGGGTTCAGTGACTGTGGACAGGAGCGGGTGTGTGTGTGGGGGTGGTCAGTGACTGTGGACAGGAGCGGGTGTGTGTGTCGGGGGGGTCAGTGACTGTGGACAGAAGCGGGAGTGTGGGGGGGTTCAGTGACTGTGGACAGGAGGGTGTGTGTGTTTGGGGGGTGGTCAGTGACTGTGGACAGGAGCGGGTGTGTGTGTGTGGCGGGGGTCAATGACTGTGGACAGGAGCGGGTGTGTGTGTGTGGGGGGTCAGTGACTGTGGACAGGAGCGGGTGTGTGTGTGTGTGGGGGGTCAGTGACTGTGGACAGGAGCGGGTGTGTGTGTGGGGGGGTGTCAGTGACTGTGGACAGGAGCGGGTGAGTGTGTGGGGGGGGTCAGTGACTGTGGACAGGTGCGGGTGATTGTGTGGGGGGGATCAGTGACTGTGGACAGGAGCGGGTGTGTGTGTGGGGGGGCTTCAGTGACTGTGGACAGGAGCGGGTGTGTGTGTGGGGGGGATCAGTGACTGTGGACAGGAGCGGGTGTGTGTGTGTGGGGGTGTCAGTGACTGTGGACAGGAGCGGGTGTGTGTGTGTGGGGGGGGTCAGTGACTGTGGACAGGAGCGGTTGTGTGTGTGGGGGGGGTCAGTGACTGTGGACAGGTGCGGGTGTTTGTGTGGGGGGGATCAGTGACTGTGGACAGGAGCGGGTGTGTGTGTGGGGGGGCTTCAGTGACTGTGGACAGGAGCGGGTGTGTGTGTGAGGGGGATCAGTGACTGTGGAGAGGAGCGGGTGTGTGTGTGTGGGGGTGTCAGTGACTGTGGACAGGGGCGGGTGTGTGTGTGGGGGTGGGTCAGTGACTGTGGACAGGAGCGGGTGTGAGTTTGTGGGGGGGGTCATTGACTGTAGACAGGAGCGGGTGTGTGTGTGGGGGGGGGTCAGTGACTGTGGACAGGAGCGGGTGTGTGTGTGGGGGGGGGTCAGTGACTGTGGACAGGAGCGGGTGTGTGTGTCGGGGGGGGTCAGTGACTGTGGACAGGAGCGGGTGTGTGTGTGTGTGGGATGAGGTTAGTGAATGTGGACAGGAGCGGGTGTGAGTTTGTGGGGGTGGTCATTGACTGTGGACAGGAGCGGGTGTGTGTGTGGGGGGATTTCAGTGACTGGACAGGAGCGGGTGTGTGTGTGGGGGGGGTCAGTGACAGTGGGCAGGAGCGGGTGTGTGTGTGTGGGGGGGTCAGTGACTGTGGACAGGAGCGGGTGTGTGTGTGGGGGGGGTCAGTGCCTGTGGACAGGAGCGGGTGTGTGTGTGTGGGGGTGTCAGTGACTGTGGACAGGAGCGGGTGTGTGTGTGGTGGGGGGTCAGTGACTGTGGGCAGGAGCGGGTGTGAGTTTGTGGGGGGGGCCATTGATTGTGGACAGGAGCGGGTGTGTGTGTGGGGGGGGTCAGTGACTGTGGACAGGAGCGGGTGTGTGTGTGTGGGGGGAGTTTAGTGAATGTGGACAGGAGCGGGTATGAGTTTGTGGGGGGGGTCATTGACTGTGGACAGGAGCGGGTGTGTGTGTGGGGGGATTTCAGTGACTGGACAGGAGCGGGTGTGTGTGTGGGGGGGGTCAGTGACTGTGGACAGGAGCGGGTGTGTGTGTGGGGGGGTTCAGTGACTGTGGACAGGAGCGGGTGTGTGTGTGTGGGTGGGGGTCAGTGACTGTGGACAGGAGCGGGTGTGTGTGCGGGGGGGGTCAGTGACTGTGGACAGGAGCGGGTGTGTTTGTGGGGGGGGGTAGTCAGTGACTGTGGACAGGAGCGGGTGTGTGTGTGGGGGGATCAGTGACTGTGGACAGGAGCGGGTGTGTGTGTGGGGGGTGTCAGTGACTGTGGACAGGAGCGGGTGTGTGTAGGGGGGGCAGTGACTGTGCACAGGAGCGTGTGTGTGTGTGGGGGGGCTCAGTGACTGTGGACAGGAGCTGGTGTGTGTGTGGGGGGGGTCAGTGACTGTGCACAGGAGCGTGTGTGTGTGTGGGGGGGCTCAGTGACTGTGGACAGGAGCTGGTGTGTGTGTGGGGGGGGTCAGTGACTGTGGACAGGAGCGTGTGTGTGTGTGTGGGGGGGGGATCAGTGACTGTGGACAGGAGCGGGTGTGTGGGGGGTGGTCAGTGACTGTGGACAGGAGCGGGTGTGTGTGTGGGGGGTGGGTCAGTGACTGTGGACAGGAGCTGGTGTGTGTGTGGGGGGGGTCAGTGACTGTGGACAGGTGCGGGTGATTGTGTGGGGGGGATCAGTGACTGTGGACAGGAGCGGGTGTGTGTGTGTGGGGGGTCAGTGACTGTGGACAGGAGCGGGTGTGTGTGTGTGTGGGGGGTCAGTGACTGTGGACAGGAGCGGGTGTGTGTGTGGGGGGGTGTCAGTGACTGTGGACAGGAGCGGGTGAGTGTGTGGGGGGGGTCAGTGACTGTGGACAGGTGCGGGTGATTGTGTGGGGGGGATCAGTGACTGTGGACAGGAGCGGGTGTGTGTGTGGGGGGGCTTCAGTGACTGTGGACAGGAGCGGGTGTGTGTGTGGGGGGGATCAGTGACTGTGGACAGGAGCGGGTGTGTGTGTGTGGGGGTGTCAGTGACTGTGGACAGGAGCGGGTGTGTGTGTGTGGGGGGGGTCAGTGACTGTGGACAGGAGCGGTTGTGTGTGTGGGGGGGGTCAGTGACTGTGGACAGGTGCGGGTGTTTGTGTGGGGGGGATCAGTGACTGTGGACAGGAGCGGGTGTGTGTGTGGGGGGGCTTCAGTGACTGTGGACAGGAGCGGGTGTGTGTGTGAGGGGGATCAGTGACTGTGGAGAGGAGCGGGTGTGTGTGTGTGGGGGTGTCAGTGACTGTGGACAGCAGCGGGTGTGTGTGTGTTGGGGGGGTCAGTGACTGTGGACAGGAGCGTGTGTGTGTGTGGGGGGATTTCAGTGACTGTGGACAGGAGCGGGTGAGTGTGTGGGTGGGGTCACTGCCTGTGGAGAGGAGCGGGTGTGTGTGTGTGGGGGTGTCAGTGACTGTGGACAGGGGCGGGTGTGTGTGTGGGGGTGGGTCAGTGACTGTGGACAGGAGCGGGTGTGAGTTTGTGGGGGGGGTCATTGACTGTAGACAGGAGCGGGTGTGTGTGTGGGGGGGGGTCAGTGACTGTGGACAGGAGCGGGTGTGTGTGTGGGGGGGGGTCAGTGACTGTGGACAGGAGCGGGTGTGTGTGTCGGGGGGGGTCAGTGACTGTGGACAGGAGCGGGTGTGTGTGTGTGTGGGATGAGGTTAGTGAATGTGGACAGGAGCGGGTGTGAGTTTGTGGGGGTGGTCATTGACTGTGGACAGGAGCGGGTGTGTGTGTGGGGGGATTTCAGTGACTGGACAGGAGCGGGTGTGTGTGTGGGGGGGGTCAGTGACAGTGGGCAGGAGCGGGTGTGTGTGTGTGGGGGGGTCAGTGACTGTGGACAGGAGCGGGTGTGTGTGTGGGGGGGGTCAGTGCCTGTGGACAGGAGCGGGTGTGTGTGTGTGGGGGTGTCAGTGACTGTGGACAGGAGCGGGTGTGTGTGCGGGGGGGGTCAGTGACTGTGGACAGGAGCGGGTGTGTTTGTGGGGGGGGGTAGTCAGTGACTGTGGACAGGAGCGGGTGTGTGTGTGGGGGGGGTCAGTGACTGTGGACAGGAGCGGGTGTGTGTGTGGGGGGTGTCAGTGACTGTGGACAGGAGCGGGTGTGTGTAGGGGGGGCAGTGACTGTGCACAGGAGCGTGTGTGTGTGTGGGGGGGCTCAGTGACTGTGGACAGGAGCTGGTGTGTGTGTGGGGGGGGTCAGTGACTGTGCACAGGAGCGTGTGTGTGTGTGGGGGGGCTCAGTGACTGTGGACAGGAGCTGGTGTGTGTGTGGGGGGGGTCAGTGACTGTGGACAGGAGCGTGTGTGTGTGTGTGGGGGGGGGTCAGTGACTGTGGACAGGAGCGGGTGTGTGGGGGGTGGTCAGTGACTGTGGACAGGAGCGGGTGTGTGTGTGGGGGGTGGGTCAGTGACTGTGGACAGGAGCTGGTGTGTGTGTGGGGGGGGTCAGTGACAGTGCACAGGAGCGGGTGTGCGTGTGTGGGGGGTCAGTGACTGTGGACTGGAGCGGGTGTGTGTGTGGACGGGGTCAGTGACTGTGGACAGGAGCGGGTGTGTGTTTGGGGGGGGTCAGTGACTGTGGACAGGAGCGGATGTGTGTGGGGGGTGGTCAGTGACAGTGGACAGGAGCGGGTGTGTGTGTGGGGGGGGTCAGTGACTGTGGACTGGAGCGGGTTTGTGTGTGGGGGGGGTCAGTGACTGTGGACAGGAGCGGGTGTGCGTTGGGGAGGGTCAGTGACTGTGGACAGGAGCGGATGTGTGTGGGGATGGTCAGTGACTGTGGACAGGAGCGGGTGACAACCAAAAACTCCCATTCCTACTGGGAGAGGAGAGAAGCTGTATAACACTGGCGGCACACTATGTTGCAGCTTGCCATGAACAGAGGGACAACCAGTAAACTAAGAAAAGAATATATATAAACAATGCGAATGTATATTTATACACTCAGGGATATACCTGTTTATACACTGTATGAATAGAACTGCGTTTATGTGCTAAACCATAAATGTATTTTGATGCTTTGGCAACATAAGATGTAACTTATCATGCCAATAAAGCGATTTGAATTGTGAATTGTGTGGGGGTGGTGGTCAGTGACTGTGGGCAGGAGCGGGTGTGTGTGTGGTGGGGGGGTCAGTGACTGTGGACAGGAGGGGGTGTGTGTGTGGGGGTGGTCAGTGACTGTGGACAGGATCGGGTGAGAGTGTGTGGGGGGAGGTCAGTGACTGTGGACAGGAGCGGGTGCGAGTGTGTCGGGGGGGTCAGTGACTGTGGACAGGAGCGGGTGTGAATGTGTGGGGGGGTGTCAGTGACTGTGGACAGGAGCGGGTGTGAGTGTGTGGGGGGGGGTCAGTGACTGTGGACAGGAGCGGGTGTGAGTGTGTGGGGGGGGTTAGTGACTGTGGACAGGAGCGGGTGTGTGTGTATGTGGGGGGTCAGTGACTGTGGACAGGAGCGGGTGTGTGTGTGGTGGGGTGTCAGTGACTGTGGACAGGAGCGGGTGTGTGTGTGGGGGCGGTCAGTGACAGTGGACAGGAGCAGGTGTGTGTGTGTGGGAGGGGTCAGTGACTGAGGACAGGAGCGGGTGTGTGTGTGGGGGTGTTTCAGTGACTGTGGACAGGAGCGGGTGTGTGTGTGTGGGGGTGTCAGTGACTGTGGACAGGAGCGGGTGTGTGTGTGGATGGGGGTCAGTGACTGTGGACAGGTGCAGGTGTGTGTGTGGGGGGGGTCAGTGACTGTGGACAGGAGCGGGTGTGTGTGTGGGGGGGCTTCAGTGACTGTGGACAGGAGCGGGTGTGTGTGTGGGGGGGATCAGTGACTGTGGACAGGAGCGGGTGTGTGTGTGTGGGGGGGTCAGTGACTGTGGACAGGAGCGGGTGTGTGTGTGTGGGGGGGGTCAGTGACTGTGGACAGGAGCGGGTGTGTGTGTGGGGGGATTTCAGTGACTGTGGACAGGAGCGGGTGTGTGTGTGGGGGGGGTCAGTGCCTGTGGACAGGAGCGGGTGTGTGTGTGTGGGGGTGTCAGTGAATGTGGACAGGAGCGGGTGTGTGTGTGGGGGGGGGTCAGTGACTGTGGACAGGAGCGGGTGTGAGTTTGTGGGGGGGGTCATTGACTGTAGACAGGAGCGGGTGTGTGTGTGGGGGGGGGTCAGTGACTGTGGACAGGAGCGAGTGTGTGTGTGGGGGTGGGTCAGTGTGTGTGGACAGGAGCGGGTGTGTGTGTCGGGTGGGGTCAGTGACTGTGGACATGAGCGGGTGTGTGTGTGTGGGGGGAGGTTAGTGAATGTGGACAGGAGCGGGTGTGAGTTTGTGGGGGAGGTCATTGACTGTGGACAGGAGGCGGGTGTGTGTGTGGGGGAATTTCAGTGACTGGACAGGAGCGGGTGTATGTGTGGGGGGGGTCAGTGACAGTGGACAGGAGCGGGTGTGTGTGTGTGGGGGGGTCAGTGACTGTGGACAGGAGCGGGTGTGTGTGTGGTGGGGGGTCAGTGACTGTGGACAGGAGCGGGTGTGAGTTTGTGGGGGGGTCATTGACTGTGGACAGGAGCAGGTGTGTGTGTGTGGCGGGGGTCAATGACTGTGGACAGGAGCGGGTGTGTGTGTGTGGGGGGTCAGTGACTGTGGACAGGAGCGGGTGTGTGTGTGTGTGGGGGGTCAGTGACTGTGGACAGGAGCGGGTGTGTGTGTGGGGGGGTGTCAGTGACTGTGGACAGGAGCGGGTGTGTGTGTGGGGGCGGTCAGTGACAGTGGACAGGAGCAGGTGTGTGTGTGTGGGGGGGGTCAGTGACTGAGGACAGGAGCGGGTGTGTGTGTGGGGGTGTTTCAGTGACTGTGGACAGGAGCGGGTGTGTGTGTGTGGGGGTGTCAGTGACTGTTGGCAGGAGCGGGTGTGTGTGTGGATGGGGGTCAGTGACTGTGGACAGGTGCAGGTGTGTGTGTGGGGGGGGTCATTGACTGTGGACAGGAGCGGGTGTGTGTGTGGGGGGCTTCAGTGACTGTGGACAGGAGCGGGTGTGTGTGTGGGGGGGATCAGTGACTGTGGACAGGAGCGGGTGTGTGTGTGTGGGGGGGTCAGTGACTGTGGACAGGAGCGGGTGTGTGTGTGTGGGGGCGGTCAGTGACTGTGGACAGGAGCAGGTGTGTGTGTGGGGGGATTTCAGTGACTGTGGACAGGAGCGGGTGTGTGTGTGGGGGGGGTCTGTGCCTGTGGACAGGAGCGGGTGTGTGTGTGTGGGGGTGTCAGTGAATGTGGACAGGAGCGGGTGTGTGTGTGGGGGGGGTCAGTGAATGTGGACAGGAGCGGGTGTGAGTTTGTGGGGGGGGCCATTGACTGTAGACAGGAGCGGGTGTGTGTGTGGGGGGGGGTCAGTGACTGTGGACAGGAGCGAGTGTGTGTGTGGGGGTGGGTCAGTGTGTGTGGACAGGAGCGGGTGTGTGTGTCGGGTGGGGTCAGTGACTGTGGACAGGAGCGGGTGTGTGTGAGTGGGGGGAGGTTAGTGAATGTGGACAGGAGCGGGTGTGAGTTTGTGGGGGGGGTCATTGACTGTGGACAGGAGGCGGGTGTGTGTGTGGGGGGATTTCAGTGACTGGACAGGAGCGGGTGTGTGTGTGGGGGGGGTCAGTGACAGTGGACAGGAGCGTGTGTGTGTGTGTGGGGGGGTCAGTGACTGTGGACAGCAGCGGGTGTGTGTTTGGGGGGTTCAGTGACTGTGGACAGGAGCGGGTGTGTGTGTGGGGGTGGTCAGTGACTGTGGACAGGAGTGGGTGTGTGCTTGGGGGGGGTCAGTGACTGTGGACAGGAGCGGGTGTGTGGGGGGGGTCAGTGACTGTGGACAGGAGCGGGTGTGTGTGTGTGGGGGGGGTCAGTGACTGTGGACAGGAGCGGGTGTGTGTGTGGGGTGGGTCAGTGACTGTGGACAGGTGTGGGTGTGTGTGTGGGGGGGGTCAGTGACTGTGGAAAGGAGCGGGTGTGTGTGTGTGGGGGTGTCAGTGACTGTGGACAGGAGCGGGTGTGTGTGTGGGGGGGGGTCAGTGACTGTGGACAGGAGCGGGTGTGAGTTTGTGGGGAGGGTCATTGACTGTAGACAGGAGCGGGTGTGTGTGTGGGGGGGTCAGTGACTGTGGACAGGAGCGGGTGTGTGTGTGTGGGGGGAGGTTAGTGAATGTGGACAGGAGCTGGTGTGAGTTTGTGGGGGGGTTCATTGACTGTGGACAGGAGGCGGGTGTGTGCGTGGGGGGATTTCAGTGACTGGACAGGAGCGGGTGTGTGTGTGGGGGGGGTCAGTGACAGTGGACAGTAGCGGTTGTGTGTGTGTGGGGGGGGTCAGTGACTGTGGACAGGAGCGGGTGTGTGTGTGGGGGGATTTCAGTGACTGTGGACAGGAACGGGTGTGTGTGTGGGTGGGGTCAGTGACTGAGGACAGGAGCGGGTGTGTGTGTGTGGGGGGGTCAGTGACTGTGGACAGGAGCGGGTGTGTGTGTGGGGGGGTCAGTGACTGTGGACAGGAGCGGGTGTGTGTGTGGGGGGGTTCAGTGACTGTGGACAGGAGCGGGTGTGTGTGTGTGGGTGGGGGTCAGTGACTGTGGACAGGAGCGGGTGTGTGTGCGGGGGGGGTCAGTGACTGTGGACAGGAGCGGGTGTGTTTGTGGGGGGGGGTCAGTGACTGTGGACAGGAGCGGGTGTGTGTGTGGGGGGGGTCAGTGACTGTGGACAGGAGCGGGTGTGTGTGTGGGGGGTCAGTGACTGTGGACAGGAGCGGGTGTGTGTGGGGGGGGGCAGTGACTGTGCACTGGAGCGTGTGTGTGTGTGGGGGGGGTCAGTGACTGTGGACAGGAGCTGGTGTGAGTGTGGGGGTGTCAGTGACTGTGGACAGGAGCGGGTTTGTGTGTGGGGGGTGTCAGTGACTGTGGACAGGAGCGTGTGTGTGTGTGTGGGGGGTGGTCAGTGACTGTGGACAGGAGCGGGTGTGTGGGGGGGTGTCAGTGACTTTGGACAGGAGCGGGTGTGTGTGTGTGGGGGGGTGTCAGTGACTGTGGACAGGAGCGGCTGTGTGTGTGTGGGGGGGCCAGTGACTGTGGGCAGGAGCGGGTGTGTGTGTGTGGGGGGGTGTCAGTGACTGTGGACAGGAGCGGCTGTGTGTGTGTGGGGGGGGTCAGTGACTGTGGACAGGAGCGGGTGTGTGTGGTGGGGGGTCAGTGACTGTGGACAGGAGCGGGTGTGTGTGTGTGGGGGGGGTCAGTGACTGTGGACAGGAGCTGGTGTGTGTTTGGGGGTTCAGTGACTGTGGACAGGAGCGGGTGTGTGTGTGGGGGTGGTCAGTGACTGTGGACAGGAGCGGGTGTGTGTGTCGGGGGGGTCAGTGACTGTGGACAGAAGCGGGTGTGTGGGGGGGTTCAGTGACTGTGGACAGGAGGGTGTGTGTGTTTGGGGGGGGTCAGTGACTGTGGACAGGAGCGGGTGTGTGTGTGTGGCGGGGGTCAATGACTGTGGACAGGAGTGGGTGTGTGTGTGTGGGGGGTCAGTGACTGTGGACAGGAGCGGGTGTGGGTGTGTGTGGGGGGTCAGTGACTGTGGACAGGAGCGGGTATGTGTGTGGGGGGGTGTCAGTGACTGTGGACAGGAGCGGGTGTGTGTGTGGGGGGGGGTCAGTGACTGTGGACAGGTGCGGGTGATTGTGTGGGGGGGATCAGTGACTGTGGACAGGAGCGGGTGTGTGTGTGGGGGGGCTTCAGTGACTGTGGACAGGAGCGGGTGTGTGTGTGGGGGGGATCAGTGACTGTGGACAGGAGCGGGTGTGTGTGTGTGGGGGTGTAAGTGACTGTGGACAGGAGCGGGTGTGTGTGTGTGGTGGGGGTCAGTGACTGTGGACAGGAGCGGTTGTGTGTGTGGGGGGGGTCAGTGACTGTGGACAGGTGCGGTTGTTTGTGTGGGGGGATCAGTGACTGTGGACAGGAGCGGGTGTGTGTGTGGGGGGGCTTCAGTGACTGTGGACAGGAGCGGGTGTGTGTGTGAGGGGGATCAGTGACTGTGGACAGGAGCGGGTGTGTGTGTGTGGGGGTGTCAGTGACTGTGGACAGGAGCGGGTGTGTGTGTGTTGGGGGGGTCAGTGACTGTGGACAGGAGCGTGTGTGTGTGTGGGGGGATTTCAGTGACTGTGGACAGGAGCGGGTGTGTGTGTGGGGGGGATCAGTGCCTGTGGAGAGGAGCGGGTGTGTGTGTGTGGGGGTGTCAGTGACTGTGGACAGGGGCGGGTGTGTGTGTGGGGGTGGGTCAGTGACTGTGGACAGGAGTGGGTGTGAGTTTGTGGGGGGGGTCATTGACTGTAGACAGGAGCGGGTGTGTGTGTGGGGGGGGTCAGTGACTGTGGACAGGAGCGGGTGTGTGTGTGGGGGGGGGTCAGTGACTGTGGACAGGAGCGGGTGTGTGTGTCGGGGGGGGTCAGTGACTGTGGACAGGAGCGGGTGTGTGTGTGTGTGGGATGAGGTTAGTGAATGTGGACAGGAGCGGGTGTGAGTTTGTGGGGGGGGTCATTGACTGTGGACAGGAGCGGGTGTGTGTGTGGGGGGATTTCAGTGACTGGACAGGAGCGGGTGTGTGTGTGGGGGGGGTCAGTGACAGTGGGCAGGAGCGGGTGTGTGTGTGTGGGGGGGTCAGTGACTGTGGACAGGAGCGGGTGTGTGTGTGGGGGGGGTCAGTGCCTGTGGACAGGAGCGGGTGTGTGTGTGTGGGGGGGTCAGTGACTGTGGACAGGAGCGGGTGTGTGTGTGTGGGGGCGGTCAGTGACTGTGGACAGGAGCAGGTGTGTGTGTGGGGGGATTTCAGTGACTGTGGACAGGAGCGGGTGTGTGTGTGGGGGGGGGTCTGTACCTGTGGACAGGAGCGGGTGTGTGTGTGTGGGGGTGTCAGTGAATGTGGACAGGAGCGGGTGTGTGTGTGGGGGGGGTCAGTGAATGTGGACAGGAGCGGGTGTGAGTTTGTGGGGGGGGCCATTGACTGTAGACAGGAGCGGGTGTGTGTGTGGGGGGGGGTCAGTGACTGTGGACAGGAGCGAGTGTGTGTGTGGGGGTGGGTCAGTGTGTGTGGACAGGAGCGGGTGTGTGTGTCGGGTGGGGTCAGTGACTGTGGACAGGAGCGGGTGTGTGTGTGTGGGGGGAGGTTAGTGAATGTGGACAGGAGCGGGTGTGAGTTTGTGGGGGGGGTCATTGACTGTGGACAGGAGGCGGGTGTGTGTGTGGGGGGATTTCAGTGACTGGACAGGAGCGGGTGTGTGTGTGGGGGGGGTCAGTGACAGTGGACAGGAGCGGGTGTGTGTGTGTGGGGGGTCAGTGACTGTGGACAGCAGCGGGTGTGTGTTTGGGGGTTCAGTGACTGTGGACAGGAGCGGGTGTGTGTGTGGGGGTGGTCAGTGACTGTGGACAGGAGTGGGTGTGTGTTTGGGGGGGGTCAGTGACTGTGGACAGGAGCGGGTGTGTGGGGGGGGTCAGTGACTGTGGACAGGAGCGGGTGTGTGTGTGTGGGGGGGGTCAGTGACTGTGGACAGGAGCGGGTGTGTGTGTGGGGTGGGTCAGTGACTGTGGACAGGTGTGGGTGTGTGTGTGGGGGGGGTCAGTGACTGTGGAAAGGAGCGGGTGTGTGTGTGTGGGGGTGTCAGTGACTGTGGACAGGAGCGGGTGTGTGTGTGGGGGGGGGTCAGTGACTGTGGACAGGAGCGGGTGTGAGTTTGTGGGGAGGGTCATTGACTGTAGACAGGAGCGGGTGTGTGTGTGGGGGGGGCCAGTGACTGTGGACAGGAGCGGGTGTGTGTGTGGGGGGGCCAGTGAATGTGGACAGGAGCTGGTGTGAGTTTGTGGGGGGGGTCATTGACTGTGGACAGGAGGCGGGTGTGTGCGTGGGGGATTTCAGTGACTGGACAGGAGCGGGTGTGTGTGTGGGGGGGGTCAGTGACAGTGGACAGGAGCGGTTGTGTGTGTGTGGGGGGGTCAGTGACTGTGGACAGGAGCGGGTGTGTGTGTGGGGGGATTTCAGTGACTGTGGACAGGAACGGGTGTGTGTGTGGGTGGGGTCAGTGACTGAGGACAGGAGCGGGTGTGTGTGTGTGGGGGGGTCAGTGACTGTGGACAGGAGCGGGTGTGTGTGTGGGGGGGTCAGTGACTGTGGACAGGAGCGGGTGTGTGTGTGGGGGGGTTCAGTGACTGTGGACAGGAGCGGGTGTGTGTGTGGGTGGGGGTCAGTGACTGTGGACAGGAGCGGGTGTGTGTGCGGGGGGGGTCAGTGACTGTGGACAGGAGCGGGTGTGTTTGTGGGGGGGGTCAGTGACTGTGGACAGGAGCGGGTGTGTGTGTGGGGGGGGTCAGTGACTGTGGACAGGAGCGGGTGTGTGTGTGGGGGGGTCAGTGACTGTGGACAGGAGCGGGTGTGTGTGGGGGGGGGCAGTGACTGTGCACAGGAGCGTGTGTGTGTGTGGGGGGGGTCAGTGACTGTGGACAGGAGCTGGTGTGAGTGTGGGGGTGTCAGTGACTGTGGACAGGAGCGGGTTTGTGTGTGGGGGGTGTCAGTGACTGTGGACAGGAGCGTGTGTGTGTGTGTGGGGGGGGGTCAGTGACTGTGGACAGGAGCGGGTGTGTGGGGGGGTGTCAGTGACTTTGGACAGGAGCGGGTGTGTGTGTGTGGGGGGGTGTCAGTGACTGTGGACAGGAGCGGCTGTGTGTGTGTGGGGGGGCCAGTGACTGTGGGCAGGAGCGGGTGTGTGTGTGTGGGGGGGTGTCAGTGACTGTGGACAGGAGCGGCTGTGTGTGTGTGGGGGGGGTCAGTGACTGTGGACAGGAGCGGGTGTGTGTGGTGGGGGGTCAGTGACTGTGGACAGGAGCGGGTGTGTGTGTGTGGGGGGGGTCAGTGACTGTGGACAGGAGCTGGTGTGTGTTTGGGGGGTTCAGTGACTGTGGACAGGAGCGGGTGTGTGTGTGGGGGTGGTCAGTGACTGTGGACAGGAGCGGGTATGTGTGTCGGGGGGGTCAGTGACTGTGGACAGAAGCGGGTGTGTGGGGGGGTTCAGTGACTGTGGACAGGAGGGTGTGTGTGTTTGGGGGGGGTCAGTGACTGTGGACAGGAGCGGGTGTGTGTGTGTGGCGGGGGTCAATGACTGTGGACAGGAGTGGGTGTGTGTGTGTGGGGGGTCAGTGACTGTGGACAGGAGCGGGTGTGGGTGTGTGTGGGGGGTCAGTGACTGTGGACAGGAGCGGGTGTGTGTGTGGGGGGGTGTCAGTGACTGTGGACAGGAGCGGGTGTGTGTGTGGGGGGGGTCAGTGACTGTGGACAGGTGCGGGTGATTGTGTGGGGGGGATCAGTGACTGTGGACAGGAGCGGGTGTGTGTGTGGGGGGGCTTCAGTGACTGTGGACAGGAGCGGGTGTGTGTGTGGGGGGGATCAGTGACTGTGGACAGGAGCGGGTGTGTGTGTGTGGGGGTGTAAGTGACTGTGGACAGGAGCGGGTGTGTGTGTGTGGTGGGGGTCAGTGACTGTGGACAGGAGCGGTTGTGTGTGTGGGGGGGGTCAGTGACTGTGGACAGGTGCGGGTGTTTGTGTGGGGGGGATCAGTGACTGTGGACAGGAGCGGGTGTGTGTGTGGGGGGGCTTCAGTGACTGTGGACAGGAGCGGGTGTGTGTGTGAGGGGGATCAGTGACTGTGGACAGGAGCGGGTGTGTGTGTGTGGGGGTGTCAGTGACTGTGGACAGGAGCGGGTGTGTGTGTGTTGGGGGGGTCAGTGACTGTGGACAGGAGCGTGTGTGTGTGTGGGGGGATTTCAGTGACTGTGGACAGGAGCGGGTGTGTGTGTGGGGGGGATCAGTGCCTGTGGAGAGGAGCGGGTGTGTGTGTGTGGGGGTGTCAGTGACTGTGGACAGGGGCGGGTGTGTGTGTGGGGGTGGGTCAGTGACTGTGGACAGGAGCGGGTGTGAGTTTGTGGGGGGGGTCATTGACTGTAGACAGGAGCGGGTGTGTGTGTGGGGGGGGTCAGTGACTGTGGACAGGAGCGGGTGTGTGTGTGGGGGGGGGTCAGTGACTGTGGACAGGAGCGGGTGTGTGTGTCGGGGGGGGTCAGTGACTGTGGACAGGAGCGGGTGTGTGTGTGTGTGGGATGAGGTTAGTGAATGTGGACAGGAGCGGGTGTGAGTTTGTGGGGGGGGTCATTGACTGTGGACAGGAGCGGGTGTGTGTGTGGGGGGATTTCAGTGACTGGACAGGAGCGGGTGTGTGTGTGGGGGGGGTCAGTGACAGTGGGCAGGAGCGGGTGTGTGTGTGTGGGGGGGTCAGTGACTGTGGACAGGAGCGGGTGTGTGTGTGGGGGGGGTCAGTGCCTGTGGACAGGAGCGGGTGTGTGTGTGTGGGGGTGTCAGTGACTGTGGACCGGAGCGGGTGTGTGTGTGGTGGGGGGTCAGTGACTGTGGGCAGGAGCGGGTGTGAGTTTGTGGGGGGGGGCCATTGATTGTGGACAGGAGCGGGTGTGTGTGTGGGGGGGGTCAGTGACTGTGGACAGGAGCGGGTGTGTGTGTGTGGGGGAGTTTAGTGAATGTGGACAGGAGCGGGTGTGAGTTTGTGGGGGGGGTCATTGACTTTGGACAGGAGCGGGTGTGTATGTGGGGGGATTTCAGTGACTGGACAGGAGCGGGTGTGTGTGTGGGGGGGGTCAGTGACTGTGGACAGGAGCGGGTGTGTGTGTGGGGGGGTTCAGTGACTGTGGACAGGAGCGGGTGTGTGTGTGTGGGTGGGTGTCAGTGACTGTGGACAGGAGCGGGTGTGTGTGCGGGGGGGGTCAGTGACTGTGGACAGGAGCGGGTGTGTTTGTGGGGGGGGGTAGTCAGTGACTGTGGACAGGAGCGGGTGTGTGTGTGGGGGGGGTGTGTGTTTGGGGGCGTCAGTGACTGTGGACAGGAGCGGGTGTGTGTAGGGGGGGCAGTGACTGTGCACAGGAGCGTGTGTGTGTGTGGGTGGGGTCAGTGACTGTGGACAGGAGCTGGTGTGTGTGTGGGGGGGGTCAGTGACTGTGGGCAGGAGCGGGTTTGTGTGTGGGGGGTGTCAGTGACTGTGGACAGGAGCGTGTGTGTGTGTGAGGGGGGGGGGTCAGTGACTGTGGACAGGAGCGGGTGTGTGGGGGGTGGTCAGTGACTTTGGACAGGAGCGGGTGTGTGTGTGGGGGGGGGGTCAGTGACAGTGCACAGGAGCGGGTGTGCGTGTGTGGGGGGTCAGTGACTGTGGACTGGAGCGGGTGTGTGTGTGGAGGGGGTCAGTGACTGTGGACAGAGGAGCGGGTGTGTGTTTGGGGGGGGTCAGTGACTGTGGACAGGAGCGGATGTGTGTGGGGGGTGGTCAGTGACAGTGGACAGGAGCGGGTGTGTGTGTGGGGGGGGTCAGTGACTGTGGACTGGAGCGGGTGTGTGTGTGGGGGGGGTCAGTGACTGTGGACAGGAGCGGGTGTGCGTTGGGGAGGGTCAGTGACTGTGGACAGGAGCGGATGTGTGTGGGGATGGTCAGTGACTGTGGACAGGAGCGGGCGTGTGTTTGGGGGGGGTCAGTGACTGTGGACAGGAGCGGATGTGTGTGGGGGGTGGTCAGTGACAGTGGACAGGAGCGGGTGTGTGTGTGGGGGGGGTCAGTGACTGTGGACAGGAGCGTGTGTGTGTGTGTGGGGGGGGGTCAGTGACTGTGGACAGGAGCGGGGGTGTGGGGGTGTGTCAGTGACTTTGGACAGGAGCGGGTGTGTGTGTGTGGGGGGGTGTCAGTGACTGTGGACAGGAGCGGCTGTGTGTGTGTGGGGGGGCCAGTGACTGTGGGCAGGAGCGGGTGTGTGTGTGTGGGGGGGTGTCAGTGACTGTGGACAGGAGCGGCTGTGTGTGTGTGGGGGGGGTCAGTGACTGTGGACAGGAGCGGGTGTGTGTGGTGGGGGGTCAGTGACTGTGGACAGGAGCGGGTGTGTGTGTGTGGGGGGGGTCAGTGACTGTGGACAGGAGCTGGTGTGTGTTTGGGGGGTTCAGTGACTGTGGACAGGAGCGGGTGTGTGTGTGGGGGTGGTCAGTGACTGTGGACAGGAGCGGGTGTGTGTGTCGGGGGGGTCAGTGACTGTGGACAGAAGCGGGTGTGTGGGGGGGTTCAGTGACTGTGGACAGGAGGGTGTGTGTGTTTGGGGGGGTCAGTGACTGTGGACAGGAGCGGGTGTGTGTGTGTGGCGGGGGTCAATGACTGTGGACAGGAGTGGGTGTGTGTGTGTGGGGGGTCAGTGACTGTGGACAGGAGCGGGTGTGGGTGTGTGTGGGGGGTCAGTGACTGTGGACAGGAGCGGGGTGTGTGTGTGGGGGGGTGTCAGTGACTGCGGACAGGAGCGGGTGTGTGTGTGGGGGGGGTCAGTGACTGTGGACAGGTGCGGGTGATTGTGTGGGGGGGATCAGTGACTGTGGACAGGAGCGGGTGTGTGTGTGGGGGGGCTTCAGTGACTGTGGACAGGAGCGGGTGTGTGTGTGGGGGGGATCAGTGACTGTGGACAGGAGCGGGTGTGTGTGTGTGGGGGTGTAAGTGACTGTGGACAGGAGCGGGTGTGTGTGTGTGGTGGGGGTCAGTGACTGTGGACAGGAGCGGTTGTGTGTGTGGGGGGGGTCAGTGACTGTGGACAGGTGCGGGTGTTTGTGTGGGGGGGATCAGTGACTGTGGACAGGAGCGGGTGTGTGTGTGGGGGGGCTTCAGTGACTGTGGACAGGAGCGGGTGTGTGTGTGTGGGGGTGTCAGTGACTGTGGACAGGAGCGGGTGTGTGTGTGTTGGGGGGGTCAGTGACTGTGGACAGGAGCGTGTGTGTGTGTGGGGGGATTTCAGTGACTGTGGACAGGAGCGGGTGTGTGTGTGGGGGGGATCAGTGCCTGTGGAGAGGAGCGGGTGTGTGTGTGTGGGGGTGTCAGTGACTGTGGACAGGGGCGGGTGTGTGTGTGGGGGTGGGTCAGTGACTGTGGACAGGAGCGGGTGTGAGTTTGTGGGGGGGGTCATTGACTGTAGACAGGAGCGGGTGTGTGTGTGGGGGGGGGTCAGTGACTGTGGACAGGAGCGGGTGTGTGTGTGGGGGGGGGTCAGTGACTGTGGACAGGAGCGGGTGTGTGTGTCGGGGGGGGTCAGTGACTGTGGACAGGAGCGGGTGTGTGTGTGTGTGGGATGAGGTTAGTGAATGTGGACAGGAGCGGGTGTGAGTTTGTGGGGGGGGTCATTGACTGTGGACAGGAGCGGGTGTGTGTGTGGGGGGATTTCAGTGACTGGACAGGAGCGGGGTGTGTGTGTGGGGGGGGTCAGTGACAGTGGGCAGGAGCGGGTGTGTGTGTGTGTGGGGGGGTCAGTGACTGTGGACAGGAGCGGGTGTGTGTGTGGGGGGGGGTCAGTGCCTGTGGACAGGAGCGGGTGTGTGTGTGTGGGGGTGTCAGTGACTGTGGACAGGAGCGGGTGTGTGTGTGGTGGGGGGTCAGTGACTGTGGGCAGGAGCGGGTGTGAGTTTGTGGGGGGGGGCCATTGATTGTGGACAGGAGCGGGTGTGTGTGTGGGGGGGGTCAGTGACTGTGGACAGGAGCGGGTGTGTGTGTGTGGGGGGAGTTTAGTGAATGTGGACAGGAGCGGGTGTGAGTTTGTGGGGGGGGTCATTGACTTTGGACAGGAGCGGGTGTGTATGTGGGGGGATTTCAGTGACTGGACAGGAGCGGGTGTGTGTGTGGGGGGGGTCAGTGACTGTGGACAGGAGCGGGTGTGTGTGTGGGGGGGTTCAGTGACTGTGGACAGGAGCGGGTGTGTGTGTGTGGGTGGGGGTCAGTGACTGTGGACAGGAGCGGGTGTGTGTGCGGGGGGGGTCAGTGACTGTGGACAGGAGCGGGTGTGTTTGTGGGGGGGGGTGGTCAGTGACTGTGGACAGGAGCGGGTGTGTGTGTGGGGGGGGGGTGTGTGTGGGGGGGGTCAGTGACTGTGGACAGGAGCGGGTGTGTGTAGGGGGGGCAGTGACTGTGCACAGGAGCGTGTGTGTGTGTGGGTGGGGTCAGTGACTGTGGACAGGAGCTGGTGTGTGTGTGGGGGGGGTCAGTGACTGTGGGCAGGAGCGGGTTTGTGTGTGGGGGGTGTCAGTGACTGTGGACAGGAGCGTGTGTGTGTGTGTGGGGGGGGGGGTCAGTGACTGTGGACAGGAGCGGGTGTGTGGGGGGTGGTCAGTGACTTTGGACAGGAGCGGGTGTGTGTGTGGGGGGGGGTCAGTGACAGTGCACAGGAGCGGGTGTGCGTGTGTGGGGGGTCAGTGACTGTGGACTGGAGCGGGTGTGTGTGTGGAGGGGGTCAGTGACTGTGGACAGGAGCGGGTGTGTGTTTGGGGGGGGTCAGTGACTGTGGACAGGAGCGGATGTGTGTGGGGGGTGGTCAGTGACAGTGGACAGGAGCGGGTGTGTGTGTGGGGGGGGTCAGTGACTGTGGACTGGAGCGGGTGTGTGTGTGGGGGGGGTCAGTGACTGTGGACAGGAGCGGGTGTGCGTTGGGGAGGGTCAGTGACTGTGGACAGGAGCGGATGTGTGTGGGGATGGTCAGTGACTGTGGACAGGAGCGGGTGTGTGTTTGGGGGGGGTCAGTGACTGTGGACAGGAGCGGATGTGTGTGGGGGGTGGTCAGTGACAGTGGACAGGAGCGGGTGTGTGTGTGGGGGGGTTCAGTGACTGTGGACAGGAGCGTGTGTGTGTGTGTGGGGGGGGGGTCAGTGACTGTGGACAGGAGCGGGTGTGTGGGGGGGTGTCAGTGACTTTGGACAGGAGCGGGTGTGTGTGTGTGGGGGGGTGTCAGTGACTGTGGACAGGAGCGGCTGTGTGTGTCTGGGGGGGCCAGTGACTGTGGGCAGGAGCGGGTGTGTGTGTGTGGGGGGGTGTCAGTGACTGTGGACAGGAGCGGCTGTGTGTGTGTGGGGGGGGTCAGTGACTGTGGACAGGAGCGGGTGTGTGTGGTGGGGGGTCAGTGACTGTGGACAGGAGCGGGTGTGTGTGTGTGGGGGGGGTCAGTGACTGTGGACAGGAGCTGGTGTGTGTTTGGGGGGTTCAGTGACTGTGGACAGGAGCGGGTGTGTGTGTGGGGGTGGTCAGTGACTGTGGACAGGAGCGGGTGTGTGTGTCGGGGGGGTCAGTGACTGTGGACAGAAGCGGGTGTGTGGGGGGGTTCAGTGACTGTGGACAGGAGGGTGTGTGTGTTTGGGGGGGGTCAGTGACTGTGGACAGGAGCGGGTGTGTGTGTGTGGCGGGGGTCAATGACTGTGGACAGGAGTGGGTGTGTGTGTGTGGGGGGTCAGTGACTGTGGACAGGAGCGGGTGTGGGTGTGTGTGGGGGGTCAGTGACTGTGGACAGGAGCGGGTGTGTGTGTGGGGGGGTGTCAGTGACTGCGGACAGGAGCGGGTGTGTGTGTGGGGGGGGTCAGTGACTGTGGACAGGTGCGGGTGATTGTGTGGGGGGGATCAGTGACTGTGGACAGGAGCGGGTGTGTGTGTGGGGGGGCTTCAGTGACTGTGGACAGGAGCGGGTGTGTGTGTGGGGGGGATCAGTGACTGTGGACAGGAGCGGGTGTGTGTGTGTGGGGGTGTAAGTGACTGTGGACAGGAGCGGGTGTGTGTGTGTGGTGGGGGTCAGTGACTGTGGACAGGAGCGGTTGTGTGTGTGGGGGGGGTCAGTGACTGTGGACAGGTGCGGGTGTTTGTGTGGGGGGGATCAGTGACTGTGGACAGGAGCGGGTGTGTGTGTGGGGGGGCTTCAGTGACTGTGGACAGGAGCGGGTGTGTGTGTGAGGGGGATCAGTGACTGTGGACAGGAGCGGGTGTGTGTGTGTGTGGGGGTGTCAGTGACTGTGGACAGGAGCGGGTGTGTGTGTGTTGGGGGGGTCAGTGACTGTGGACAGGAGCGTGTGTGTGTGTGGGGGGATTTCAGTGACTGTGGACAGGAGCGGGTGTGTGTGTGGGGGGGATCAGTGCCTGTGGAGAGGAGCGGGTGTGTGTGTGTGGGGGTGTCAGTGACTGTGGACAGGGGCGGGTGTGTGTGTGGGGGTGGGTCAGTGACTGTGGACAGGAGCGGGTGTGAGTTTGTGGGGGGGGTCATTGACTGTAGACAGGAGCGGGTGTGTGTGTGGGGGGGGTCAGTGACTGTGGACAGGAGCGGGTGTGTGTGTGGGGGGGGGTCAGTGACTGTGGACAGGAGCGGGTGTGTGTGTCGGGGGGGGTCAGTGACTGTGGACAGGAGCGGGTGTGTGTGTGTGTGGGATGAGGTTAGTGAATGTGGACAGGAGCGGGTGTGAGTTTGTGGGGGGGGTCATTGACTGTGGACAGGAGCGGGTGTGTGTGTGGGGGGATTTCAGTGACTGGACAGGAGCGGGTGTGTGTGTGGGGGGGGTCAGTGACAGTGGGCAGGAGCGGGTGTGTGTGTGTGGGGGGGTCAGTGACTGTGGACAGGAGCGGGTGTGTGTGTGGGGGGGGTCAGTGCCTGTGGACAGGAGCGGGTGTGTGTGTGTGGGGGTGTCAGTGACTGTGGACAGGAGCGGGTGTGTGTGTGGTGGGGGGTCAGTGACTGTGGGCAGGAGCGGGTGTGCGTTTGTGGGGGGGGGCCATTGATTGTGGATAGGAGCGGGTGTGTGTGTGGGGGGGGTCAGTGACTGTGGACAGGAGCGGGTGTGTGTGTGTGGGGGGAGTTTAGTGAATGTGGACAGGAGCGGGTGTGAGTTTGTGGGGGGGGTCATTGACTTTGGACAGGAGCGGGTGTGTATGTGGGGGGATTTCAGTGACTGGACAGGAGCGGGTGTGTGTGTGGGGGGGGGTCAGTGACTGTGGACAGGAGCGGGTGTGTGTGTGGGGGGGTTCAGTGACTGTGGACAGGAGCGGGTGTGTGTGTGTGGGTGGGGGTCAGTGACTGTGGACAGGAGCGGGTGTGTGTGCGGGGGGGGTCAGTGACTGTGGACAGGAGCGGGTGTGTTTGTGGGGGGGGGTAGTCAGTGACTGTGGACAGGAGCGGGTGTGTGTGTGGGGGGGGGGTGTGTGTGGGGGGGGTCAGTGACTGTGGACAGGAGCGGGTGTGTGTAGGGGGGGCAGTGACTGTGCACAGGAGCGTGTGTGTGTGTGGGTGGGGTCAGTGACTGTGGACAGGAGCTGGTGTGTGTGTGGGGGGGGTCAGTGACTGTGGGCAGGAGCGGGTTTGTGTGTGGGGGGTGTCAGTGACTGTGGACAGGAGCGTGTGTGTGTGTGTGGGGTGGGGGTCAGTGACTGTGGACAGGAGCGGGTGTGTGGGGGGTGGTCAGTGACTTTGGACAGGAGCGGGTGTGTGTGTGGGGGGGGGTCAGTGACAGTGCACAGGAGCGGGTGTGCGTGTGTGGGGGGTCAGTGACTGTGGACTGGAGCGGGTGTGTGTGTGGAGGGGGTCAGTGACTGTGGACAGGAGCGGGTGTGTGTTTGGGGGGGGTCAGTGACTGTGGACAGGAGCGGATGTGTGTGGGGGGTGGTCAGTGACAGTGGACAGGAGCGGGTGTGTGTGTGGGGGGGGTCAGTGACTGTGGACTGGAGCGGGTGTGTGTGTGGGGGGGGTCAGTGACTGTGGACAGGAGCGGGTGTGCGTTGGGGAGGGTCAGTGACTGTGGACAGGAGCGGATGTGTGTGGGGATGGTCAGTGACTGTGGACAGGAGCGGGTGTGTGTTTGGGGGGGGTCAGTGACTGTGGACAGGAGCGGATGTGTGTGGGGGGTGGTCAGTGACAGTGGACAGGAGCGGGTGTGTGTGTGGGGGGGGTCAGTGACTGTGGACTGGAGCGGGTGTGTGTGTGGACGGGGTCAGTGACTGTGGACAGGAGCGGGTGTGTGTTTGGGGGGGGTCAGTGACTGTGGACAGGAGCGGATGTGTGTGGGGTGTGGTCAGTGACAGTGGACAGGAGCGGGTGTGTGTGTGGGGGGGGTCAGTGACTGTGGACTGGAGCGGGTGTGTGTTTGGGGGGGGGGTCAGTGACTGTGGACAGGAGCGGGTGTGCATTGGGGAGGGTCAGTGACTGTGGACAGGAGCGGATGTGTGTGGGGATGGTCAGTGACTGTGGACAGGAGCGGGTGACAACCAAAAACTCCCATTCCTACTGGGAGAGGAGAGAAGCTGTATAACACTGGCGGCACACTATGTTGCAGCTTGCCATGAACAGAGGGACAACCAGTAAACTAAGAAAAGAATATATATAAACAATGCGAATGTATATTTATACACTTAGGGATATACCTGTTTATACACTGTATGAATAGAACTGCGTTTATGTGCTAAACCATAAATGTATTTTGATGCTTTGGCAACATAAGATGTAACTTATCATGCCAATAAAGCGATTTGGATTGTGAATTGTGTGGGGGTGGTGGTCAGTGACTGTGGGCAGGAGCGGGTGTGTGTGTGGTGGGGGGGTCAGTGACTGTGGACAGGAGGGGGTGTGTGTGTGGGGGTGGTCAGTGACTGTGGACAGGATCGGGTGTGAGTGTGTTGGGGGAGGTCAGTGACTGTGGACAGGAGCGGGTGCGAGTGTGTGGCGGGGGGTCAGTGACTGTGGACAGGAGCGGGTGTGAGTGTGTGGGGGGGTGTCAGTGACTGTGGACAGGAGCGGGTGTGAGTGTGTGGGGGGGGTCAGTGACTGTGGACAGGAGCGGGTGTGAGTGTGTGGGGGGGGTTAGTGACTGTGGACAGAAGCGGGTGTGTGTGTGGGGGGGGGTCACTGACTGTGGACAGGAGCGTGTGTGAGTGTGTGGGGGGGGTCAGTGACTGTGGACAGGAGCGGGTGTGTGTGTGGGGGGTGTCAGTGACTGTGGACTGGAGCGGGTGTGTGTGGGTGGGGGTCAGTGACTGTGGACAGGAGCGGGTGTGTGTGTGGGGGGGATCAGTGACTGTGGACAGGAGCGGGTGTGTGTGGGGGGGGTCAGTGACTGTGGACAGGAGCGGGTGTGTGTGTGGGGGGGCTGGTCAGTGATTGTGGACAGGAGCGGGTGTGTGTGTGTGGGGGGGGTCAGTGACTGTGGACAGGAGCGGGTGTGTGGGGGGGAGTCAGTGACAGTGGACAGGAGCGGGGTGTGAGAGAGAGAGGGGATCAGGCGGAGTGAATACACACGCTGAAGATGGGCTGCTGAGATTTTAGTGTTTTTAGTGTCTAAAGTGGGGAAAAAAAGTTTCATTTCATTTCAATTTTTAAAAGGTTTTAAAATTAAATTTAGTTCTAGTTAAGTTAGTTTAGTTTAGTTTAGTTTAAGTTTAGATTAGTCTAGACAAAGTAGAGAAGGAAAAGACCGCCAGAAAGACTACCAAAGAAAAAAAAAACCCAGAGGAAAATAGAGGAAAAAAAAGCCAAAGCAAAAAAAAAAAAGAAACAAGAGAAGAACTACACAAACCAGTGAACGGCAGCCACACGGGGCTTCAGCAGCGGTGGTTGAGTCGGCGGTATCGGGACCGAGTTCGAGGAGGCGAGGTGACTCGGGCCGCAGCCCAGCGGTCCAGCAACCGGCACAGCCGAGGGGACTCGGGCCGCATCCCAGAAATCGGAACGCAGCCCGGCAACGGGCACAGCGGAGAGGACTCGGGCCGCATCCCAGAAATCGGCACAGCCGAGGAGATCCGGAACGCAGCCCGGCAATCGGCACAGCGGAGAGGACTCGGGCCGCATCCCAGAAATCGGCACAGCCGAGGAGATTCGGAACGCAGCCCGGAAATCCAGCAATCGGCACAGCCGGGCCGCAGCCCAACAATCCAGCACGGGAAAGGCCCGAGGAGCCAGGCCAGCAGGCACAGAGACCTCTGAGGAGAAGGAGAGCAACCAGAAGGCTCGCAACCAAGACCGTGAGTACAGGGCCCAGGGAGGGAGGCCCAGGGAAAGGCCCGAGGAGCCAGGCCGAAACAGAGGCCCAGAGACCTCTGAGGGGGAGGGGAACAGCCCGAAGGCACCGGGAAACAGCGGCTCACAGACTCAGACCTGAGAAGGGTGAACCCAGGAGCCGAGGCCCAGGGACCACGGGGTCGGAGAGGGGGACCGGGAAAGTTCGCGAACAGGGAGAGGGTAACACCAAACCCGGGGCCCCAGAAAAGCTTATTCTAAGATCAACAATACTTTACCAAAAATGAGCGAATCAGAAGATCCACAACAGCCCCGCTTCCAGATTCCCCCCAACACCACAAAAAAAGCTATAAAAACGATCAAGCATGCTCAGATGAGAGAAAAACCAGAAACTCTCTTTACTGACTGTTACAACAACGGGACAAAAAGTAACCTCATATTCTACTCAGATCAGCCAGCGGCTTGGATCAGAGCAATAAAATCACACTATACCAGTGTTAAGCTAAAAAATACCGCAAATGGGTCCATAATGAAAATTAACACACCAGGAGACAGTTCGATCACGACTGTCAACGCGTACAATACCGGAACAATATTAGTGCAAGGCAACCTCGACAAATTTGCAACGGCCTTCAGGACACTGAAAAGATCAACTACGAGGGGAATGAACAGCCCCAGAGTGGCCCGCACTCCCCCCGACATTGACAACTTACCAGGAGAAAATCTGCCTGGTCAGGAGGTGAACGAGCCACACAGTTCAAACCAGACACTAACCCCGGGGAACCACAGCCACACGATACAACTGACAAACCCCAGCATAACTACCACGGAGGAAGCCACACATAGTTCCCCTACCATTCCCAGCCCACCAAGAGAAGAGCAGCATAGCCAGGAAGTGAGTGAGCCTTCCAGGGCCGACCAGCTTAGCCAGGAAGTGAGTGAGCCTTC